>NC_081790.1:20107563-20425063 GCF_963082965.1 Carassius carassius | reverse complement strand
TATATCATCATGTTTAGATTACTGTAACTCCTTGCATTGTGGAATGAATGCATCGGCAAGACTCTTAATAGGCCTACGTAAATTTATTCATATCATTCCTGTCTTAGCTTCTCTGCATTGGCTGCCTGTGCATTTAAGAGTGGAGTTTAAAATACTTGTTTTTGTCTTTAAGTCTTTAAACATCTTAGCTCCCTCATATTTATCTGAACTGCTTTCCTTACATAACCCCTCTCGAGCTCTGAGATCTAGTAATCTTAGATTGCTCACTGTCCCTAGAGTTAAATTAAAGAAAAGGGTTGAATGTGCATTCTCTGTTGTAGGCCCTAAACTTTGTAATAGCCTACCAGTTTATGTTAGATCTGCTGCTACTTTACAGGTTTTTAAATCTTTACTCAAAACACATTACTTTCACATTACTTACACATTGCTTTCAATGTCCCTTGATGTTCCATACCTGTACTTGCTTTTTATGACAATTCTGGTTTTATTTCTTATATTTTGTTATATTTTAAATGTGGATATACTGTAATTTTGGTTTTAGCTTTTATTTATTTGCTACTCTGACATTCTTTTTACTATTTATTTTATTTTGATGCTGTATAGCACATTGGTCGGTTGCTACTGTTGTAAATGGTGCTATATAAATAAATTAAACTTGAAACTTGAACTTCATTCTTGAACTTAATTCTTGAACTTGAACTGCATTATGTTCTGCAACACCTAGACAGACCGGGGCCTTATGTGAGGATCCTGTTTGTGGACTTCAGCTCGGCCTTTAACACGATCATCCCAAACCTCCTCATGCCTGTAATAATATAACCTTCGTAATCTTCGGGAAGAAGGAGGCGGGAACCGGCGGACAATCAAATGAAACTTTAATAATTCAAAATAAACACAAAACAGCGCACCAGCCCCTCACGGACGACTGATGCGCACAAACCAAAACATAAAATAAAGCCCAGGCCTGGTCCTCTCTCGTCCTTCACTGTCGTCGCTCCAGTTTTATATCCTTCCATCTCCTCTGTGGGACTCGAGACCGGTGGTGGGTCGCAGGTGTCGTGGATTTCCCAATCACTCCACCGGCCACGCTCGTGTTCCCACATCCCTCGGCCCTGCCCCACTCGTCCCAAAATAACTCAGCTCTCTGTGCCCACCTCCATCTGTCAGTGGATCAACAGCTTCCTGACAGACAGGCAGCAGCTAGTGAGGCTGGGAAAATACACATCGAGCACCTGTACAATCAGCACCGGAGCTCCACAGGGCTGTGTTCTCTCCCCACTGCTCTTCTCCCTGTACACCAACGATTGCACATCTAAGGACCCTTCTGTCAAGCTCCTGAAGTTTGCAGATGACACCACACTCATCAGCCTCATTCAGGACAGTGACGAGTCTGCTTACAGACCGGAGGTTAAAGAGCTGGCTGTCTAGTGCACTCTCAACAACCTGGAGCTTAACACGCTCAAAACAGTTGAGATGATCGTGGACTTCAACCCCCCTGCACTTCCCCCACTAACCATCATGAACAGCACTGTGACTGCAGTGGAGTCATTCACATTGCCTCCATTGTGAAAAAGGCCCAGCAGAGGTTGTACTTCCTTCGCCAGCTGAGTAAGTTTAACCTGCCACAGGAGCTGCTGAAACAGTTCTACTCCACCATCATCGGATCCATCCTCTGCACTTCAGTAACTGTCTGGTTCAGCTCAGCTTCTAAATCGGACCTCAGAAGGCTACAGAGGGTAGCGAGCGACTCATCGGTACAACCCTCCCTTCTATTCAAGAACTGTACTTATCCAGAGTGAGCAAAAGGGCTGGCAAAATCACTCTGGACCCCTCACATCCAGCACACTCCCTCTTTGAACTGTTGCCATCTGGTCAACGCTACAGAGCTCCGAACACCAGAATGACCAGACACAGGAACAGTTTATTCACTCAGGCAATCCATTTTATAAACAGCTGATAATAACTGTGGAACACACCACACTATTTATATTTATATACGCTACACTTATTTATCTAACATACATACTTAGCGTACACTTAAATTTTTTTGCACATAATATACATGTACATACATAAATGCTCATTGTAATATATCTGCCATACATTGTCAATTTGTATATTGTCATTCCTTACCCACCTATTTGTTTTTTTTTTGTTTTTTTTTATTCCTATTGTGTTTTTTGTTCTGTCGCTGTTATGTTGCATTGCGGAGCTTCTGTCACGAAAACAAATTCCTCGTATGTGTGAACATACCTGGCAATAAAGCTCATTCTGATTCTGATTAATTTCTTCTATTGCTACTCATTCCGGTTTCATCCTCATGGCCCTAACTGAGACTTGGATCAAACCTGAAGATACTGCAACTCCCGCAGTCCTCTCCACTAATTTCACTTGTTCCCAGATCCCCCGTACTACTGGGAGGGGTGGAGGTACTGGTCTCCTTATCTCAAAAGAATGGAAATTTGATCTTCAACCATCTCTTACAGGTAACGCTTCATTTGAATCACATGCAATTACTGTAACCCACCCTGTTAAAATCCGCTTTGTGGTCATTTATCGTCCCCCAGGTCAATTGGGAAACTTCTTGGAGGAGTTGGATGTGTTACTATCAAACTTTCCTGAGGATGGTACTCCTCTGGTACTGCTTGGTGACTTCAACATCCGCCTAGATAAACCCCAGGCTGCTGACTTCAACATTCTGCTCGCATCATTTGATCTCAAGTGAGCGTCTACTACAGCGACTCACAAATCAGGCAACCAACTGGACCTCATCTACACGCACTGTTGTTTCATGGACAACACTTTAGTTGCTCCATTGCACACCTCAGACCACTTCCTCATTACTGCTAACCTCGCACTTACTCCTGAAGCGGCACACACTCCACCACAGGTAACCTTTCGACGGAACCTATGGTCACTCTCTCCATCTTGTCTATCCTCTTTGGTTTCATCCTCACTTCTTTCACTCTCTCAGTGGTCAGCTCTAGACATGAACAGTGCTACTGACACTCTTTGCTACACTCTAACCTCTTGCTTGGACAATTTTTGCCTACTGTCATCTAGACCAGCACGCACCACCCCATCTGCTGCCTGGCTGTCCAATGTTCTCCGTGAACATCACTCTAAACTCAGAGGAAATGAGAGAGGAAATGGAATAAACAAAACAAAATCTACTGACCTCAGTGTGTATCAGTCTCTCCCCTCTTCCTTCTCTGCAAATGTCTTCACTGCTAAAACATCATACTACCACAACAAAAATAGCAACTGTTCTGACTCTCGCATACTCTTCAAAACTTTCTCTTCTCTTCTTAATCTGCCTCCACCTCCTCCCATCGACTCTTGCAGCTGACAACTTTGCAGTTTTCTTCACAATTAAGACAAGAACCATCAGTGTCCACACCGCAGACTGAGGATAACTTCACAACGACTAATGCACACTCTCTCTCATCCTTCTCTCCACTCTCAGAGATGGACGTTTCCAAACTTATCCTGTCCAATCATCCTACTACTTGTCCACTTGATCCGATCCCCACTCACCTCCTTCAAGCGATTTCTTCTTCCGTCATACCTTCACTTACAGTAGGTGGCCAGCCTATCTGGGCCTTAACGCCGCGGCGGTAACTGTAATTCAGTCGCGTGTTAAAATCATTCGCGAAACTACCACCAGGTGGCGCAAAGGGACGGATTGCGAAATGAATGTAATTGTAAAATGAGATAAAAGAAGGAAGTAAAACAACAATAACATTATGATATAACATTGTAACATTTTAAAAAAACTATTTGTTACAATTTTACACAAAGGATCATATGCATGCTATTTTTAATAAACAGTAAATAATTATAAGGCCTATGTGTATATATATATATATATATATATATATATATATATATATATATATATATATATATATATATATATATATAAAATCTTCAGGTTCCATATGCAGAGCGAAATGGGAACGGTCCAGCATTTAGCAATAATTAGTATTAACTCTGTTATTATTCTTGATTTTTCAAACTACCAACACTTTACATTTTTGAATTATGCCTTATGTGTGACCAAAAAATAAGTATTATTTGTTTCAGCTGTTTGATCGCGCTGGTGCCTCGCGCACATATTCACTGGAAACTGCAGTCGTTCACCAGACATTTGGCTTAGCACTTTGACATATTGTTAATTATGATTTTTTTTCCATCGATACTGAAACGCACACAGCCTATTTAGCTCATGAATAATAGTTAAGCTTCAAATGGGCAACATCACGAATATGGAAACGTTTGGATTTCTCCCGATTGAGAAACCTTACCTTATGCTTAGCTTTAAATTATTATTTATTATTTATTTTTTATTACTAAGCCTAGGCTATATTATTATATACTGCAATTATATTTATCCATTAGAATTATATATTTTTAATCATTGTTTTGTTCTGATAAATTTGTTAAATTTAAAGGATTTGTTGTAAAATATTTTCTTATAGCCTATTTTTTTCCTCTCACAAACTCTGATTTATTTTTTAGCGTGTTTAAAAAAAAAAAAAAACATGCAGCAAACGAAAATAGGTGATTAATACGTTAAAATGAAACATATACACGACTCATATATTTTTTTCCTCTGACGAACTTAATTTATTTTTTAGCGTGTTAAAAAAATAAAAAATAAAGAAAACATTCAGCAAATGAAAATAGGTGATTAATCCGTTAAAATTTGTTACTCTTGGTTAACAGTAATTATAATTATTTTACTTCAGAACAGAGCCTGGGACTAATCTTGGCTATCCAGGGTTTGTTTTTTTTGGGGTTTTTTTTTCATTGCATTTGAAAATGACTTTGTTCATTACATTCACTTCACGCGCTCTGGCGCAGATCAGCCTCCCGCGATGCTCAGCTGTGGACGATTCAAAAATGTTTGATATAAAGCAGTGGTTAAAAATAAAATTTTATTTTTTACATCAATTTAAAAAATTATGCTACTAATGAAATATAAGCTATATCATAATTTTTTTATGTGAATTATTTTTCTTCATATATTTTTTTCAGACATGAGCAGACCTACTGGCATAAGCATTTAACAACACATACAAGCGCGCACTTTGGCAGAATTCAATTCAAATAGTCATCAACAGCCATTAGGTAAATTGCCTTTAAGGTAAAATTGCGCATCAGAATGGACAATTTTGTTTTTTGAGGGAGAAAAAAAAAGAAATTAAAAAAATGCCAGCGAATGAACATGTACAAACTGTGAATAGTCGCAGTATCAGTATTGAAGGAGAAGTGCTGGATTTTCTGTTTTTTTCCCCCGCAACTCACTTGAAGAAGTTCAGGCAAATACCATACACTACGTAGCAATCCTTAATTGAAGAAATGTGGCAAAACATCTCTGGAGAGAACCTCATATTATTAAATTCAAAAGTGCTTTCCATATTTGGATCAAAATAGGCTACATTTGTGAACGCACATTTTCTGAAATGTTGCGCGTCAGGTCATGCAAGCCGAGACACCCTTCGCTTTTTTATTTTCTAATATATTATATATTTGAATACATTGAATAATATATTGATGATACATATATCATATAATATATTGCAAAATATACAAATGATTGCCGCTTTCAATATTTTGCAATATATTGGAAAAAATAAATATTAAATCCCATATATAAGAATATATGCCTAATATATTACATGATATTTTCCAATATACTGCAATATATTTTTGTTTCATAAGGGAATGGCATTACTAACATTAATAAAGTCTTTCTGCTCTATTTTAAGACATCTTTAATGGTTCATTTTAGGCGAAATAAGACTTTGAAAGACCAGCATTCGAATACTATATCATACAACATGTCATAAGTGTTTGAAATCGCACACATGTGCAATGACACTCTCTATGATTATGACCAAAGCATTTTTACAATTAAAAGCAATTTAAACACAGATTTTTACTTTACAATCGCAACTTCTTTGTGTTACTCCTTTCAAGCTGAATCTCACAAAATTGGTCAGCTCCCGACAGCATCAGGTGTTTTATTTATGGGGAGTAGAATGGTTTATTTCAATGAATGTAATAGATTATATATCATAGTAGTTAGGCTATAATTTTATAAATCAGGTTGGTTTGTATTGCTGAAGTAATATGTAAATTATATGAGACTTGTATTTAGACCAGTGCGGCCCGCTGGAAAAAAGGTTGAGAACCACTAGGTTGCTGTCCCATTTTATACAGGAATTGTTAATTTAAAAAAATCGAATTATATTCTTAGTTCTAATTATATTGTTAACACAAGTTAATTTAGAACTTTTTTTTTTACTTATAAACTCCTTGAGAATTTAAAGTTTGTTTAATAGTATTTAAATTCAAGTTTTTAAAAAAAGGTTTTAATTGCTTAAATTATTTTTATTAATTAATAATATGTTATCATGTTTATTCTTGTAAAAGAATACGTGTTTATTCTTTAAGAAAACAAGGGAAAAAACAAGGGACAATCCGAATATTTGTTTTGCTTTACCTATTTATGTAGGCTACAATTATTGAAAAAAATAAAATAAAAAATAATAAAATAATGTCATTAAAAAATACCATTGGCCTGAGTAATTTTGACCATTATAGAATTGTGACTTTAAAGATTAGTCATTTAGGTGCTGTGAAATTAATAATGGCATGGATTTTAGAGCATAACAACTGAAGGTTTATGAAACATTAGCCAATAAAGCTTTTTTTTTAAACAACGGAACTTAAAGTTGTGAACTAAAATATTATTTCAACCATACAGCATGTGAATAAATAAAATGCATACTTTTCATAACATCTCATTATTCATAAAATGCATAAAGTTTCTGGTGTTTGGATTTGTACTTCAATATAATAAGCTCCAAGTTTAAGAATAGCCCTAGGCTCGTTTCTCTCTCTCTCTCTCTCTCTCTCTCTCTCTCTCTCTCTCTTTAACAGCATTAGCTCAATGAAATACGTCTTCCTTCCGTTAGAATGAATGTTTTCCTGCCTTGCTAAATGTTGGGGTTCATGATCAATAAGTTGTATTTGTATTTTTTTTATTTATTTATTTATTTATTTTTATTTGTAGAAAAAAAGACAAAAGGGACAATACATATTAATGAACATTTTTCACAAATGTAAATATGCCAGATTATAGCCAAAGGCTAATTTCCATCTGCAGACCCCCAAACAGGTAGATGTTACACATAAATACACATAACTACATACAGACACACTATGCACAGGCTATATACAGAGAAGCAAGGACAATAACAGTGATCACAACATACATGTCCATAATACACTATATCCATGCTACACTAACTCCTATTACACAACCCATATCACACTGATAGTTCTATCCCCTTTATTTTTACAAAACACTAACTCTATTTTACATCTGGTATATATATTAATGATTACTAAACATGCTCACATTTTTGTGTGTTCCTCAACCATAGTTTTAAACGATTCCTAAAAATAGGCAAACTTGTGCTTTCTCTCACTGACTGAGGGATACTATTCCAAAAGCTCACCCCCTGATATGATAGAGCGTTCTGTGAAAAGGATGTCCGTCTAAACACCAAGACACAGTCACCTCTCATATTGGCTCTAGTCACTCGAGACCCGACACCACTGATAGACTTTTGTTTAATAAAATCACTCAATGGTAGAGGCACCAGACCATGTATAACTTTATAGATTAAACAGGCTGATTTAAATAATTTGAAATTCGCAAAATTTAAAAACTTAAATTTATCTAAAATATTACAATGATGATATGATGAAGGTTTCTTATCTAATATTTTCAATGCTCTTTTGTAGCATACCTCAATTGGCCCGATAGCAGCATAACTCGTATAAGACCAACTTGTGATACAGTACTCAATATGAGCCAGTATCAGAGTGCAAGAACGTAATCGCTGCTGTATCCGTTAATGAGGTACGAACTTGTTTAAAGTTCCGTAAAATAACATTTACAGTATTCACAACTTTTTTTATATGTTTTTTAAAAGATACTTTCGAGTCTATCAGAACTCCCAGAAACCTAAATTCCTCAACATTAGTTAATTCTTGTCCACCCAAGCAAACTTTTACTGTGGCCACAGTTGTTTTAGGTTTACTAAAAAACATTGATACAGTCTTTTTAACATTAAGACACAAGCATGAATCATTCAGCCATTTTTGTAAATCATTTAAAGCGAATGAAAGCTTATGGGCTGCATCCTCAGCACTTTTGGCATGTGTAAAAATCACCGTATCATCAGCATACATAATCGTGTCAACATTTTTGCATACATTGGGCAAACTATTCACATACAATGAAAATAGCAGAGGTCCTAAAATTGATCCCTGAGGAACACCCTGTGTATATTGAAGATAGGATGACTTACAATTCTTTATTTGCACACAATTGTTTTCTATCCGATAAATAAGACTGTATCCATTTAACTGTTTGATTACTAAAGCCAAATGTTAACAGTCTAGACAAAAGCTTTCTTTTCACAGTATCAAACGCACGCTTAAGATCAACTAAAACAGCAGCAACATAACTGTTTTTATCTAAATAGAACTTCACCTTCTCGACAAAAACACAAATAGCCGTTTCAGTAGAGTGAAGAGATCGAAGGATTGGAATCATTAAGATGTGCAATGATAGAGTTGGCGACCCACTTCTCTGCTATCTTAGAAAAGATAGGAAGTATGCTGATAGGTCGATAATTAGCAGGGTCTAGTTTATCACCCGATTTGTATATTGGTATGACATTTGCAACCTTCCAACTCAAGGGAACGACTGCCTGCGTAATTGACAAATTAATAAGATGGGTCACAGGCACCAAAATACAAGATTTAAAACATTTCAGAAGATTGGTATCAAATCCAAACACATCCCTTGCTTTAGAATTTTTTAATTTAGAGATTATGTTATCTACTTCATTTTCTGTAATTGTTTGAATATTAAACTTAGAATTTATAGTTACGGCATCCATATAAAGGTCAATGTGGGCCATATTTTGTTGAGAGTCATAAGAGCTAGAAAACAATTGAGTGATCTCATCAATGGTATTTTGAAAATAATAATTTAATTTAGTTGCTAGGTTGAAAGGCTCTGATACCAATTCATTTGCAAATTTGAGTTCAAGGTCTTTATCAGCAATATGCTTACTTGTACCCAGGAGTTCATTAATATTTTCCCAAATCAACTTACAATTCCCTCTGGCACCATTAATTACAGACATGAAGAAATTTGCTTTTGCCATTCTCAAGGTTTGTGTGACTTTATTTCTTGCAGATACAAAATGTAATCGATCAGTAGTTAATCCAGATTGTAATGATTTTTTTAGTAATTTATCTCTGAGTATCATAAGCTGTTTACACTCATTATTGATCCAAGGCAAGGAATAAACTCGTTTCTTTAAATGACCCACTTTCTGAAATTGAGACAGAACCATTTTAATAGTAGAGTATATTAAATCACAACATTGATTAGTGTCATCACATAATACTATACTAGACCAATCAAAAGTATTTAGAGCTGCAATTAAGCATTGTTCTTGGCTCTTTGGAATAAACGTTTGTTTTATATTAATGTTTTAACTGACACTTCTCAATCGTTTTTTAGTCAGCTTTCTAGAAAAGAATATAGCATTGTGGTCAGACAAGCCAGTTAGGAAATTGTACGTTTTAATTATTCTATCTGGTTTATTAGAAAACACCAGGTCTATCAAAGTTTTAGAACGATTTGTTATTCTAGTGGGATCACTGATCATTTGTGTTAATCCAAAATGATCTGTAATTTCTTTCAGTTTCTTTCTGTCACTTTTGCTGTCCCAATTTACATTTAAGTCTCCCATTAGAATAACCTCATTATTAAAGTCACAGCATCTCAGAAGGGCTTTAAATTGATCATAAAAATCTACTTTTGCTGACGGCGGACGATAAAGACAGAATAGTAAATGACATTTCTGTTGAAAGTGACACTTTAACACATTCAATTGATATTTCATTAGGCCAAATTATTTGTGTACATTTTAAAGAGTCCTTCATATAAATTAACACCCCTCCTCCCTTCCCTTGATGCCTATCTTTTCTAAAGACATTGTAGCCCTGTAATGATACCACTGCTTGTGGGGAAGAGGGTTTATGCCAAGTTTCTGAAAGTCCTAAGAAATCCACATTTGAGTTAAAGAGAAGATGCTCTAATTGTTCCCTTTTAGGGGCCATACTGCGTATATTCAGATGGCCTCCTAAGAGCCCTTTATTTTTACACTGTGGATCCCATATAGTCCTGGCTTGATTAAGAGTCTGAAATAACTTACATGATCGATGTTTTTTAAATACCGGGTTCCTTTGTGTGCACATGGATATGATGCGTTGTGAAGCCATATTAGACTTAGTTGTAACAGAATCCTGTAGAGGTGGTATTAGCACAGATGGCTGCTGTAGCCCAGGTATCAGTGATGGTATTAGCCCAGGTAGCTGCTGTAACCCAGGTAACAGAGGTGGTAATAGCCCAGGTGGCTGCTGTAGCCCAGGTAGCAAAGGTGGTATTAGCCCAGATGGCTGCTGTAGCCCAGGTGATGGTATTAGCCCAGGTAGCTGCTGTAGCCCAGGTAGCAAAGGTGGTATAAGCCCAGGTCGTTGCTGTAAACCAAGTAGCAGTGATGGTAATAGCCCAGGTGGCTGCTGTAACCCAGGTAGCGGAGAATGAATTTGCCCGGAGAACTGCTGTAATCCAGGTAGCAATGATGGAATTAACCCAGGTAGCTGCTGTAACCGAGGTAACAGGGTGGTATTAGCCCAGGTAGCTGCTGTAAATCTAGTAGCAGTGATGGTAATAGGCCAGGTGGCTGCTGTAGCCCAGGTAGCAGAGATGGTATTAACCCAGGGGGCTGGTGTAATCCAGGTAGCTGTAATGGTGTTAGCACAAAGAACTGCTGTAGCCTAGGTAGCAAAAGTGGTGTTAGCCAAGAGAACAGCTGTAGTTGTGACACAGGAATTAAAACAGGACCAGGATTTTGCTCAACATCACCAGCCAGAAGTAGTATCATCAAAAGATTCATAACCCCAGGGAATGATCTAGATGCTGTTTGAACAAGTTTACCCGGGGGCGGTCTAGCATGTCCACAATCCAGGATTCTTGCATACAAAAGATTTTGGCTCCTCTTTGCTGGATAGAGAGTTAAGTTATCCATTTTCCTTGGACATGTTAAATTCAAAAGGATGTAAAAGGACAGGAGAAGACCAGACAAACATAGCAAAGTCCAAGGGTTTTTGATGTACTTTTGTTGCAAACAAACGGGACCTGCCAAACCATGCTGCTGCACCCTGGCGGCCATCTTGAATTCCACTGAGAATGCCTCAATCTGATTCAGTAAAGTCAAATCGCAGACAGTGAAGCATCACTGAGCGCCAGTCCCGCGCGCTGTGAGGCGGGAACAGAGGATTCCGCTTGGTCTTAAAGCCTTCCGCAAACATCCACGATCACAAATAACAATGATTTCTTAAAATAATGATTAATTATTAATTGATTATTTGTTATTATCATTATGGTCTTGTGTAAATAATAATATGGGCTGCGAGAAAATTATGAATACAAAGAGTAGTGCTGCTGAGTGCAGGCATGTTTCAGCCCAGTAACACACCGTTCCTCGTAGCTAAAACACAGACCGAATTCTGTTCAGCTGGAGCTGGAGGGGGTTGGATTTTGGGTTGTTATGCATGGCTTGTGGGGGGTCGAGATAAAGGTGTGAATTGCTCTTTCATATGGACAGTGTCTTATGAGGCTTTCACTTGCTGAACTGGTTTAAATAGGACTGTTGTTTTGGTTATATTCACAGTGCTGGCTCTCTCTGAAGAGAGAAATGCAACATTCACAGATTACACAATTCGTTTTCGTTTAAAAAACATGTCAAACTTTCTGTAGATATATTGTTAATGTATGTGAGACACCACGATATTATGTTAACTAAAAAATTATACATTCATTATCATGAAAAAATTAAAGTGATGAGACTGCGCCTCCCTGTCATTAATGCACATTAATAATTTTTGCACAAACACTTGAATATGAGCTTCGTGGTTTTCACCCGCTCCAAGAGCGCTCCATCACGAGTACAATTCATTCCAACAGCCATACAACTGCATATTCAGCAAGAATTCATGTTAAACATATTTAGCTTGATCAGAAGGTTACAATGACTGCAAGAGTCGAGTGGGATGTTAAGAGTTTGTTTCTTTTACTGATTATTTTCGGGTTAAAGCATGATTTAAACAGATTCACAAGCAATCACTTTAGCAATAATGCGTTCAAACAAATGTAATCTTACAGTGCTACTACATTATCAGCATGCTATCTGATTTTGAAATCTTGAAGAAGTTAATCGATCTGTTTAGATAAAATAACTGACAAAAATGTACTGTTATTTTCATCACAAACAAAATTTTATTAATTCTTTAGAGTTTCAAAGATTTAATCGTGCAGGTTTAATTTTATTCGTTTGTTGTTTTAGGCAAATTAGGCCTAAATAATGGGAACGAAATTATACAATGCTTCACATTTAAACATGCAACAATTTCTTAATCAGTTTACAGACAAATGTCTTTTTCCCAATAAGTTATGTCAAAATAAAGGACAGGTAACGAATAACAAAAATGCATGTTGTTTTATTAAAGGAAAAAATATATTTATATTTAAAATTTAAAATATAGGCATAATATATTAAAATATTGACATTTTGCATATTAATCCATGTAGCCTACCCCCCTAAAATAGGCTACCACTTTTAATGCTCCGATGCAAAGTAAACCACAATTTCTTTTGAATAATATAACACATAATTAATATAATATAAATAATACTGCACACCTTTTAAATGTGTCAAATCTAAAATATGGTTTAATACCATGTAGCTTAGAAAATATAAGCACAGACTCAGGCACAGGCTTGACATTTATCCTGCTTGAATTCGATCTAAGAAATGCACATAACTTCATAAATACCAAACTTTCATCTGTGAATATTAAATATATTAAATATTTAAACTATAGTGTTTTTCTTTCATTTTCCCTGACTGAAGCAGTCAAATGTAACACATCAGCGAGGCAAAACTGACGTCTTTTTGCGAAAATGTGCTGTGATGTGATTGTTTGATAACTTGTGGTTAAAGCGCCACTCAGCGGTCAAAAGCTGCAAATCCACTTTACAGACGCCGCGGGTAAAAGAGGCGTTTTTGATGTCTACTTAGTGTACTCACATTATCAACACCTCTCTTCACTCCGGAACATTTCCCTCAGCATTCAAGCAGGCTCGGGTAAGCCCACTGCTTAAGAAACCATCTCTTCCCTTCTTCCATTCATTGCAAAGACACTTGAGCGAGTTTATGTTTCTTGTACAGAACAACCTCCTGGACCGCAACCAATCTGGCTTCAAAAGTAGCCACTCAACTGAGACTGCCCTGCTCTTGGTTACTGAAGCCCTGCGACTGGTAAGAGCAGCTTCAAAATCCTCAGTACTCATCTTGGTGGATCTGTCTGCTTCTTTTGGCAACGTTAATCACAAGATTCTACTGTCCACCCCAGAAAGAAGGGCATCTCTGGATCCGCACTCCTGTGGTTTAAGTCCTACCTTTCAGATAGATCCTTCAGGGTGTCTTGGAGGGGTGAAGTTTCTAAGTCACAACAACTTGCAACTGGGGTTCCTCAAGGCTCAGTACTTGGATCACTTCTGTTCTCCATCTACATGATGTCATTAGGATCTGTCATTCAGAATCATGGCTTTGCCTATCACTGCTACGCTGATGACACTCAACTCTACTTCTCATTCCAATCAGATGACCCGATGGTAGTTGCTCGCATTGCAGCTTGTCTGAGTGACATTTCTAGCTGGAAGAATGACCATCACCTTCAGCTCATCCTTACTAAGACAGATCTGCTGGTAGTTCCAGCTAACCCATCGTTTCATCAAGACTACTCTATACATCTGGGTTTGTCAACCATAACTCCTTCCAGGACAGCCAGAAACCTAGGAGATTTGATGGATCATCAGTTAAGCTTCACAGACCATATTAATACAATGACTCTCCTGGCGGGACTTCCTGCATGTACTATCAAGCCTCTGCAACTGATCCAGAATGCAGCTGCGAGAGTTGTCTTCAATGAGCCAAAAAAAGCTCACGTTACTCCTCTCCTCAATCGGTTACACTGGCTACCAGTAGCCGCTCGCATCAAATTCAAGGTGCTGATGCTTGCCTACAAGATGACCACTGGCACAGCACCAATATACCTAAACTCACTAGTTCAAACTTATGCGCCCTCCAGAAGTTTGCATTCTGCAAGAGAATGATGTCTTGTGGTGCCATCCCAAAGAGGTTCAAAATCACTCTCAAGGACCTTTTCCTGTGCCCAGTTGTAAATTGTAATTTATTATATATATATATATATATATATATATATATATATATATATATATATATATATATATATATTAGTGCTGTCTATAATAAAACCCCCTATTATAAAATTGTGCTATTGAGAGTGAGGAGTCAGGTGCCGGTTTGGGTTGATTTGGGCGGGGTCTGAGCCGGTCGGCCATGACAGTTGGAGACTCTATCGATTGCCAGGGGCAACACCTTCAGAACTTCACAGAGGTGCAACTTAACATTCCAGTGCTCTTTAATTTTTGCGCATTTATTTTTTCGGCGGGACAGAGATGGATCTACGAATACGAGAAAGAAAAGGAAGAAAGTAAAGCAATGCAAAAAGGTAAAGGGACCTTACAGGAATAAGCTCACACCAAGCGCAAAACAGCGGTATTTGGAAAAGCTCTAAGGCATCCAAAATATTGACCCATACGAAATCCCTGCAGCGGAATGGCACAGAGACCTGAACCATTTACCTCCATGCACACATATGGACATTGTGAATTATCGTGTTTAGGACTTCCTGTTTGTTGTTGGCGGCTGTACTGCGTTTGAGCTCCGTCACTATATTCTTTTCATTGACTATTTTTAACTTAAAAATCAATTTTATACATCATCGTTTCCGTTTATATAACGTGTGAATATATCCTCTATTGTATTCTACAACAAAAACAATCAGAGCGCCTCGCTATCACTAGTTTTATTTTGATCTCCCGGGTCTGCTATTAGCTTTTAGCCCATTAGCATCAGCAAGCGTGTTTGCTGCTAACTGCGCTTACATTGCTAATACTCTATTCACCCACATTACCACTGCTGTACTCACTGTTACTTGCTTTAATGGCGGATGAATGTCTCCACTCTGTGCAGCTCGAGCTCGAGGCCGTGGGGAAGCAGATTCGCGACCTGGAGGAAAGGCAGGCCCAGCTGAGAGAGCGGAGAGGAATCATCCTGGGCTGACGCTCACAAGTCCGGGGTAAGTATACAGCGTGCTGCTAACAGTCCCACCACGTCTACTCCGTGTGTTTCTCTGCACAGGCCCGGTGCACCCAGGTCGCGATCTTCCCAGATGTCCTTCACTGCGACGCCGGGACACCACGGACCCTGGGTGCATCCACAGCGGAGGACGCGAGCCGGGTCCCGGGCGACGACTTCTCCCCCTCCTGCCTTCGACATCTCCATCCGGAACCGCTTCGCTCCCCTCCGCGACAGGACGCGACGCTGTGATCAACGGAGACTCCATCGTCCGACACGTAAGTGCTACGTTAGCCGAAGGTAAAGTGCACACTCATTGTTTGCCTGGAGCTCGTGTTCTCGATGTTTCTGCGCAGATACCCGCGATCCTGAAGGCCGACGAGAGCCCCAGTGCGGTCGTGCTTCACGCCGGGGTTAACAACACCACGATGCGGCAGACGGAGACGCTGAAGTGGGACTTCAGGAGCCTGATCGAGACGGTTCGCAGCACGACGCCCGCGGCGACGATCGTCGTGTCAGGACCACTGCCCATGTATCGACGAGGACACGAAAGGTTCAGTAGACTTTTTGCTTTAAATGAATGGTTGTTGTCATGGTGTAAAGAACAGAAACTGCTATTTGTTAATAACTGGAATCTTTTCTGGGAGCGTCCTAGGCTGTTTCGCGCTGATGGATTACACCCCAGCAGAATCGGAGCAGAGCTGCTCTCTGACAACATCTCCAGGACACTTCGCTCCATGTGACTAGTAAGACAATTCTCTAATAACTATTATGATGAGTTTTGTTCCACCCGCTTAAATGATAAAAGTACTTGCACTGTAAAAACTATTAAGACTGTGTCTGTTCCCCGAATAGTGAGGTCAAAATATAATGTAGGATCTAGAAAAAATCTTGTCGTAATTAAACCAGAAAAATGTAAAGTAAATGAACAAAAACAATTTTTAAAGTTTGGGCTCATAAATATTAGATCACTCACACCCAAAGCAGTTATTGTAAATGAAATGATCACAGAAAATAGTTTTGATGTACTCTGCTTGACTGAAACCTGGCTAAAACCAAATGATTATTTTGGTCTAAATGAGTCTACTACACCGAACTACTGTTATAAGCATGAGCCCTGTCAGAATGGTCATGGCGGAGGTGTTGCAACAATATATAGTGATATTCTCAATGTTACCCAGAAATCAGGATACAGGTTTAACTCTTTTGAAATACTTCTGATAAATGTTACACTGTCAGACATGCAAAAGAAATCTAATGTATCTCTTGCTCTGGCTACTGTGTATAGACCACCAGGGCCGTATACAGAATTCCTAAAAGAATTTGCAGATTTCCTCTCAGACCTTCTAGTTACAGTTGATAAGGCGGTAATCATGGGAGATTTTAATATTCACATTGAAAATGCAAATGATACATTAGGACTTGCGTTTACTGACCTAATAAACTCCTTTGGAGTCAAGCAAAATGTCACCAGGCCCACTCATCGTTTTAATCATACACTAGATTTAATTATATCGCATGGAATCGATCTTACTGCTATAGATATTGTACCCCAAAGTGATGATATTACAGACCATTTCCTTGTATCGTGCATGCTGCGTATAACTGATATTAACTATATGTCTCAGCGTTACCGTCTGGGCAGAACTATTGTTCCAGCCACCAAAGAAAGATTCGCAAATAACCTGCCTGATCTATCTCAACTGCTATTTGTACCCAAAAATACACATGAATTAGACGAAATTACTGACAACATGGGCACTATTTTCTCTAATACATTAGAAGCTGTTGCCCCCATCAAATTGAAAAAGGTTAGAGAAAAACGTACCGTGCCATGGTATAACAGTTATACTCAATCTCTCAAGAAAGTAACTCGTAGTCTTGAACGCAAATTGAGAAAAACTAACTTGGAAGTTTTTAGAATTGCATGGAAAAACAGTATGTCCAGCTATAGACAGGCTCTAAAAACTGCTAGGGCAGAGCATATCCACAAACTCATTGAAAATAACCAAAACAAGCCAAGGTTTTTATTTAGCACAGTGGCTAAGTTAACAAATTACCAGACGCCACCTGATTCAAATATTCCACCAACGTTAAATAGTAATGACTTTATGAATTTCTTCACTGATAAAATAGATAACATTAGAAATACAATAGCGAATGTAGATTCTACAGCGTCTAACACTTCAGTTTCATCCATCGCACCCAAAGATAAACTGCAGTGCTTTACAAATATAGGACAGGAAGAGCTAAATAAACTTATCACTGTATCTAAACCAACAACATGTTTATTAGATCCTGTACCCACTAAATTACTAAAAGAGCTGTTACCTGTAGCCGAAGAACCGCTTCTCAATATCATTAACTCGTCGTTATCTTTAGGTCACGTCCTAAAACCATTCAAGCTGGCGGTTATCAAGCCTCTTATTAAGAAACCAAAACTAGATCCTAGTGTACTGGCAAATTATAGGCCTATTTCAAATCTTCCATTTATGTCTAAAATTTTAGTTTTAAAGTTGTGTCTGCTCAATTGAGCACCTTCCTGCATAAAAATGATCTGTATGAAGAATTTCACCATATTTCACCAATTTCCCACCATAGCACAGAAACTGCACTTGTTAAAATTACAAATGACCTGCTCCTTGCGTCAGATCAAGGCTGCATCTCATTTCTAGACTTACTTGATCTTAGTGCTGCGTTCGACACCATAGATCATGACATACTCATAGATCGATTACAAAACTATACAGGTATTCAAGGCCAGGCTCTAAGATGGTTTAAATCCTACCTGTCCGATCGCTACCATTTTGTTTACTTAAATGGGGTGTCATCTCATTTATCATCAGTAAAATATGGAGTGCCACAAGGATCCGTCCTAGGTCCCCTTCTATTTTCAATATACATGTTGCCCCTTTGTAATATTATTAGAAAATACGGAATTAGCTTCCACTGTTATGCTGCTGATACTCAGCTATATATCTCAACGAGACCAGATGAAACTTCCCAATTATCTAAGCTAACAGAGTGTGTTAAAAATGTAAAAGATTGGATGACAAATAATTTTCTCCAATTAAATTCGGATAAGACAGAGATATAATTATTGGACCAAAAAACACCACACAGAATCTTGTAGATTACAATCTGCAGCTAGACGGATGTACTGTTACTTCCTCTACAGTCAGAAATCTGGGTGTTATATTAGACAGCAATTTGTCTTTTGAAAATAATATTTCCAATGTTACAAAAACTGCATTCTTCCATCTTAGAAACATTGCCAAGCTACGAAACATGTTATCTGTTTCTGATGCAGAAAAGCTAGTTCATGCATTCATGACCTCTAGACTGGACTTTTGTAATGCACTTCTAGGTGGTTGTCCTGCTTCGTCAATAAACAAGCTACAGGTAGTCCAAAATGCAGCAGCTAGAGTCCTTACCAGGTCAAGAAAATATGATCATATTACCCCAATTTTACAGTCTCTGCACTGGCTACCTATTAAGTTCCGTATCAGTTACAAATTATCATTACTTACCTATAAGGCCCTAAATGGTTTAGCTCCTGCGTACCTAACTAGCCTTCTACCACGCTACAACCCATCACGCACCCTAAGGTCACAAAACGCTGGACTTTTGGTAGTTCCTAGGATAGCAAAGTCCACTAAAGGAGGTAGAGCTTTCTCACATTTGGCTCCCAAACTCTGGAATAGCCTTCCTGATAATGTTCGGGGTTCAGACACACTCTCTCTGTTTAAATCTAGATTAAAAACACATCTCTTTCGCCAAGCATACGAATAATGTATCTTTTAAATTGTGAGTGTAGTTGCATCTGATCAAATGTGCATTTTTATTCTTTAGCTTGGGTTAAACTAATTTTACTTTGTTGGATCAGCAGCTATGCTAATGATGTCTCTATTTTGTTTCTATGTTTTGCCACGGGATTTACATCCCGTGGTAACTAGAATTTACACAAGCTCCAGTCTGGATCAAGAACACCCGAGAAGAGATGATGCTGACCCTCAGAGGACCCCAGATGATCCTAACCGTGAATCAACAAACAGAACTAACAATTATTGCTACATGTGTGACTGCATCATATAATAACTATTAATTAATAATATTGATAGTTCATCGTCTAGCTGACTACGTCTTGTATTATTATTATTTTATTTTTTTCTAAAATCCTGTCAAACGTTCACAAACTACTAGCTACTACTAAATATTGTAGAAAGAAGTTGCTTTGTAACGATTTGTATTGTAAAAAGCGCTATACAAATAAACTTGAATTGAATTGAATTGAAAATTGAATTGGTGTAAGTCACCTTGCATTCACACTGTTAAGGGCTTTAATCTAACCAGGACATTTACATCTTGCAATCACACATTTAACTACCCTAGCCAACCCAGAACTGGTTTGTCCACTTTGCAGTCCCCAATACCCAACACAAAAACCTGGGACAGTATGCGTCAATGAGCTAAAATCAAATTACAACTAAATAACTAAAAACACAAAGCTTTAGTCTACATCAAAACATGTTGGAAATGTTTTTGTATATTGTACATCTCGTTACAATCTACTGTTTATGAAACAGTGGCATTTAATTAAGTTACTTTGTCATTTTGGCCAAGAAGTGTCTGCTAAATGGAATGCAATTACAACACGCTAAAATGCATGTGAATAAACGTACTTTGGACAGTAAGATGCTTGTAAATGGCCTTTCCAAAGACTTGTGGCTTTTATACTCCTGCATTGTGTAGTAACTTACACCAAAAACAAGATAATTCATATACACACACACACACACACACACACACACACACAAATATATATATAAATATACTTCACCCCTCCTGGGGTGGCGCCAATCTTCTCTCTAGAAATATGGCAAATAGTCTTAGTGTTTATACTTGACTAACCCAGGGTCCAGGTCAGGAAGCAGACAGACTGGCTAAACCGACTGTCAGCTAGCTGCCTCACGTCACAGAGGTCAGGTAATTCTCAGCAAATAGAGACTCTTTCACCTAGATATCACACTATAGAGACTGTGTCTGTTCCCCGAACTAGAAAATACAAAAAACGTCCAAACCAAGTTAAGATTAACAATTTATTTGAGGTTCAACAAATAAAAAACAGATGCAATACGGATAAACAAATGATAAAGCTGGGCTTATTAAATATCAGATCCCTTTCTATGAAAACACTTTTTGTAAATAATATGATCACTGATCATAATCTAGATGTGCTCTGTTTGACAGAAACCTGGCTAAAACCTGATGATTACATTATTTTAAATGAGTCCACCCCCCCAAGATTACTGTTATAAACATGAGCCGCATCTAAAAGGCAAAGGTGGAGGTGTTGCTTCAATTCATAACAACGTTTTCAGGATTTCTCAGAGGGCAGGCTTCAAGTATAACTCGTTTGAAGTAATGGTGCTTCATATAACATTATCCAGAAAAACAGATGTTAATGATAAATCCCCTGTTATGTTTGTACTGGCTACTGTATACAGACTTTATCAAAGAGTTTGGTGATTTTACCATTTAGTTAGTTCTGGCTGCAGATAAAGTTTTAATATTTGGTGATTTTAATATCCATGTTGATAATGAAAAAGATGCATTGGGATCAGCATTTATAGACATTCTGAACTCTATTGGGGTTAGACAACACGTTTCAGGACCTACTCATTGTTGAAATCATACTCTAGATTTAATACTGTCACATGGAATTGATGTTGATAGTGTTGAGATTATGCAGCCAAGTGATGATATCTCAGATCATTATTTAGTTTTGTGCAAACTTCATATAGCCAAAATTGTAAATTCTACTTCTTGTTACAAGTATGGAAGAACCATCACTTCTGCCACAAAAGAATGCTTTTTAAGTTATCTTCCTGATGTATCCAAATTCCTTAGCATATCCAAAACCTCAGAACAACTTGATGATGTAACAGAAACTATGGACTCTCTCTTTTCTAGCACTTTAAATACAGTTGCTCCTCTATGCTTAAGGAAGGTTAAGGAAAACAGTTTGACACCATGGTATAATGAGCATACTCACACCCTAAAGAGAGCATCCCGAAAAATGGAGCGCAGCTGGAGGAAAACAAAACTAGAGGTATTTCGTATTGCTTGGCGGGAAAGTAACCTATCCTACATAAAAGCATTAAAAACTGTTAGGTCCAATTACTTTTCTTCTCTTTTAGAAGAAAACAAACATAACCCCAGGTATTTATTCAATACAGTGGCTAAATTAACGAAAAATAAAGCCTCAACAAGTGTTGACATTTCCCAACACCACAGCAGTAATGACTTTATGAACTACTTTATTTCTAAAATCGATACTATTAGAAATAAAATTGCAACCATTCAGCCGTCAGCTACAGTATCGCATAAGACAGTGCACTATAGACCCCCTGAGGAACAGTTCCACGCATTCTCTACTATAGGAGAGGAAGAATTGTATAAACTTGTTAAATCATCTAAACCAACAACATGTATGTTAGACCCTATACCATCTAAGCTCCTAAAAGAGGTGCTTCCTGAAGTCATATATCCTCTTCTGACTATTATTAATTCCTCATTGTCATTGGATATGTCCCCAAAACCTTCAAACTGGCTGTTATTAAGCCTCTCATCAAAAAACCACAACTTGACCCCAAAGAACTAGTTAATTATAGACCAATCTCGAATCTCCCTTTTCTGTCCAAGATACTAGAAAAGGTGGTATCTTCACAATTATATTCCTTCTTAGAGAAAAATGGTATATGTGAGGATTTCCAGTCAGGATTTAGACCGTATTATAGTACTGAGACTGCTCTCCTTAGAGTTACAAATGATCTACTCTTATCATCTAATCGTGGGTGTATTTCTCTATTAGTTTTATTGGATCTTAGTGCTGCGTTTGACACAATTGACCACAACATTCTTTTGCATAGACTTGAACACTTTGTTGGCATTAATGGAAGTGCATTAGCATGGTTTAAATTGTATTTATATGACCGCCATCAGTTCGTAGCAGTGAATGAAGATGTATCATATCGGTCACAAGTGCAGTATGGAGTACCTCAAGGCTCAGTACTAGGGCCGGTACTCTTCACGCTTTATATGTTACCCTTGGGAGACATCATCAGGAAACATGGTGTTAGCTTTCACTGTTATGCTGATGATACTCAGCTCTATATTTCTTCACGGCCCGGTGAAACACACCAATTTGAAAAACTAATGGAATGCATAGTCGATATAAAAAACTGGATGACGAGTAATTTCTTACTGCTAAATTCTGAAAAAAACAGAGGTGTTTATAGAGGTGTGTAATTATAGGACCTAAAAACTCTGCTTGTAATAACCTATAACACTGTCTTAGACTTGATGGTTGCTCTGTCAATTCTTCGTCATCAGTTAGGAACCTAGGTGTGCTATTTGATTGCAATCTTTCCTTAGAAAGCCACGTTTCTAGCATTTGTAAAACTGCATTTTTCCATCTCAAAAATATATCTAAATTACGGCCTATGCTCTCAATGTCAAATGCAGAAATGTTAATCCATGCATTTATGACCTCAAGGTTAGATTATTGTAATGCTTTATTGGGTGGTTGTTCTGCACGCTTAGTAAACAAAATGCAGCAGCAAGAGTTCTTACTAGAACCAGGAAGTATGACCATATTAGCCCCCTATCAAACATTGTATATATTTTAAAATATTGCTTATTACTTATGAAGTCCTGAATGGTTTAGCACCTCAGTATTTGAATGAGCTCCTTTTACATTATAATCCTCTACGTCCGCTACGTTCTCAAAACTCAGGCAATTTGATAATACCTAGAATATCAAAATCAACTGCGGGCGGCAGATCCTTTTCCTATTTGGCGCCTAAACTCTGGAATAACCTACCTAACATTGTTCAGGAGGCAGAGACACTCTTGCAGTTTAAATCTAGATTAAAGACCCATCTCTTTAACCTGGCTTACACATAACATACTAATATGCTTTTAATTTCCAAATCCGTTAAAGGATTTTTAGGCTGCATTAATTAGGTAAACCGGAACCGGGAACACTTCACATAACACCCTATGTACTTGCTACATCATTAGAAGAATGGCATCTACGCTAATATTTGTCTGTTTCTCTCTTATTCCAAGGTCACCGTAGCCACCAGATCCAGTCTGTATCCAGATCAGAGGGTCACTGCAGCCACCGGATCCAGTACGTATCCAGACCAGATGGTGGATCAGCACCTAGAAAGGACCTCTACTGCCCTGAAAGACAGCGGAGACCAGGACAACTAGAGCCCCAGATACAGATCCTCTGTAAAGACCTTGTCTCAGAGGACCACCAGGACAAGACCACAGGAAACAGATGATACTTCTGCACAATCTGACTTTGCTGCAGCCTGGAATTGAACTACTGGTTTCGTCTGGTCAGAGGGAACTGGCCCCCCAACTGAGCCTGGTTTCTCCCAAGGTTTTTTTCTCCATTCTGTCACTGATGGAGTTTCGGTTCCTTGCCGCTGTCACCTCTGGCTTGCTTAGTTGGGGTCACTTCATCTACAGTGATATCGTTGACTTGATTGCAAATAAATGCACACTATTTAAACTGAACAGAGATGACATCACTGAATTCAATGATGAACTGCCTTTAACTATCATTTTGCATTATTGACACACTGTTTTCCTAATGAATGTTGTTCAGTTGCTTTGACGCAATGTATTTTGTTTAAAGCGCTATATAAATAAAGGTTACTTGACTTGACAGATTAATGTTTGAGAGCTGGTTATGTAATGGACCGGGTTTCAGTCATTATAATATTCATTCCGTTGTCTGACAACAGAAACATTAAAATATAGTAATAAAAACAGTTTTATTGAGAATTAAATTAAATGGCTAAATTAAATTGCAATATGTGATCATACAAAACGACGCACTTACGTCATAAATATGCTAATTAGTACATGACGTCATCTAGTTCATGTTCTCATGATTTTGTTACACAAATCGCACCCTGTGTATATGTGTATGTGTATGTGTATGTGTATATATATATATATATATATATATATATATATATATGTATATATATATGTGTGTGTGTGTGTATATTAGGGGTGTAACTGTACATGTATTCGTACCTGACCGTTTAGGTACAGGGCTTTCGGTACGGTGCACGTGTGTACTGAATGACCGAATGCAATATTTTGTTTGCGGAACATATACATTTTCGTGTTTCCAAACGAACATATTAAGTGGCGGAAGTCTCCGCGTTCAGCGCAAATCCCGCCCTGCAGCTGATTCTAAGGCCGGTGACACACTGGCTGCGTGGCGTGAGCGTGGTGTTTCTGCCGTTTGTCAGTTGCGTGACACCTGCTTCGCGTTTTCTGTGTCTTTACACACCAGAATGGTGCCTGACGCGGCGCTGGCGCGCTGCTGCTACTGTAGGTGACAAAGAGGGAGACCGCCGAGGTGCCGACAGACCAGGATCTTGTCTTCACTACAACAATATCTATACTTCATGTTGAGCATAAATATAAAGCCTACTGACAAAGGACACCGTCAACATATTGACGGTGTTTGACAGGTGCAATATACCAGTGTGTCACTGGCCTAAGGTTTTCAAAAGGCATCACGCGAGTGTGAACATAACTACAACTAGGAAAAAAACGATTTTAATTCAAACGCAGCTCCCATCGGCATTTAAACAGACCTTTGCTCTTAATTCTGATCGGTCCAACTCAATAACAAAATCTGAGCAGGTCTCAAAACTGAAACTGTTCATGCTGCACTTTACACTTTGGAAAAGTTATATATATTTTTTTAAATATGAGCAGGCCTACAAGCTGGGATTGGTAATGCGGCACTGTAATCATAGTTATTTATTTATATTTTTCATTATATTTTATTATATGATATTGGTTTGAGACTGAGAGTATTTTATTTAGTGGAGAACTTTGCAGCAGTATTTTATTTCTTATTCTTTTTTTATTTTTTATATATATTTTATTAAAAAGTATTTAAAAAAGTGTAAACAAATTGTTAAAAAAAAAGTTTATAGTAATAAACAACCTGCAGTTTAATGTTTGCATTTCTTTCCCTTACTGTACCGAAAATGAACCGAACCGTGACTTTAAAACCGAGGTACGTACCGAACTGTGATTTTTGTGTACCGTTACACCCCTAGTGTATATATAGATATACAGTACAGACCAAAAGTTTGGACACCCATTCTCATTCAAAGTGTTTTCTTTATTTTCATGACTATGAAAATTGTAGGTTCACACTGAAGGCATCAAAACTATGAATTAACACATGTGGAATTATATACATAACAAAAAAGTGTGAAACAACTGAAAATATGTCATATAGGCTCTTCAAAGTAGCCACCTTTTGCTTTGATTACTGCTTTGCACACTCTTGGCATTCTCTTGATATATATATATATATATATATATATATGGTAAAAGGTAAAACATATAACATGGTGCTGGTAATAAAGAATCAAAGTTTGATGCTGAATTTAAATACATTTCAGTTCAAACGTGTGATTTCTTTTACAATGCAAAACCAACTATAAGAAAGCTATTTAAACACTCTCTATTTACTTCTTAGAAGCTCTTTTACCTTCCTCTCCTGTCGTTCATAAACACATACAGCATTATGGGCCTACAGAGAGTATTCTACAAGTCCAAGTCCTATTTAAAATATGGAAAAAGCCCATTCGTAAACTACTTTTTACAAAAAAAAAAAAAGAAAAAAAAAAGCTTTTGTGAAAGATTAATTCCAAGCAGGAGCATGTTGACTGCTTCATTTGGATGTCATGGGGTGGAGCCTGTTGCTGCTGCTACACAGCGCTTGCTGCAAGCGCGTACGCTTTTGTGAGTAATGCTGCCAGTGCAGGATCTGCTGTTCGTCTATGAACTTGGCACACTGCGCATTCACCAGCTCCTTTCGGAAATGCTCATACTGCAATAGCTCTAACATGAGCAGACAATGAGGATATCTAAGGAAATAAAAGAATTAGACTGCATTGTACAGAAGTGTAATATGGCAATAACTGTAAGAGGAAAATTTATTGAGGACTGTCTGAACATCTTTAGCCAGCTGAGGTCTAGCATATAAGAATATATAATAAATGTATGATGATTCTTTATTAATTTTCACGTGACATGAGTTTTCAAAATAAAATGCTACTAAGATTTAAATAAATAAATAAGTAAAATACAAACTATCTTCAGGAATTTAGCATATTCTGGTTCTTTCCAGTAAAGTAGATACTTCAAGTAATTGACAAAAGGCTTCTCTCTCAGGTAGCCTCTTTGAGCCAAAACTGTTAAGAATGAAAAAACAGGATGTTTCTAAGACAGATTTAAATCCACAACACATGTGAAAATCCACGAGATCAATCTTCTAAATTTAACAATAGAAATAACATGTTTAATATAAATTTAGTTATTCAAACTGCTAGAGGTAAACTAATAAGTGAAATGCCTGAATTATTTCCATATCTGGATTACCGTAACCAAATACTTTAAATAAGCAAATATTAAAAACAATGTATTTTTTTACTCTTACAGTTCAGGTAGTTTGGGTTCGCTAGGCACTGAACAAACTCCAACTCAAGCTGGAAACGGTGTCTTGCCTGCTCCTCTGTGAAAGTATGAATTTTGAGGGTTATCAACGCTTTTTATTTAAAATAACACTGCTTGAACGCAATATATTTCGGGACAGCCCCACTTATAAATGTAATTATGCATAATGTAAACTATATTTACATTACATTTAGATTTAGTCATTTAGCAGACTTTTATCCAAAGTGACTTACAAATGAGGACATTAGAAGCAATCAAAAAACAACAAAAGAGCAATGATATATAATAACAAGTCTCAGTTAGCTTAAACGCAGTACACGTAGCAAGGGATTTTAAATAATATAATAAATAAAAAGAAAACAGATAGAATAGAAAAAAATGAACATAATACATACAGTGTTATGTATACATTTTATTACCTCACACAATCAAATAAAAACAGTGTTCGTTTACCAAATCAACGGTCTTATCGTTATGTTTAGGGGTGAATATTAGGAAAACAACATGTTTACAGTCACAATCAACAAATTACAAACCTGTTTCCAATAACTCCGGCCATGGCAGACGACGAAAAATTTAATAAAACGATATTCTAACAGCTAGAATGTTTGATATTTAAATGTATGTATAAGATTACTGAGACCACATATTTTGTTTTGTTTGAAAAGATCTACGGTCCCGCCATATTATTTGCAGGCGGGAAGGAATGTCGACCGGAAGTTGAAGTCGGCCGCGTGTCGCCTTCTTGTAGCAGAACTTCACTTGCGTTAGCATCCCATTGACTCCCATTCATTTTGGTGTCACTTTGACAACGAATAACTTTTCATCTGAGGCGTTTAAAGACTCCATTTGTCCATTATTTATTTCTAAACATACACGACAATGTATAAAGGGCTCCATTACCTTCTATGTTACATTATGGCCCCGTAGAAACAGTTTTTGTAAAAATAGGCTAACGATTGCATCATAACCACTCGACTCTCTGTCGCACAGTAGAGAAATTACCGTACAGACAGGAGGAGAAGCTCGCAGGCAATCGGGGAGACATCAAGAGAGAAGCCCATAGATACAAGCCCTGGCGTAACTATACAAATACTATACAAAGTAATTAATCAGAATACTTACTCCTGCTCACTCACGCCAAAGAACTCCCCGCTCAAGCTCACCGTCTCTGCAAGATTAACGATGGCAGTTTGCACGCACAGCTACTAGAAGATTTACATCTGTCAGACAGGTTGCTGACGTCATCAAGCTTAGTTTGAGTCTGCGCGTCAGAAACGGAAGTGCTAAAAATTGCTAAAAATTAGCTTCACTTGTCTCAATTGAGTTCCAATGGGGTCGCTGTGTCCATTTCTTTTACTGTCTATGATTATTTTACATTATTATTTCTTCTTCTTCTTTTCTGTTTATTGGCGGTTGGCAAACCAGCGTCAGGTGCATTTCCGCCACTGAAAGACAGCGGAGACCAGGACAACTAGAGCCCCAGATACAGATCCCCTGTAAAGACCTTCTCAGAGGACCACCAGGAAAAGACCACAGGAAACAGATGATTCTTCTGCACAATCTGACTTTGCTGCAGCCTGGAATTGAACTACTGTTTTCGTCTGGTCAGAGGAGAACTGGCCCCCCAACTGAGCCTGGTTTCTCCCAAGGTTTTTTTCTCCATTCTGTCACCGATGGAGTTTCGGTTCATTGACTTGACTAACGTAGATTCTGTTGCTGAGCTATATATTAAGCTGCCATAATCTATTATTTGTCTTATCATTGCACAATATACGCTCTGCAATGCCTGTCTGGTTGCACCCCAATCTACCCCTGCCAAACATCTTCAGATATTTATTCCCTTTTTACATTTGTCTATTACTTTCTTTATGTGAGATCCAAAAGTTAGTTTAGACCTTGTCTAATGTTTGCCCATACAGCTTTAATTTGATGTTTGGGGAATTTTTCTTTTTTGAGAAAGATATAAGTTTAGTTCCCTTTCAGGCGGTCACGTTCAACGTTACGAATGGGATCTCGCCCGAGAGCCCAATCACCTTTGAGTGGTACAAAACGAGCCAATGGTACACAAAGTACCTTGGTCTGCGGGATTTGCATCGCGCGCTCCGCCCCGCAGAGCGGGTATATAAGGAGCAACACGAGCAACTCGCATTCAAGCTTTCGCTTCGGAGTCGAGCACATCGTGTGCTGCTTTCACCGGAGTGCTACAAGCAAGAGCTGGTGTTGGTGTGACGGTGCGATTCAGCGGTTCGTCTGGGTTTCCTGCGACAGCTCCCGCGTTCCCCTGAGCACTTCAACACCTCTGAAAGAGCAAATTTCTTTCATAAAAGAGATACGAGCCGATTTGCGTCTTTTTAAAGATGTCATTTCGCCCGTGTGTTTCTGGGTGCGGTCGATACATCGCTTCTCGTGACGGCCACGATCGCTGTGTCATGTGTCTGGGCTTCCATCACACTGAGACTGTGTTCGTGGATGGCTCATGTTCTCATTGCGGGGACATGACCATCTTGGCGTTGAGATCGAGACTCGATTACCTTAAAAGGTATAGAGTCCTCTCTGCCACACCCCGTTAACTCTTCTTCTCGTAAGAGGGCTACTTCAACTGGTGGCCAGGGTGATCTGAGGGTTACTGTGTCGGATTCCCCGACGAGCAAACCTCCTCGGGCCACACCCCCCTCACATACGCCGCAGCCTGTCGAGTTTCCGGATGAGTTTGCTAGACCCTCTCAGGCTCCTGACATCTCATTCGGGGCTCGCGTAGAGGACCGTATGTCGATCGCCGCATCACAAGGCGGGCTTGAGTCCTCGGGAGATGAGGAATCGGCTGTGTTGCCTCCCTCGGGAGTGCCAGCGTTGTCCAAGTCTGATCCCGAGCTGACGGTCGTGCTTTCCCGGGCAGCGGAGAGCTTGAGTGGAATCCTCCGTCCCGAGCGCTCGAGGCTGGATGATTGGTTCCTGGGGGCCGCTGATGCGGATCGCCAGCACCCCCTTTTGGTTCCTTTCTTGCCGGAAGTGCACCAGGAAGTAACCAGTTCATGGAAGGCACCTTTAACTGCCTGAAACTGTTCTGGTACTTCCTCTGCCTTCACTGCCCTCGATGGCGGGGCGGCCCTCCAAAGCCAAAGTCAAAGTATCTTTATTTGTCTCCCCAAGGAGAAATTCGTTTCGGATATAGGGAAATTGCTACAAAAATGTTTTTTCAACAAAGACAAAAACAGATACATGTTTAAAACGGTTAAAAGACAAAAAAGTAATTAAAGGCTACTCAAAGAGCTGTGCAAATTGCAAATCACCATTTTCCAAAGTCTGCCTTGTGCAAAGGTAATATCATATCATGTCCATACATAACATTCCATCACAGATATACAGTACAAAAAATAAATAAAACATTAAGGCTACTCAAAGAGCTGTGCAAATTGCAAATCACCATTACTAAAAACTGCTTGTGGAGAAAGTAATATCATGTCATGTCTATACATAACATATAATCACAGATATACAGTACATTAATAAATTCATGATCATCCATTCATCGCTTGTCATTTATAAGCTTAATTGAGAGGTGGAAACAAATGAGCGCTTATACCTATTGTATTTACACAGAGGAACCCTATACCTCAATCCTGAGTTCAAAAGCTCAAACTCTGAAAACAACACATGAGAGTTATCAGATGTAATAGTCTTAGCCTGTCTAATTGTTGTCTGGTCAAAAAGCTCCTGCGGGTTGAGGGGTGCGGGAGTACCCATAATTTTGCCTGCCGTCTTGACCAGATTAAAATCTGAGTTTTTGATTTAACTGTCAAATTTCCAAACCAGCTGGTGATACCATACCGAAGAATGGACTCTACTGTTGCTCTATAGAAGATTAACCTAATATTTTTACTGACCCCAAACACTCTAAGTCTGCGCAAAAAATAGAGGCGCTGATGGATTCTGGCACAGACATTTGTAACATGTGTGCGCCAACTCAGGTCATTATCAATAAACACTCCTAGATATTTAAAGGATGTCACCTGCCTGATGTCATGACCATGAATGGCCACAGGGCTCTGATCTCCAACTGATTTGGGGTCTACCAACATTTCACAACAAGTTTTACTTCTGTTGATATGAAGTTGGTGTAAATCACACCAATTGACAAACTTGTCCACAGCAAATTGGTGAATGTTTGTATTGCTTTCTTTAGTAAGCAAACTGAGAAGGACAGTATCATCTGAGAATTTTATTATATATTGGTTTGGCTCAGAGCTGATACAATCATTGGTGTACAGTGTAAACAGGAGAGGAGAACTGACACACCCTTGGGGGGCGCCAGTGCTACACATCACTTTATCAGACAGAGAGGAATTAAACTTCACCTGCTGTGGCCTGTTTGACAAAAAGGAGTGATACCATCTGATTAAAAAAGGATTTACTTTTAACTGAGCTAATTTCCTAAGGATGATATCTGGCTGGATTGAGTTAAAGGCAGAGCTAAAATCAACAAAAAGCAGTCTAGCATATGCAACAGGACTTTCAAGGTGCTTCAAAGTCAGGTGCATTATTGTTGATATAGCATCACTTGTGCTACGTTTTTTTGTATAAGCGAATTGGTATTTATCTAAGTTTTTTTCCACATCTGTGTGGAGTTTCTCTATCATTAGCCTCTCTAAAGATTTAAAAACATTGGAAGTAATGGCCACTGGTCGATAGTCATTATTCTCCTGAGGGCATGCTTTTTTGGGTACTGGAATAATGATAGATTTTTTCCAGAGTTTTGCTACTATGCATGTATCTATAGAAACTTGAAATAATCTATGCCAGGCTGGTGACAGTTCTTCTGCAAAAGTTTTTAAAAGAAAAGCAGACAGGTTGTCCGGGCCTGTTGCTTTAGTTGTTTGTATATTTTTAAACACCTTAATAACAGTGTGTGGTTCAATTACAATTCTATACAAATCAACATTACAAAATACATTTTCTAGCACCGCAACACATTACCTGGGATTATCTGAATTAAAACGCATATTAAAAGTATTCAATTCATTTGCCTTTGCAATTTCATTATGGGCAAACAGGGGCTTCTTCTTAGTGTCCATATTAGTCATTTTTCTGATAGAGTCCCAAAGTGACTTTGTATTTGAGTCTGACAGCTCTTGCTCTGCCCGCTCCTTGTACTGCTGCCGGGCTGCTCTCATTAGCAAATTAAGGTCTTTTTGAGCAGCTCGGACTTCTGCTTTGTTCCCAGATCTGAAAGCTAATTTCTTCCTATTAATACAATCCCTAATATCTTTTGTGATATAGGGTTTGTTATTAGGATACCGTTTAACCGTTTTCTGAGGTATGACAGAGTCGATACAGAAAGAAATATAGGCTGTAATTGATTCCGTAGCACTGTCAATATCTGCATCCTTAAAAAAGATATTCCAGTCTGTGCAGAGAAAGCATCCCTTCAGCTCCTCCTTTTTATCACTAGACCATACTTTCACAGACTGGATTTGCGGTTTGCTGGACTTAAAAACTGAGCGATATGTGGGTAGCAGCTGGATAACATTATGATCAGAGTTATTCAGGGGGGGTCTGGCTCTGGCTGTGTAAGCGTCCTTGATGTTGCCATAGCATTTATCAAGTATATTGTTGTTTCTAGTGTTACATTCAACATATTGATGAAATCCGGGTAAAGTTTTATCCAAGCTGCAATGATTAAAATCGCCAAGTATCAGCATAGGAGCATCGGGTTTGTTCTGTAGATGGCGATGGACACAGTCTGTAATTGCCTTAGCAGCCATGCTGGCGTTTCCACTTGGTGGAACGTACACAACGCACACAAATATGTTGGTAAATTCTCTAGGCAGATAGTGTGGCTGCAAGGTAACACATAACAGCTCCAGGTTGGGGTTACATATTTTGTCTCTCACTGCAAAGTTACGACACCAGCTGTCCTTAATATACATACACACCCCACCCCCCGTGTCTTGCCCGAGTTCGCATCTCTGTCTAACCGTAGGTGGGAGAAACCTTCAATTTGAATAAAATTGTCTGGCACTTCGTCGCCGAACCAGGTTTCTGTAGTCAAAGCCATTAAACCAGACTCACGATATTCGTAGCAGGCTCCAACCTGTTGACGCAGATCATCCAGTTTGTTTTTTAAGGATCGTGGATTGCAGAGAAGCATTGGTGGTAGCGGCAGCTTGGCAGCTCTTCGGATGCGCTGTCTAAGGCCGCCTCTCCTACCCCGTTTCCTGGCCTTCCTGCCTCTACGGAGGCCCGGTCCATTATGTTGTCGTAGCTCCCCAGGCACCTCGTGTAGCAGATCAGGCGGCAGTAGCACTCCACTGTCCCGCAGTCCCAGCAGCTCGGTCCGGCTATACATTAGGAGGCCGCTGCCGCAGGTTAACCCGTCCACGGAGCTCTGGACGACTTGGCCAAACAGGATTAGCCATGCTAGTGCTAGTGGTGCCATTCTCATCCAATTCACTTTGCACACACGCAGCATACAGTTCAAAACACAAGTGATATCCAGCAAAATTGCACACTGAGTTCGCCAGTACAAACTAAAAAAGAGGGACATAACAGACGCCGTAACAAATGAACAAACAAAATGCAGCAAGAGCCCTACTCCCTGTCGCCAGCAGAGCTGCGCCATAGGAATCGATCAAAGCCTGTAAGTTTTCATCCACGCTTGTGGCCAAGACTTTACAGAGCTGTGGGCCAGGCCGCTTCTGCCTTGCATGCCATGGCCTCACTTCAGGTCTATCACGCCTTTAGTCCCCTTGACCCCGCTGGTTCGGTTTCTGGGAGCCTGGCTAGAGCTCCACAGGCCTTCCTGCTGGTTCATCCAGATGCTCAGGCTCGGCTACGCGATTCAGTTCACCCAGCATCCCCCCAGGTTTCGGGGTGTCCACGCGACGATGGTGGGCAAAGATGCCCTTGTCATGTGCACGGAGGTAGCGACCCTGCTGGCAAAAGGCGCGATAGAGCTGGTCCCTCCAGCCAACATGAAGTCTGGCTTTTACAGCCCTTACTTCATAGTACCCAAGAAGACAGGTGGGTTACGGCCAATCCTGGACTTGCGTGCCTTGAACCGAGCTCTGCACAGACTCCCGTTCAAGATGCTAATGCCCAAACGCATTTTCAAATGCATTCGTCGGATGGATTGGTTTGCAGCGATCGACCTGAAGGACGAGTACTTCCATGTCTCCACTCTTCCTCGACACAGACCGTTTCTTCGGTTTGCTTTCAAGGGGCAGGCATATCAGTACAAGGTTCTCCCATTCGCGTTGGCCCTGTCTCCCCGTGTCTTTACGAAGGTCACGGAGGGAGCCCTGGCTCCTCTCAGGGAACAAGGTGTCCGTATCCTCAACTACCTCGACGACTGGCTGATCCTAGCTCACTCTCGAGAGCGGTTGTGCGAGCACAGGGATCTGGTGCTCAGACACCTCGCCCGATTGGGTCTTCAGGTCAACTGGGAAAGGAGCAAGCTCTCCCATGTGCAGAGGATCTCTTTTCTCGGTATGGAAATAGACTCGGTCGCCATGTTCGCGCGGCTTACGAACGAGCGCGCGCAGTCACTGCTGAATTGCCTGAGACAATTCGAGGGCAAGAGAGCGGTTCCACTGAAACTGTTTCAGAGGCTCCTGGGGCATATGTCGTCCCCGACGGCGGTCATACCGCTCTGGTTACTCCATATGAGACCGCTTCAGCACTGGCTTCACGACCAAGTCCCGAGATGGGCATGGCAACAGGGCACGCTCCGAGTGACCATCACTCCGGCCTGCCGCCGAAACTTCACCCCGTGGTTGGACCCCTCGTTTCTACGGGCAGACGTGCCCCTAGAACCGGTGTCCAGACATTTTGTTGTGTCAACAGATGCCTCTGCCTGAACAGGACCCCGACTTCAGTGGCATGTCAATTGCCTCGAGTTGCTAGCAGTACGGCTTGCTCTGCACCGCTTCAGGGCCCTGCTGAAGGAGAAGCACGTTCTGGACCGTACGGACAACACTGCGACCGTATCGTACAACAACCGTCAGGGTGGTCTACGCTCCCGCCGCATGTCGCAACTCGCTCGCCATCTCCTCTTGTGGAGTCACAAGCATCTGAGGTCGCTTCGTGCCATTCACATTCCAGGCAGGCTCAATCATGCAGCCGACAAACTTTCACGGCAGCAGTCTCGCCCCGGGGAATGGAGACTCCACCCCCAGTCGGTTCAGCTGATTCGGGAACGATTCGGAGATGCTCAGGTAGACCTGTTTGCCTCTCCAGAAAAATTCCCACTGCGAGTTTTTTTACTCCCTGACCGAGGGCACTCTCGGCACGGACGCCCTGGCACACAGCTGGCCGCTGGGCCTACGCAAGTATGCATTTCCCCCAATGAGCCTCCTTGCACAGACATTGTGCAAGATCAGGGAGGACGAAGAGCAGGTCCTCATGGTTGCGCCTTTTTGGCCTGGCCAGACCTGGTTCCCCGAAGTTGTACTCCTCACGACAGCCCCTCCCTGGCCAATTCCTCTGAGGAAGGACCTTCTTTCTCAGAGACGGGGCACCCTCTGGCACCCACGTCCCAATCTGTGGAACCATGTGTGGGTCCTGGACGGGTCACGGAAGGTTTAGGTACCTTGCCACCACAGGTGGTTGCTACCATCACTTCAGCTAGAGCCGTGTCCACCAGACACGCCTATGCTTTGAAGTGGAACCTCTTCCTCACTTGGTGTTCTTCACGGCGTGAGGACCACTGGAAAAGTCCGATTGGGTCAGTGCTTTCCTTTCTTCAGGAGGGGTTGGAACGAAGGCTGTCTCCTTCCACCCTCAAGGTCTTTGCCTTATCTTTGCCAACTGCACTCCTGACGGCTTTGGCTTCGGTGAAGAGGGTCGGGGACCTGCAGGCATTTTTAGTTGACGAAGCGTGCCTGGAATTCGGGCCGGCTAACTCACACGTTATCTTGAGACCCCGGCCTGGGTACGTGCCCAAAGTTCCCACCACTCCTTTTAGGGATCAGGTGGTGAACTTGCAAGCGCTGCCCCTGGAGGAGGCAGACCCAGCCCTGGCGCTGCTCTGTCCAGTACATGCGCTCCGCACCTACGTGGACAGAACTCAGTGCCTTAGGACCTCAGACCAGCTCTTTGTCTGTTACAGAGGCCAGCAGAAGTGAAAAGCCAGCTCCAAGCAGAGGTTATCCCACTGGATAGTGGATGCTATTGTCCTGGCTTATCAGGCTCAAGACCTGCCATGCCCCCTAGGGGTGAGAGCTCACTCAACTAGGAGTGTAATGCACCAGCGCCCTCCTGGGCGCTGGTGCATGGCGCCTCGCTAACAGACATCTGTAGAGCTCCGGGCTGGGTGACACCGAACACATTCGCAAGATTTTATAATCTCCGGTTAAGGTACAAAAAATTGTTGATAATTTTACTCAAAATATGATTGGTGGTGAACACATTTAGAAATTACTAACTGCAAGTGTTTTGTCAGGTTTAATGTTGTTCGTGAGGTGCAGAGATGTAAGTTAAAGGAACGTTGCTTTCCTCAAAAAAGGTGATTAACGTTATGTAGAAATATTACAGAGAAATCAGTGACACAGGACAACAGTTGCTCATTCTCCATTCACTCGGATTATGAACTCATCTTCTTATTATTATTCTTCTTATTCGTTTTTTATTGGCGGCTCGCAATCACAAATTGAGCATTACCGCCATCTACTGAAGCAATGGATCAGAGACTTGAATTCCCTTTACCCAGACTTATCAGAACTCAAACTTTCGATGTTGCTGCGTGTTCAGCTCGTCCATCTACAGCCGAAGTCCCTCTAAGCCCAGAGAAATAGTAATAACATTAATAATAATCTATATTCTATGAATTAACTGTGTTCTATTTAAAATTTTTATTAATAGACTATCACCTCTTACTGGATTCAAAATCTCTTTTAACGTTACTTGCTTATCACAGTTTGATTGAATTTCATTGATTAACTTATTTCTCTCCTTCAGATATTCATTACACTGAATGAGTACATGTTCTTCAGTTTCTCTAACTCCACACCAATCACACAGTCCTGATGGATGTTTCCCAGTAGAGTGCCGAAGTTATGACGTCACTTTGTAGGCCAAAACACGGAAGTGAGTTAGCATTTTAGCACTTCCGGTTCCCTCACCCTAAAGTCTATGGGTTTTTTGAAAGGGTTTTTGCTAAATCGCCTGAAATAAGGTCTGTGGTTAACAAAGCCTCTAAATATTTTCACGTTTTAAAAGACACCAGTTAAAACCTGTTTGTGATTTTTTACAACTTTATTGTGTCTTAAAAACGGTGGTTGCTAACAAGTTGCTAAAAGGGACTACATCCTTTGGCGGGGACTTTAAACATCATCATGACAAACATGTAATCTCTCACTAGCCCGCATTTCAGCCTCATGTTCTTAGAAGTTTACCTTTCAGTTAATATACATAACATTATATATTTAGTGTTTTCAAATTGTAGTTTTTCCAAATTGTACACAGAATTCTGTGATATTAAGGTAAGCAATTACCAGTTCTTTATTTCTGTGGAGATACTGTAATTCGACAATGGTGTTTTGTTTTTTCCCGAGATGCAACGGCAAGTCGTCGAATGAAAGATGCTCGTTTTCCGTCCGATGTTACCCAGTGGAGACTCTGGGTTTGTGCCGTAAGGTAAGCTCACACAACGATGATTTCCATGTGAACACCGTATTTACTGCCTTAATGTGGCCACGACGAAACATTAATGGTGCATATTGCTTAACACGCTATTGTTACTTTGACGGTCAGATGGAGTTAAAAAGGCTAGCAAGAATAAAAGTTTTTCATAACCATATCAACAGCTAAAATGTCTTTGTCTTTCTGTTAAAATATCAAAATGCTTGTTTACTTTGCCACTGTTTAATAGATTAGATCTGCTGCAGTTTTATTAAAGGCTAACGTTACATCGAGAAATGTGTTCAATTAAAATATTTAAAATAATACCTGGTTTATTGATTATAGTAACTTGTTTGGATATAATTATAAAAAAAGGGTGGATCCTGCACCTTGATATTTGTGAACTTGGCTTTTTCCCACTTATAATAATATGATTGTATTTGTAAACAGCATTAGTTAAGGCATTAGGTAACAATGATACTAATCCTTGTTATTTTAGTAGTAAATGTTAACTATATTTAATGTGCTATATAAACGTGGACAGATCAGTAAAGAAGATTCATGTAAATGCTGAAAAACTCCATTCTAATTTAATACAAATATTTTATTTTATTCCCTTATGAAAGGTGTAACTTCCATAAAACTAACATTGCTTATTTTGAATTTATCCTTAGACGAGCTGACCGGAAGCCCAGTGTCCATTCTCGCATCTGCAGCTGTCATTTTCCTGCAGGGGAAAAAATGTCCCTGTTTTTTTTTTTTCTCCACAAACGATTTTCCCACTGGACAAATTTTGGAAGATCATTCATACTCCCTGAGACAGGATAGCGCTGATGTGCCTAAAAATGTTCAACCACCCATTGTAGCAACAATGCCATCTTTCCCTGTAGAGACCTGTTGTATGAATTATGAGTTTTTGCAATTAGTATATAGTTTGTTTTCAGTTAAGTTACTTATTTTATGAAAATAAAGATGTTTACTACAACTCTTGCTGTAAGGTTTCTGTGGCTTAGTGATTAGAGCATTTTGTTAACTGTGCAAAAGGTTGCGAGTTCAATTCCCAATTCCCATATTGCTAAAATGTATAGCGTGAATGCATTGTAAGTCGCCCGTCTGACAAATACCTAAAATTTAATGTTAAACTATTGTATACTACTTGTATACTATTGTAACTACACTCCAGTCAGCTCACAGTAATGTGAATGTGAGATAAAATTTACTACACTGGCATTCACATTAGGGCTTGTGGATTACCAGGCAAAAATATATAGAAAATGTGAACAAATTGAGTATATATGGTTTATTTAGGGAACATATATGGTTTATTTATAATATATTATAATTAGCATTTGTTGATGCTATTGGACAATTCTCTTTAAATTCAACATATGTAATTATATACAACTATTATATTAAATGCTTGGAATTTAATAGTGTTATGCTTGTTCAGAGATTTGTTTGTATAGTTATCGTAAATACATAGAACACTATTATAACTCCTCTAACGTTATCCCTACCTAGTTTTATTTAACGCGACTCGATAAACCTTGTCCCTCATCCTGGCCCTTACAATACGGGTAAGTAAACCAGCATCTAAGCTGGTAATTGTGTAAGAAAAAGGACATAATAATGGAAATTGATACGGCCATAGCTAACGTTAGTGCTTCTGAGATGGTAAAAGCATAGTTTTTTTTCTGGTGAATTAGCAAATGGTATGCAAACATACAATCAAACCTAATACAGTGAAAGATAATCTTTAAAGTTTATTTGGGGCACAATGATAAGGCATAATAATCTTAATCACAAAGAAAATAATATTAAGGTTAATATAAAATAACAAAATTATAAACAAATAAATAAAACATTAACAAAAGCTAAAAAATCTCAGAGAGGCACACATAAACAAAATTTGTTTCTAACAGTTTTGGAAAAAACTAATGGGCAATATTCTCATAAAAAGTGGATAAGCGTTCATACACAGTGCAGATCATAATGAGCGAGCGTGTTTTTTAAATAAAGTTTGAGTAAGCTTGATGATGACGTTGATCCGTGACCACGATGTGCTGTAGTCCGTTTATAGCCTACTGTTAGTATTTTATATCTGACGGCTTTATTTAGGCTTCAAAATGTATACATTTTGGAGTAATTTGTAAAGATTATCTTGATAGACAAAACGTGTAAGGGTCATAACTCTTTGTTGAACACAGATCATATTTTTTGCGATTTTCCAAAAGTCTATGGGGAAAATGCATGGCTTTTCGATCGAGGGAACCCAGGCGCCGCTAACTTCTGGGTTGTCCTACAAAGTGACATCATAACTTCAGCACTCTATTTAATGTGAAATGAGCTCATCTTGCTCTGCGCATGGCTAAATGACCCAGTGTGATGCTGCTCATGGTTACTGCAACCCAGTGTCCATTTTATGAAAAACATGTCATTATGTGCTTTTTCCCTAATCTCTCATTAATATTTAATTATATAAATCAGAATAAAATAAAATACTATTTCAATAAAAGAAAAGGAAACAAAAAGTAATATTTCTCAACAAAACTTATTTTGTGAGTGTCACATCGAGCACAATTATTTCAGTGCACTGGCAATTGATCTTCTACATTTTTCTGATTTATCATGGTCATAAATAGTCGCTATCCTTCTGTGAAGTTCTGCCAGCCTTAATTCGTCATTATGTTTTGTAAATATTTTTCTAAGCTTCTGTAATACAATTTAATTTTGTAGTTACATCGAATTTTAAGCATCTTATAATGCCTTTATATGCATATAATTGTATGATTTATACATCAGTGTATATATGTGTGTGTGTGTATGTATATATACGTGCATTTATTGCTGCAAATGTAATTATTAATATTGTTATTACTATGATTATTTTATATTTTAGAGTCACTCCACCCATTTACCAAGACATTTTGGAGCACTTCATGCTTCCTTCTGCTGACCAGCATTTTGAAGATGCTGATTTCATTTTCCAGCAGGATTTGGCACCTGCCCACACTGCCAAAAGCACCAAAAGTCGGCTAAATGACCATGGTGTTGGTGTGCTTGACTTGGCCAGCAAACTCACCAGACCTGAAACCCAGAGAGAATCTATGGGGTATTGTCAAGAGGAAGATGAGAAACAAAAGACCAAACAATGCAGATGATATGAAGGCCACTGTCAAAGAAACCTGGGCTTCCTCAGCAGTGCCACAAACTGATCACCTCCATGTCACGCCGAATTGAGGCAGTAATTAAACCAAAAGGAGCCCCTACCAAGTATTGAGTTAATGTACACTAAATTAGCATACTTTCCAGAAGGCCAACAATTCACTAAATCTTTGTTTTTTTAATCTTTTTATGAAGTATTCTAATTGGTGGGTTTTTGTTAAATGTAACCCAAAATCATCAAAATTAAAAGAAACATAGACATAAACTACAAGTCTGTGTGCATTGAATTTATTTAATACAAGAGTGTCACAATTTGAGTTAAATTACTGAAATAAATTAACTTTTTCTTGACATTCTAATTTATTGAGAAGCACCTGTTGTTACGGAATAGCACAGGATGCTGAGGATAACAGAAAGACAGTTTATTGAGGCACAAGCAGAGGAGTGGGTAGTGCTGGGTAAAGTGATATGGAGTACGGCTGTGATGAAGTGATCCGTAGTAGCAGGGTAGAAACGTCAAAGGAGGGAGGTAGTCAATACGCAGGTGAGGGCATGCGTTGTGAATGAGTGGAGGTGGAACCTGGCGTGTTTGTAACAGTACCCCCCTCCCCACGGCCCGCTCCTGAGGGACGAGGACCCCGACGACGTGGTGGACGTCCTCTTCCTCTGGGAGCTGGCCGGTTAGGATGACTGGAGTGGAATGTGTTTAGTAAGTTCAGATCCAGGATGTCATTGCGTGGGACCCATGAACGATCCTCTGGACCATATCCCTCCCAGTCCACTAGGTATTCAAGTTATCCACCACGCCCCCGGGAGTCCAGGATGTTTCTTACTTTGTAGGCAGCACTGTCTTCAAGGAGGAGTGGAGGGGGGGCTTCGGCATCGTCAGGTTCTGTGGAGGGAGAAACAGAGGGATGGTGAGGCTTAAGGAGAGACACATGGAAAGTGGGGTGAATCCAGTACTCAGGTAGTAATTGGAGTTTGTAAGTGACCGGATTGATCTGCTCAAGGATGGTGAATGGGCCAATGAATCTGGGACTTAGCTTGCGGCAGGGCAGGCGCAGGCGGATGTCCCGGGTGGACAGCCAGACCTTCTGACCGGGTTGGTATGTAGGGGCCTCGGATCGGCGAAGGTCGGCTGTCATCCTGCGCCTGTCATCTGTGCATACTCGGCCCACCCTAGGAACTGGTTCCAGGAGTTCTGGTGGCCGTGACAGAAGGTACGGAGGAAGCGTCCAATTTCCTGAACCTTCCTCTCCATCTGCCCGTTAGATTGTGGATGGTATCCGGAGGACAGACTGATGGCCAAACCTAGGAGCGAATGGAATGCTTTCCATACCTGGGAGATGAACTGAGGACCTCTGTCTGAGACGATGTCTTCTGGGATGCCGTAGTAACTGAAGACATGGTTAAATAGTAACTCGGCCATTTCCATGGCCATGGGCAGACCTTTCAGGGGGAGAAGACGACATGACTTAGAAAATCTATCCACTATGACAAGAATGCAGGTATTATTATCTGAAGGAGGAAGATCAGTAATAAAATCCACCCCTAGGTGTGACCACGGGTGATTAGGGATGGACGGAGGATGGAGCTTGCCTGATGGTAGATGGCGTGGGCTTTTAGAGATGGCGCAGTTTGTAGATCCTTTCATGTACCTTCCGACATCCGAGGCCATGTTGGGCCACCAGAAGCGTTCCCTTAGCAATGAAAGGGTTTAGCAAAAAAAGACTTCCTGTTTGTTGTTGGCGGCTGTACTGCGTTTGAGCTCCGTCACTATATTCTTTTCATTGACTATTTTTAACTCAAAAATCAATTTTATACATCATCGTCTCCGTTTATATAACGTGTGAATATATCCTCTATTGTATTCTACAACAAAAACAATCAGAGCGCCTCGCTATCACTAGTTTTATTTTGATCTCCCGGGTCCGCTATTAGCTTTTAGCCCATTAGCATCAGCGGCGTGGTTGCAGCTAACTGCGCTTACATTGCTAATACTCTATTCACACACATTACCACTGCTGTACTCACTGTTACTTGCTTTAATGGCGGATGAATGTCTCCACTCTGTGCAGCTCGAGCTCGAGGCCGTGGGAAAGCAGATTCGCGACCTGGAGGTGAGGCAGGCCCAGCTGAGAGAGCGGAGAGCCGCGCTGGAATCATCCCGGGCTGACGCTCACAAGTCCGGGGTAAGTATACAGCGATCTGCTAACAGTCCCACCACGTCTACTCCGTGTGTTTCTCTGCACAGGCCCGGTGCACCCAGGACGCGATCTTCCCAGATGTCCTTCATTGCGACGCCGGGACACCACGGACCCTGGGTGCATCCACAGCGGAGGACTCGAGCCGGGTGCCGGGCGACGACTTCTCCCCCTCCTGCCTTCGACATCTCCATCCGGAACCGCTTCGCTCCCCTCCGCGAGACAGGACGCAACTCTGTAATCATCGGAGACTCCATCGTCCGACATGTAAGTGCTACGTTAGCCGAAGGTAAAGTGCACACTCATTGTTTGCCTGGTGCTCGTGTTCTCGATGTTTCTGCGCAGATACCCGCGATCCTGAAGGCCGACGAGAGCCCCAGAGCGGTCGTGCTTCACGCCGGGGTTAACGACACCACGCTGCGGCAGACGGAGACGCTGAAGAGGGACTTCAGCAGCCTGATCGAGACGGTTCGCAGCACGACGCCCGCGGCGACGATCGTCGTGTCAGGACCACTGCCCACGTATCGACGAGGACACGAAAGGTTCAGTAGACTTTTTGCTTTAAATGAATGGTTGTTGTCATGGTGTAAAGAACAGAAACTGCTATTTGTTAATAACTGGAATCTTTTCTGGGAGCGTCCTAGGCTGTTTCGCGCTGATGGATTACACCCCAGCAGAATCGGAGCGGAGCTGCTCTCTGACAACATCTCCAGGACACTTCGCTCCATGTGACTAGTAAGACAATTCTCTAATAACTATTATGATGAGTTTTGTTCCACCCGCTTAAATGATAAAAGTACTTGCGCTGTAAAAACTATTAAGACTGTGTCTGTTCCCCGAATAGTGAGGTCAAAATATAATATAGGATCTAGAAAAAATCGTATCGTAATTAAACCAGAAAAATGTAAAGTAAATGAACAAAAACAATTTTTAAAGTTTGGGTTCATAAATATTAGATCACTCACACCCAAAGCAGTTATTGTAAATGAAATGATCACAGAAAATAGTTTTGATGTACTCTGCTTGACTGAAACCTGGCTAAAACCAAATGATTATTTTGGTCTAAATGAGTCTACTCCACCAAACTACTGTTATAAACATGAGCCCCGTCAGACTGGTCGTGGCGGAGGTGTTGCAACAATATATAGTGATATTCTCAATGTTACCCAGAGAACAGGATACAGGTTTAACTCTTTTGAAATACTTCTGCTAAATGTTACACTGTCAGACATGCAAAAGAAGTCTAATGTATCTCTTGCTCTGGCTACTGTGTATAGACCACTAGGGCCGTATACAGAATTCCTAAAAGAATTTGCAGATTTCCTCTCAGGCCTTCTAGTTACAGTTGATAAGGCACTAATCATGGGAGATTTTAATATTCACGTTGATAATGCAAATGATACATTAGGACTTGCGTTTACTGACCTAATAAACTCCTTTGGAGTCAAGCAAAATGTCACCGGGCCCACTCATCGTTTTAATCATACACTAGATCTAATTATATCGCATGGAATCGATCTTACTGCTATAGATATTGTACCCCAAAGTGATGATATTACAGACCATTTCCTTGTATCGTGCATGCTGCGTATAACTGATATTAACTATATGTCTCAGCGTTACCGTCTGGGCAGAACTATTGTTCCAGCCACCAAAGACAGATTCGCAAATAACCTGCCTGATCTAGCTCAACTGCTATTGCTATTTAAACTTGGAAGTTTTTAAAATTGCATGGAAAAACAGTATGTCCAGCTATAGACAGGCTCTAAAAACTGCTAGGCCAGAGCATATCCACAAACTCATTGAAAATAACCAAAACAATCCAAGGTTTTTATTTAGCACAGTGGCTAAATTAACAAATTACCAGACGCCACCTGATTCAAATATTCCACCAACGTTAAATAGTAATGACTTTATGAATTTCTTCACTGATAAAATAGATAACATTAGAAATTCAATAGCGAATGTAGATTCTACAGCGTCTAACACTTCAGTTTCATCCATCGCACCCAAAGATAAACTGCAGTGCTTTACAAATATAGGACAGGAAGAGCTAAATAAACGTATCACTGTATCTAAACCAACAACATGTTTATTAGATCCTGTACCCACTAAATTACTAAAAGAAATGTTACCTGTAGCCGAAGAACCGCTTCTCAATATCATTAACTCGTCGTTATCTTTAGGTCACGTCCCAAAACCATTCAAGCTGGCGGTTATCAAGCCTCTTATTAAGAAACCAAAACTAGATCCTAGTGTATTGGCAAATTATAGGCCTATTTCAAATCTTCCATTTATGTCTAAAATTTTAGAAAAAGTTGTGTCTGCTCAATTGAGCACCTTCCTGCATAAAAATGATCTGTATGAAGAATTTCAGTCAGGTTTCAGGCCCCACCATAGCACAGAAACTGCACTTGTTAAAATTACAAATGACCTGCTTCTTGCGTCAGATCAAGGCTGCATCTCATTTCTAGTCTTACTTGATCTTAGTGCTGCGTTCGACACCATAGATCATGACATACTCATAGATCGATTACAAAACTATACAGGTATTCAAGGGCAGGCTCTAAGATGGTTTAGATCCTACCTGTCCGATTGCTACCATTTTGTTTACTTAAATGGGGTGTCATCTCATTTATCATCAGTAAAATATGGAGTGCCACAAGGATCCGTCCTAGGTCCCCTTCTATTTTCAATATACATGTTGCATGGTAATATTATTAGAAAATACGGAATTAGCTTCCACTGTTATGCTGATGATACTCAGCTATATATGTCAACGAGACCAGATGAAACTTCCCAATTATCTAAGCTAACAGAGTGTGTTAAAAATGTAAAAGATTGGATGACAAATAATTTTCTCCAATTAAATTCGGATAAGACAGAGATATCAATTATTGGACCAAAAAACACCACACAGAATCTTGTAGATTACAATCTGCAACTAGACGGATGTACTGTTACTTCCTCTACAGTCAGAAATCTGGGTGTTATATTAGACAGCAATTTGTCTTTTGAAAATCATATTTCCAATGTTACAAAAACTGCATTCTTCCATCTTAGAAACATTGCCAAGCTACGAAACATGTTATCTGTTTCTGATGCAGAAAAGCTAGTTCATGCATTCATGACCTCTAGACTGGACTATTGTAATGCACTTCTAGGTGGTTGTCCTGCTTCGTCAATAAACAAGCTACAGGTAGTCCAAAATGCAGCAGCTAGAGTCCTTACCAGGTCAAGAAAATATGATCATATTACCCCAATTTTACAGTCTCTGCACTGGCTACCTATTAAGTTCCGTATCAGTTACAAATTATCATTACTTACCTATAAGGCCCTAAATGGTTTAGCTCCTGTGTACCTAACTAGCCTTCTACCACGCTACAATCCATCACGCACCCTAAGGTCACAAAACGCTGGACTTTTGGTAGTTCCTAGGATAGCAAAGTCCACTAAAGGAGGTAGAGCTTTTTCACATTTGGCTCCCAAACTCTGGAATAGCCTTCCTGATAATGTTCGGGGTTCAGACACACTCTCTCTGTTTAAATCTAGATTAAAAACGCATCTCTTTCGCCAAGCATTCGAATAATGTATCTCTTAAATTGTGAGTGTAGTTGCATCTGCATTTTTATTCTTTAGCTTGGGTTGAACTAATTTTACTTTGTTGGATCAGCAGCTATGCTAATGATGTCCCTATTTTGTTTCTATGTTTTGCCACGGGATTTACATCCCGTGGTAACTAGGATTTACACAAGCTCCAGTCTGGATCCAGAACACATGAGAAGAGATGATGCTGACCCTCAGAGGACCCCAGATGATCCTAACCTTGAATCAACAAACAGAACTAACAATTATTGCAACATGTGTGACTGCATCATATAATTACTATTAATTAATAATATTGATAGTTCATCATCTAGCTGACTACGTCTTGTATTATTATTATTATTTTTATTTTTCTAAAATCCTGTCAAACGTGCACAAACTACTAGCTACTACTAAATATTGTAGAAACATAATTTTCTGTAAAGTTGCTTTGTAACGATTTGTATTGTAAAAAGCGCTATACAAATAAACTTGAATTGAATTGAATTGAATTTCATTGACCCCCGGGTGACCAGTGCCAAGAGATGTGTGAGTGGAGTGAATGAGTGGAGTGTGCCGTGTACTGCGGATGTACTGGTGTCCGGGTGGGTAACCCGGCGGGGTGTTGGTAGCAGGATCGGGTGGAGGAAGGGTCTCGGCGGACCAGGTAATGGGGCCGATGATGACCTTTTCTGGGAGTATGGTTTCGGGTTCCTCTAGGGTTTCTTCAGGGGCATGACACCGGGACAGGGTGTCAGCCTTCATGTTCTTTGCCCCTGGGCGATATGAGATGGTAAAGGGGAAGCGGGTGAAGAATAGTGCCCAGCGGGCTTGTCTTGGATTTAACCTCTTGGCGACCCGAAGATACTCAAGGTTCTTGTGGTCAGTGAGAACCAGAAAGGGGTGTTTGGCTCCCTCCAGCCAATGCCTCCATTCTTCCAGGGCCAACTTGATGGCCAACAGCTCACGGTTGCCGATGTCATAATTTACCTCCGCCGGGTTGAGTTTCCGGGAGAAGAAGGCGCATGGGTGGAGGCGACTGGGATTCCCCTGCTGCTGAGATAAGACCGCTCCCACTCTGGTAGTAGAGGCGTCGACTTCAACGACGAAGGGTCGGTTGGGGTCAGGATGGACCAGGAGTGGAGCGGTCGTAAATGCCTTCTTGAGGGAGTCGAAGGCCTCTGTGGCGGCTGGAGTCCAAGAGAGTGATTTTGGCTTATTTCAGAGGAGACTAGTGAGAGGGCTGGTGATGGCACTGTAGTTCTGGATGAACCGTCTGTAGAAATTGGCAAAGCCAAGGAATCGTTGGAGTTCTTTGATGGTGGTAGGAGTGGGCCAATTCCTTACAGCATTCACCTTCCCCTCGTCCATCCGGATGCCACTGCTGTTGATGTTGTAACCAAGCAACTGCACTGAGGGCTGATGGAAAGAGCATTTCTCGGCCTTGAGGTAGAGCTGAAAGGCCCTCAGGCGTTGCAGGACCTCGGCAACGTGGCGACGATGTTCCGCTAGGCTCCGGGAGTAAATGAGGATATCATCAATGTAGACGAGGACGAACTTATGGAGGAACTCCCGGAGCACATCATGGATAAAATCCTGGAAGACGGAGGGGGCGTTAACAAGTCCATACGGCATCACGCAGTACTCATAGTGGCCAGTAGGGGTTATGAAGGCAGTTTTCCACTCGTCCCTCTCTCATATCCGGATGAGGTTGTCGGCGCTTCGGAGGTCCAACTTGGTGAAGACAGTGGCACCACGGAGATGTTCCAGGGCAGTTGGGACGAGGGGAAGTGGATATTGGAATTTGACGGTTATGTTGTTAAGAGCCCGATAATCGATACAGGGTCGTAAGCCACCGTCCTTCTTTTCGACGAAGAAACTCGAAGCAGCAGGGGAGGTAGATGGACGAATGTAACCCTGGGCCAGCGCCTCCTTGATGTACTCCTCCATGGCCTTCTCCTCTGGAATGGAAAGAGGGTAGATCCTACCTTTAGGCACTGGTTCACCCGGCAGCAGATCGATGGCAGAGTCCCACGGCCAGTGTGGAGGCAGCTTGGAAGCCCGTTTGGGGCAGAAGACGTCACTGAAGGGGGCGTAGCATGTAGGGATGGGGACGGATTGGTTTTCCACTGGGCTCTCAATTGAGGTAGTATAAACTGGAAGAGGTGCAGGCATAGATTCTGGGCCAGCCACCTTTGTCTTTCAGCCGTAGTGAGTCGATAGGAGTTGACTAGCATAGGTTTGTTGGCTGGTTCTGGGGAGCTGACGGCCTCTGGTCGGCAGAGTGGAGAGGTCCTGGCCCTGGTGCTCTAAGAAGCACGACTGCATACGGGTGGCGAAGCGGAAGGAAAGTTGGATGAACAGTTCAAGCCCAATGGTGTCCTCATATGCAGCGAGATGCAACTGCACTCGAGGTTCCAATCCCTGATGGTAGGTAGACAGCAAGGCCTGTTCGTTCCCTCCACTGGTGGCCGCTAGAGACCTGAAGTGAAGAGCATATTCATTGACAGACATTTTCCCCTGTTTAAGGTTATACAGCTTCTCACCAATTGACGAATCCGAAAACTTCTCGGAAATGGTTGATGAAGCTGGAATAAGACTGGATTACTGGGTTATTCTGAGTCCAAATTGCGGGTAGAGTGGTGAGTGTCCTACGTAGTGCATTGACCAGGTCTTGAAAGGGGTCTGTGAGGCTCATGCTTGTGCCGATTGGTGTTGGTCTGGTCTTCTGTTACGGAATACCACAGGAGGCTGAGGATAACAGAAAGACAGTTTATTGAGGCACAAGCAGAGGAGCTTGGGTAAAGTGAAATGGAGTATGGCTGTGATGAAGTGATCCGTAGTAGCAGGGTAGAGACGTCAAAGGAGAGAGGTGTACCACACACACGCACGGAGATGGCTGGGAACTTCTGGAGATCACTGGAGAGAGGTAAATAGAGATAGAGTTAGTCCTTAACGTAAGCATACAGGTAAGACCTTGTTGCGAACGATACCGGACGCTGACTGGGTGCGTGTGTGTGGTATTTGTAGTGCAGGGGTGTGTGACGAGTGGGGCGGGGCCGAGAGACGTGGGAACAGAGCGAGACCATTGGAGTGATTGGAGATGAACGACACCTGTTCGACCCACCGGTCTCGAGTCCCACGGAGGAGATGGAAGGATATAAAACTGGAGCGACGACAGTGAAGGACGAGAGAGGACCAGGCCTGGGTCTTAGTTTGTGTTTGTCGTCCCCGAGGGGCTGTTGCGCTGTTTTGTGTTCATTTTGTTAATAAAGTCTTTATTTGATTGTCTGCCGGTTCCCGCCTCCTTCATCCCGAAGATTATGGAGTTTTTATTGTTACAGGGTGATTGGATGATGATGAGGGTCAGGTGGAAGTGCTCAGTACTCAGGTGAGGTCGTGCGTTGTGAATGAGTGGAGGTGGAACCTGGCATGTTTGTAACACCTGTATTAGTTTTAAGCTTCTATAATAGCCTACAAACAATGATAATTTAATTTCATGATTCTTACAATGTCTTTATAATGATATGTATAAGAATTTTTAAAAAACATCTGTATACAAGTATATGCATATACTGTCGTGTATTTAAATTCTATTATTATTTTTATATATTCTTATTCCATTTTTCTTTTCTTGATTATTACTATTTTATCCTGCAACGTGTCTACAAAAATATAGTTTATAAATCAGTCCCTATATCTTTATTATTTTTGCTTATTTAATATTCTTTTATTTGCTTAACTACATTTAATTTTTCTTCTTTCTTCACTCTCTTCCTTTTTTATGTATGTATGTATGTACAGTGGGTATCGAAAAGAATCACTCCCTTTAATACATTCACATTTTGTTGCTATGCAGCCTGAAAGGAAGATGCACAGTTTTTGTTTTGTTTTATTCACTGCAACTTATAACATCCAAGTGTAAGATATAAAAGCAACATTCAGAAAAAAATAATCACACAGTTGGAAAAAGGATCCTCCCGTTGGGGTATTTTTTTCCTCTCTTTAATTTCATCTACTTTAATATTTTTCCACTCTTCTTTGCAGAATTGCTTGAGTTCAGTTAAATTTCATGGTGACCATGGGATTTCAGTTCTCCAAGCACTTTGTGATCAGTTTTGCTGTGAGCTTTGTTTCATTGTCATGTTAAAAGGTAAATGTTGTTCCCGTAGACAACATTCTGGCAGAAGACAGTAGATTTTCCTCAAGAATTTGCCATTATTTTTTCCCATCCATTTTTCTTCCTTCCTGGCAAGTGCTCCAGTCCCTGCTGCAGAGAAACACCCCCATAATAGGATATTAGCACCTCAGCTGACACATACTTAACTGTGAAAATTTGTACAGATCAGAATAGAGATGTTAGTGACCCTGGGATTGGTCAGTTTACACTTAACTGTGAAAGTTTTCACAGATCAGAATAGCAATGTAAGTCAAGTCACCTTTATTTATATAGTGCTTTTAACAAAATACATTGCGTCAAAGCAACTGAACAACATTCATTAGGAAAACAGTGTGTCAATAATGCAAAATGATAGTTAAAGGCAGTTCATCATTGAATTCAGTGATGTCATCTCTGTTCAGCTAAATAGTGTCTGTGCATTTATTTGCATTTATCAAGTCAACGATATCGCTGTAGATGAAGTGACCCCAACTAAGCAAGCCAGAAGCGACAGCGGCAAGGAACCGAAACTCCATCGTTGACAGAATAGAGAAAAAAACCTTGGGAGAAACCAGGCTCAGTTGGGGGGCCAGTTCTCTTCTGACCAGACGAAACCAGTAGTTCAATTCCAAGCTGCAGCAAAGTCAGATTGTGCAGAAGAATCATCTGTTTCCTGTGGTCTTGTCCTGGTGGTCCTCTGAGACAAGGTCTTTACAGGGGATCTGTATTTGGGGCTCTAGTTGTCCTGGTCTCCACTGTCTTTCAGGGATGTAGAGGTCCTTTCTAGGTGCTGATCCACCATCTGGTCTAGATACGTACTGGATCCGGGTGACTGCAGTGACCCTCTGATCTGGATACAGACTGGATCTGGTGGCTACGGTGACCTCGGAATAAGAGAGAAACAGACAAATATTAGCGTAGATGCCATTCTTCTAATGATGTAGCAAGTACATAGGGTGTTATGTGAAGTGTACCCGGTTCCGGTTTACCTAATTAATGCAGCCTAAAAATCCTTTAACGGATTTAGATATTAAAAGCATATTAGTATGTTAAAAGAATATTAGTATGTTATATCATATACTATCACATATCAACACACTATCACATATCAACACATGCTAACATGTTACTGTACTAAATATTTAATGTTGTGTTCACGAATAAATCGCGCTATTCGTGCATAGTTGCACGCTTGAACATTTTGATTTCATACGCTTCATTCACGCATGAAATTAACTTCACAACAGACGTGAATTTGCGTCATGGTGGGGGGGCTTCTGTGCATTAAGTATTGTGCCTTAACTTTAGGGCTAATATACAGTTACAGAGATTTACAGGTTTCCCTGTTTCTTTTTACCCAAGTTTAAATTTGTTTGTCTTAATTTTGCACTTGAATTTTATTTTCAATATTTATTTTTTATACGTTTTATTTCTATGCATATCATATGGTAGGCTGCAATCTATTAAGTTCAAATAAGTACAACATTTTCTAAAATACTTATAGTGTTTTTATTCTTCAATCAGTTAATATAAACATGTTATATATTAAAGATGTTATAGGACATAATAGCATTATAGAACATAAAAAATAACGTCACAGTTACTTTGCTGAGTAACTAATTACTTTTACAATGTGGTAACTGAGTTACTAACTCGGTTACATTTTAGGAGAAGTAATTTTTAACTGTAACTAATTACTTTTTTAAAGTAAGATGACCAAAGAGAGGATCCTGTGCGCCTTGTCTCCAAAAATTTGATTAATGAGGGTCATAAAAGCCATCTGTTCTGGACACCTGTTTGTACACCCCCCCCCCCTCCCCTCCCTGTACATCCCAGTGACCTAAATATGAACTTATGAACCTAAGAAGGAATTTCAGTGGGAGTTGTGTTGGGATCTATGTGCTTTTTAAACTCTGAAAAGGGTGAAATCATAAAAATGGTATAAGGGAAGTTTTTTATTAAGGTTTTAAGTACACAGTGCATTTCAAGAAAAAGGTTATAAACACATACGAAATGGAAACAATGTAAAAACGTTGTTAAAGTTGTTAGAAATGAAATAAAAAGAAAACTAGGTTAGTGGTTATTTATCTAAAACATCCAAACAAGTCAAAAAAACTATCAGATATGTTTTGTTAAGCAACACGTGAAAAAGATGTGAGAGCTTGTAGAATTGCAGTTTAAAAAGGTGTAAAAACGTTGCTAAAGTTGTTACAAATTAAATAAAAAGAAAACTAGGTTCCCTATCAAGGAAACTTCGAACTGCGTCCTCTGAGGGGACACTATGGGGAAAACCTCGTCGTGACCCGTATCTGAAGCATACTTTGAAAAACGCCAACGTGTTGGCCGGCGACAGCCTCTGACGTCGCTACCGGCGCGACTATAAATACGCGCCTGTAGGACACGTCACTTTATCTTCTTCGTCTTCATTGACAGTTTTGTTTGAAGCGTGCATCTGAGAAACGGTAAGAGCGATCTATTATTGTTATCATCATGGCTTCCACTAGCAAGGCATTTAGACAGTGTGTGCATCCGTGTCAGCGTTATCTGACACCCGATGTTTGGGCGAAGAGCACGCACGCGATGTCCTTGAGGGGGCGATCTGCGTGCACTGCGAGCGCTTTTCTATGAGAAAGCTCCGCTCTCGTTTGTCTCTCTTTTCGAGGAAAGAGGGACAGCCATCTGAATCCCGCGGCTCAGGACCCGCCGTTGCCGAGGCACGGAGGAGAATGAGCTCGTGGAGATCACAGATGGATCTCGCTGAGGAGTGTAGAGAGGGACTTTCCCTTTCACACTCTCCGGTGGCGAACGAGAGTGAACTTCGGGAGGAAGATGTGTTATCATTAACCCATTCTGACACTGAAGTTAGTGCTCTGCTGGGTTCTACCCAGAAAGAGCAGGAGATGTTTGAGAGTGGCGAAGAAGCTGAGGCTGAGCCTTCTCAATCCTCCTGCCCTGCGTATGAGGGGCTGTTGGAGGTTATGGATCGCGCCACGGCTAAATTATATTTGCCATGGAAGCGTGCCAGAAAGGTAATGTCACGAGGTCTCCTCAATGAGCGTTATTTGTCTGACCATAGCCCTCCAGCCCAGGTGAGCCTTCCATTCTTGCCTGACTTGCATGCAGAAGTCGAAAAGGAATGGAAGAGGCCGTTTTCCTCTCGCATCCACCGGTTTCAGCATACGAGCTATGCTAATATCGAGGGCATGCATGAAAACGGCTATGAGAGGATGCCCCCTGTAGAAGAGACGCTGGCTAGCTATCTCTCTGTGGGGGAAACGTCCTCTCTTTAATCTCCCTCTTTGCCATCTAAGCCCCTCCAGGATACATCCCGCTTAAATGGCAGGTCATACGCGGCAGCAGGTCAGGCTGTGGCTTCGTTGCACACGATGGCAGTGCTCCAGGCCTACCAGGCTGACCTGCTGAAGGACCTGGATACAGGTGAGGGCCTTTCACCTGACCAGGTAGCCGAGCTGCGCCGCACCACAGACCTCTCTCTCCGGGCTACCAAGCAGGCCGCCTCCGCCATGGGCAGGTCTACCATGGTGGTAACGGAGAGACATCTGTGGACCTGGCAGACATCGGGAGGGAAGAAAGGGGGTTTCTTCTCGATGCTCCAGTCTCGCCTTCTGAGCTTTTCGGTACCTCCGTCGAGATGGTGGTCGAAAAGTTCAGGGAGGCAAGGGCGCGCTCAGCTGCTTTTAAATCCTTCATTCCACGAAGGTCCAGGTCCGAGCCCGAACAACAAAGGGGTCCTGGCCCATCTCGATCTGAGGATCGTAGACGGGTGCAGAAGGCTAGTGTCGCAGCTCGCGCTCCTCCCCCGCCTAAGGGCAGGGGCAAGAGGAACCGCAGGTCACGGAGAGGTAAGCAGGGTCTGAGGGATGTGATTCAGACGAGGCAGCGTCCTCGCCCGGGTCAGAGCGGTAGAGAGAAAACCTAGTAGCTCCGGATGTTTTTAACCTCTGTTTTAACCTCTGTTTTTGTTCTTCCCTTGCCTAATTCCCCTGTAGCCACCAGCTCTCCACCTGATCGAGGTTAGGTGGACAGTCATCTCACATAACAGTCTACTTCCTGGACCTATGATGTTTTTGGTTGGTTCTATGTTCATAGTAACCGCCTTACTGACGGTCCGGACCAGAAGGGGGGCGCCCCACAAGCGGGACTCCAGTACAGGAGGGTGGGTGAGTACGTAACCCTTGCTTTACCTGTTTATGGATGTTATGTTGCTGGTGGTTATATGTCTACTAACAATCTCTGTGAGTTTCCTTTACAGTGCTCTGGAAATAGCTAGGTGGCCAAGGTCACAGGCTTTTGGTAGGCGGCCGCACCGCGTGGGTTCCGCCCCCCCGGGGCGCGACACCCACCGCGGAGTGAGACCCGCGCGTGGGAGGCAAGCACTCTGCGGTTGTCCATCCCACACCCCCTTCCGAGGAGCCTGGCTGATCATCAGGATTGGCACAGCACTGCAGGGAATTCCATAGATGTCCGGCCATGTCACCCTGAGGGGCCGCCTGGCCGCTTGGCGCATCCGGGGAGGTGGTGGTTACGGAGTCCTCTGTATGTACTGCCTCGGGTGATGCTCCCCTCGCTTGAGGGTTGGAGCTCACCTCTCCCGGGCAATCCAGCGCCTCTGCGATGCTTGGGAACCTTTCTGTGCACACGCTAAGCCTGTGTACTTTCTCAAAACCACATGGTGGTCAGTGTGCACGTGAACACTTTGCACACTGTCTGAAATCCTGTACGGTAGGGGTTACGCGCTCCGCTTCGTTCCCTTTCTTAAGATGATTAGCCCTGGGTTCCATGGGTTTCATTCAGCCGGTGTGTATTTGCTATACACCTCAAGCATCGCTTCCCTCAACATGAGGGGCTGGGTGAACTCCCACATGTTGTGGTTATCAGGTAGTAGGCTTCATCAGGCCTCTCTGATGGTGAGCTCCCACATACTGTGGTTGCCAGGTAGTAGGCCTCACCAGGCCTCCCTGGAGATTTAGCTCCCACATACTGTGCGTCTCCACTAAATAGCATATTGTGGTTTTCAGATAGTAGGCTTCACCAGGTCTCTCTGAAGGCGAGCTCCCACATTCTGTGGTTGCCAGGTAGTAGGCCTCACCAGGCCTCCCTGGAGATTTAGCTCCAGCATACTGTGCATTTCCACTGAATAGCATATTGTGGTTTTCAGATAGTAGGCTTCACCAGGTCTCTCTGAAGGCGAGCTCCCACATACTGTGGTTGCCAGGTAGTAGGCCTCACCAGGCCTCCCTGGAGATTTAGCTCCCACATACTGTGCATTTCCACTAAATAGCATATTGTGGTTTTCAGATAGTAGGCTTCACCAGGTCTCTCTGAAGGCGAGCTCCCTCATACTGTGGTTGCCAGGTAGTAGGCCTCACCAGGCTTCCCTGGAGATTTAGCTCCCACATACTGTGCGTTTCCACTAAAAAGCGAGCTCCCACAGTTTGTGGTTGTCAGGTAGTAGGCCTCACCAGGCCTCCCTGGAGTCGAGTTCCATATTACTCTCAGTTTCCACTTGAGGTGGTTATCTGGTAACAGGTAGTAGGCCTCTCTAGGCCTCTCTGTAGGGGAACTCCCACATATTGTGGTTATCTGGTAGCAGGCTTCACAGGTCTCTCTGAATATGAGCTCCCACATACTGTGGTTGTCAGGTAACCTTTCAGTACACACGCTAAGCCTGTGTACTTTCTCAAAACCACATGGTGGTCAGTGTGCACGTTAACGCTTTGCGCACTGTCTGAAATCCACGTAAAGTGGTAAGTGTGCACGCAAAACTCTGCGCACTTTCTAAAATCCTGTACGGTAAGGGTTACGCGCTCTGCTTCGTTCCCTTTCTTGAGATGATTAGCCCCGGTGTTCCTTGGGCTTCATCCCTCAACATGGGGGGCTGTGTGGGCAATTCTCGCGGTAGAAGAATTCCCCTTTTCTGAAAGGGTCACCTATGAGTATACTGCTCGGAGCTAGGAGTCCCAGTGCGACACTGCGTCCTCTAGCTCCCTGCCATGCTTCGGACACAAGCTTCACGAAGAAGATAAAGTGACGGGTCCTACAGGCGCGTATTTATTGTCGCGCCGGTAGCGACGTCAGAGGCTTTTCAAAGTATGCTTCAGACACGGGTCACGACGAGGTGTTCCCCATAGTGTCTCCTCAGAGGACGCAGTGTCTCGTTCCCTCTCAGGGAACCATGGTTACATTCGTAACCTGAGACGTTACTGGATATTTATGTAAAACGAATAAACAAGTCAAAAACTATCAGAAAAAGGTTATAAACACAGACGAGACGGAAACAATGTAATGGTCGTTTTTTCGTACTTGGAAGTGTAAAAACGGTGTTAAAGATGTTACAAATTAAATAAAAAGAAAACTAGGTTACTGGTTATTTATCTAAAACAACTAAACAAGTCAAAAACTAACAGATATGTTTCGTTAAGCAACACGTGAAAAAGATGTGAGAGCTTGTAGTATTACAATTTAAAAAGCAGTTTTGTTACCAGTTAGAAAACAAGGTAACAGAGTTTTAGCATTTGTACCTTACCTCATACTAAAAAAGAAGCAAATGTAAGGAAACGATATTAGAAAAACGATGAAACAATGTTAGAAAAAGAAACAATATTAGAAAAAGTTCAAACAAAAGAAAAAAGATGGTAGGCATTTACGCTATCTCAAAGAAAATACATCAGACCTCGTCTTTAAAACACCAGAACAAGATACTTGTCAAAACTATGTCGTACTCTACCACTAACTACCATTTTAAAAATCTAGACTGTTACTGACAGAGAGTTAAACGAAAGAAAAAAAGATCCTCCGGCAGAGTTTGCGAAGCCTCCGGTAAAACAACCTCCCAGCACCGCTTACACACTCAGAATGTTTACGTCCGGTCCCACTCAAACCACTTCTTATTCGTTTTGACGCAAAGCTTTAGGTGGATTTACCGCCACCTACAGGACAGGAGTGTGGAGCATTGACCTTAATGAAAACTAACTCAAACATAAGAGATAAAAGAAATACAAAAATAAAATGAATGATAATAATAAACTTAGTAGTGATTCTTTAAATCCTGTTTATCAACTCTTTGAGATACTTAATCATTGAAACATTTCTATAGTCACATCTTTATTTAACATTTTCTAAAATGAGATCTGATTTATTTCTATAATAAGTGCTTGTGTAAGTTGTAATCTTTCGTTGTCATATCTTTTACATTTTATTAAAATAGGTTCAACTGATTCAGGAAGATCACATTTAACGCAAAGTCCAGACACAAGTTTTTTCCTCTTATAAATAATGACTGATTAAGTGCAATGGGTCCAATTCTATGGCGAGATCTTCCTTTCTATCCCCAAAATTCTCCTTTCATTTCCAACTGTTCTTTGAATATTATATAAATGCCATCCTTTATTCTCACCATCCCATTTAATTTTTCACGTATCTTTTTATTTTTTATTTATTTTTTAATTAGTCCTTTTATTTCTAATTTACTCATTGGAGTATTAAATACGATGTCTGACATTTTAATGCTTTTATCTGATCCACTATTCATTACCTTCTATTCCTATATGTGCAGGTATCTATACAAAATAAATATTTGTTTTTGCTTGTATTCTGAACAAACTCTGTAAAATGACTGACAAAATGTCTTGTCTAGTTGAAGATTCGCCACTCTTTAAACTTGATAGTACTGAAAATGAGTCTGAACATGTGACTACTTTAGGTATATTAATGTGTTCAACCCACTGAAGAGCCAAAACTATGACAATCATTTCTGTAGTATAAACAGACGGATGATTAGATGTTCTTTCTGGTATTCTATACCTAACCCTAGGAACATATATAGCTGCTGCTGCTGTATGGACTGTTTCAGGATCTATAGATACATCTATGTATATGAGTTACTTTAAAACTATAGGTTAGCCTATATGCTCTTTATTTTTAATCTAAACAAAAGTCCTTGATGTTTTATTTTATTTTAATAAGCCACTCACACTTACTTTAGTAGCCTAAATCATTGAATATGTCTTTTATTTTGTTAATATTAACTTCTGGCATGAAATTCTACATTCATAAATGTATGTTTTTCAAAATTCCACCACGTTTAGTGGCGTTTAAAGAGGAATTTATGATGTATTTGGAGACATTAAAAGGAATGAAAAGTCCCAAATCAAGATTTTTGTATTCTTCATTAGAGGACTTTGGTTTCTTAATGTGAAAATCTGTTACTCCCCCCTACATTTTCTTTATCTTTATATTTTTTCTTTTTTCTTAAGTGTTGTTTTATTTATTTTACATTTATTTTGTTTTATGATGTACAGAGTGTGAACAAAAATTTAGTGTAATCTCAGACCGTATTTGTAAATCTACCAGTAATGTACGCCTTTATGTTTTTAATGTTTAAAGCATCGAATAAAAAATAAAAAACACCCACTAACACCCACTAACACGTTGGTCGCAAAGGTTTAAATGTATGTTAAAATAATTAAACAAAGTAATGTTTTTAATAAAAACACATCAGTTCTTATTTGATGAAAACATTCTACCTGGTTTTAATATTAGACCGATGTTTTTACTTTAAAATTAGGTTAACCTATACGATTTAATTTTTTCATCTCAACAAAAATTCCTTGTTGGAAAAAAGTGTTGTTTTATTTAATTTTAATAAGTCACTCACACATACTTTAGTAGTCTAAATCCTTGAATACGTCTTTTATGTTGTCAATATTAACTTCTATCATTGCTATATCGTTGCTATATCAATTAAAACATGCGTTTAGACATACAAATATTAAACAGGAATGAATGTGGTAAGTCAAGATGGGCTTTTCTTGTCAAAGAAACTTTTACAACATTACAGGAAAGGCTAAATATTTCATCTCAAGTAGTGCGTAGAAACACGTCTGGTGTCTGGCATCTGATGTCTTTGTGTTTACTGTTACGGCCATGTCAGCGAAGATTGTAAAACATCTAAAGGTTTTTGGGGTTTGCAACTCAACTGTAACCTAATTAGTTTTCCGGGGGTTCTGGTGTTGTAGATGGTGTGCTGCAGGTCAGCTAAAGTAAAAAAAAAAAATTATTTGTGTATTCAGTGATCAAAGGGTGACATTTTCAACTTTATTGCTTAGGCCTGTGATCGCGAGGTTAGCTGAAAGTTCATTTACTGGTCAAAAGGATGTGAAATGTTTTAACAAGTCAGACCATAGAAAAATGTAGTTTAACAAAATATTGTTAACCTCAACATAGACGTACTGAGAATGCAAACAAGTACACAAACACAACCATACAATCAGAAACACACACACACACACACAAATGTATACACAAATACAGAAAACATGAACATGTAACCAAACAAATACAAATATACACTCAAACAAGTACATAAATACACAAACAAACAAAATAGGTCACAAACACGAAAATACCTATATTAGATTGAAAATGAGTTGTCATAAGTTTTATTTGAAACCAAAAGTGTTTGTTGCTACAAATGTCTCACAGAACTTTATACAATAGATTAGACGTCCTTTCTCACTTTCCAAATGGTGTTGTTAACCATGATGTTTAAAATAGTTTAAAAAAAGTATTATTTTTTTAGCTTTCATGTAGGATTCATGTCAGCACTCAAATGTTTTTAGCAAGAGTCCAGAGACAGATGAAAATAGATGCGTGAAGAAAAAAAAATGTAAGAGGTTTTTAATGACAGACTAAATGGTTTAGATTGTTTAAAACAATTGAGTTCATGCATTTCTCTTGAATGTGTGTACGGTCACCGTTGCATACATGAAGCAGAAGAAATACATAACCTCATAAACACATTATGGTTGATGTTAAACAATAACAAAAAAAATATTATTTATATATCATAACTTACTTTCTTTTCAAAACACAATAAACATTCTTATGACTTTTTTAACTGCGAACAACCGGTTTGGTTGGAAAATAAAAAATAAATGAAAACATATTATGTTTCTTAGTTAGAATGCTTATAGTTTGTAGTAAAATCACATATATAAACAAAAAAAATAAATTTCAAACCACACGGTTTTCACACACATTCCTCACAAAACTGCCAACAAGGACCTTAAGTTTTTGTTTTAACGTTTAGCTGTAGCTGAGACCTTGGGGGAATTATTTTACACACAGTTTTGGGGAGGTTACTATGAACTTTGTAATAGGTTATAGATCACAAATTACCCTATTTAAAATCTAAAAGGTTGTGCAACTATATCAATTTCTTTAAAAAGTAATGTAACTGATAACAGTTGATTACATGTTTTAAGACTTGTAATGTTTTCAACCGTTAATCTTTTGAAACATGTAAACAGGACTGGGTTAACATTAGAGTGCTCAACAGCTAATGACCGTCAGACTTTTCAAAATCTTTCATCACTTAAATTAGGATTGTGGTGATTTCATTTTAAAGCACAACCACCACAAAATTAGATTTTGAAAGATCAGAAAGTTTAACACCTATGATACTGTTTTGAAATCAAGTTTTTCCACAGCTATGAAGGGAAATGCCACGGCATCTAACAACGGGGTGGTAAAACGATACAATTTAACAAATAAATATACATCGGCCAAATAGGAAATAAGCATACGTCTTTAACACCTGAAACATCTGACTCATTTTTTAGAGTAGTTAGGTAGTTTATGAAATATATCAATTAAATCTGTACGTGTAACATTTTTATAATTAACCGCAATTTAATTATTTTTTCTCAGTGACTGTAACTGATTACATTTATTTTTGTAATCAAATGATAGAATTTAGCTATATGTAACTAGTTGACCCCCTAACACTGATTATGCATTCTAACAATAATAGATGCTGAAAGAGTTCATTAAACTCTTTAACTTTAAAAATACGGACAGTGTCGCTTAACACTAGTTTGGCAAACAAGGGTTTGCTCATAAAACAACCCAGACCCCCGACTTGAAAGCAACGTAACAAGTATAGCCATTGCAGAAATTTATTGTAGAGATGCAGTAAGATAAACTCTGGATGCACGATTGACCGGCTTATCACATGTTTACCATATTATTACAACGCCCTGCTTACCTAGTTTTATGATGAAATATGTCTCTAAAAATAAACAAACATACATACAATCTCCAGAATGGGGGCTGATGATGGGGGGTTCATCATTTCATGATGAAGACAGACTGGATATCCAGACCGCAGCAGCAGAACACGATTGTCTTTTTCTGAAGATAAAGACAATTATTGGTTTCAGGACACACGAATCCTAACGCCCCAATGGTTCACAAGATAACATAACAACGGTTGCTCCATTACAGCATAGCCAACCCTATTTTAGTCTGTTTTAGCACATGTATATCGTATTAATGTTGAATATAGTCGTTTAGTCTAAATATGTGTTAACAGTTATTTTATTGTTGTTATATGTATTATATGATTTTGTTTTACAAAGGGGTTAAATTTAATACATTTAACTAATACCTCATTCAAGCTATGTAGATCTTCAGGTCAGGGAACTACAATACCCATCATACACCTCAGGCTTCAAACATGGCCGTCGTGGATACGTACTTATATTGTATGTGGCAACACTCTAAATCATTGGACATCTGATTAAACGCATGCGCAGATAACCTAAATAAAAAGACGCAAATTTCTACGCTGTTTGTGAAGTATACGCTCCTTCCATGTTGTGATGTTACAAACCCTCTTTTTTGTGATCTGTTTTAGTGATGCAAAGTTCGATTCACTTCTGAAAAATTATTCATTTGGACAGTTTGGTTCAATGACCCTATTCATAGGGACCTTAAGTCATTTTCGTAGTTACGTCAGTACACATTTTTTTTCTTCTAACAACTCAAGAGTAATTTTATTTCCATGAATCATCTAAATAAATTTATTGTGTGAACACATATTGGTGGTTATTATCTTTTGTTCATTTAAGTTAATGCTGAATCATCTACATAAAGTTAACTGTGTGAACACATATTGGTGGTTATTGTCTTATTGTCGAAATTGTTCATTTAAGTTAGTGATGTTTGTGTTCGCAGCTTTATACACAGTGTCTCTGTCGTTTGTTTAGCTTAAACATCAGTTTTTAGTCAGTTACAAAAGTGTCAGGCATTAAGTTTTTGTATTTTTAACTAACCTAATTATGACAGAGTTAAAGGTTTCGGGTGTTTTTGGTGAGTGTAAGCGGTGAAAACTTAAATGTGACCGTCGAGTAACGTTAGCTACTCAAACGAAGACAAATTGTGTAAGTGTTCATTAAGATGCCGAAATGAAAATAAGCATACAAGTATTCATAATGACAATAAGTACAACATACCCTAAAAACACAATAGCCCCCTGCTAAGTACACCTAAAATTTGCTAGAGTGGTGAGATATTTACATTTACATTTATTCATTTAGCAGACGCTTTTATCCAAAGCGACTTACAGATGAGGACAGTGGAAGCAATCAAAAACAACAAAAAGAGTACTGATATATAAGTGTTATAACAAGTCTCAGTTAGGTTAACACAGTACACGTAGCATGCGATTTTAAATATTGATTGAATCTGTGTACCGTAGTTTTCACCATCCTAATTGCAATGGTTTGGTCTTACGCTTAGGGCCTTATACGTTGTGTTTCCTATTTTATGCTCTCGTGTTAACAGACCGCTTTGTTCATACAAAGCAATATTTCTGTGAATTTGGGTATTAAAATATTGCTCTTAAACATCGTCTTCATTCGAGACGTTTACTTAACATCATTATATTATCCTTTATATTATCCTAGTTTATATCATATATAAGATATGTTGCTTATTATTATTGAATTGTTAACAAACAAACAAAAAAGTTTCTGAACTCAGAAAACAGAATAGCGAGTGAAGTGGATCAATCTTTTATTTCAAAGTCAAAGTCAAAGTCACCTTTATTTATATAGCGCTTTAAACAAAATACATTGCGTCAAAGCAACTGAACAACATTCATTAGGAAAACAGTGTCAATAATGAAAAAATTATAGTTAAAGGCAGTTCATCATTGAATTCAGTTATGTCATCTCCGTTCAATTAAATAGTGTCTGTGCATTTATTTGCAATCAAGTCAACGATATCGCTGTAGATGAAGTGTCCCCAACTAAGCAAGCCAGAGGCGACAGCGGCAAGGAACCGAAACTCCATCGGTGACAAAATGGAGAAAAAAAACCTTGGGAGAAACCAGGCTCAGTTGGGGGGCCAGTTCTCCTCTGACCAGACGAAACCAGTAGTTCAATTCCAGGCTGCAGCAAAGTCAGATTGTGCAGAAGAATCATCTGTTTCCTGTGGTCTTGTCCTGGTGCTCCTTTGAGACAAGGTCTTTACAGGGGATCTGTATCTGGGGCTCTAGTTGTCCTGGTCTCCGCTGTCTTTAAGGGATGTAGAGGTCCTTTCTAGGTGCTGATCCAACATCTGGTCTGGATACGTACTGGATCCGGGTGACTGCAGTGACCCTCTGATCTGGACACAGACTGGATCTGGTGGCCACGGTGACCTCGGAACTAGAGAGAAACAGACAAATATTAGCGTAGATGCCATTCTTCTAATGATGTAGCAAGTACATAGGGTGTTATGGGAAGTGTTTCCGGTTCCGGTTTACCTAATTAATGCAGCCTAAAAATCCTTTAACGGATTTGGATAATAAAAGCATATTAGTATGTTATGTGTATGCCAGGTTAAAGAGATGGGTCTTTTATCTAGATTTAAACTGCAAGAGTGTGTCTGCCTCCCGAACAATGTTAGGTAGGTTATTCCAGAGTTTAGGTGCCAAATAGGAAAAGGATCTGCCGCCCGCAGTTGATTTTGATATTCTAGGTATTATCAAATTGCCTGAGTTTTGAGAACATAGCGGACGTAGAGGATTATAATGTAAAAGGAGCTCATTCAAATACTGAGGTGCTAAACCATTCAGGGCTTTATAGGTAATAAGCAATATTTTAAAATCTATACGATGCTTGAAAGGGAGCCAGTGCAGTGTTGGCAGGACCGGGCTAATATGGTCATACTTCCTGGTTCTAGTAAGAACTCTTGCTGCTGCATTTTGGACTAGCTGTAGTTTGTTTACTAAGCGTGTAGAACAACCACCCAATAAAGCATTACAATAATCTAACCTTGAGGTCATAAAAGCATGGATTAACATTTCTGCATTTGACATTGAGAGCATAGACCGTAATTTAGATATATTTTTGAGATGGAAAAATGCAGTTTTACAAATGCTAGAAACTTGGCTTTCTAAGGAAAGATTGCGATCAAATAGCACACCTAGGTTCATAACTGATGATGAAGAATTGACAGAGCAACCATCAAGTCTTAGACAGTGTTCTAGGTTATTACAAGCGGAGTTTTAGGTCCTATAATTAACACCTCTGTTTTTTCAGAATTTAGCAGTAAGAAATTACTCGTCATCCAGTTTTTTATATCGACTATGCAATCCATTAGTTTTTCAAATTGGTGTGTTTCACCGGGCTGCGAAGAAATATAAAGTTGAGTATCATCAGCATAACAGTGAAAGCTAACACCATGTTTCCTGATGATATCTCCCAAGGGTAACATATAAAGCGTGAAGAGTAGCGGCCCTAGTACTGAGCCTTGAGGTACTCCATACTGCACTTGTGATCGATAGGATACATCTTCATTCACTGCTACTATATTGTTGAATATACATCGATGTAGTGAAGAAAATTATCAAATTGTCATTAAAAACAAATAGTACTCATGACATTACAGGCAATCTAACCAGAATAGAAAATCTCTGCAGATTAACATGTTTTGCTCCAATATAAAATCAACCAGCGATGCAGCAATTTCACAGGTCATAGAATCATAATTTTTGGAAGCCAACAGCACACATTGATCTGTTACAGATGTACACAGATAGAGAATGTTATTAATGTCCATCTCATCTTCACATTCAGACATCACTTCCAGAATTTTACGTGCAGAAACATGCACCAGGTCTCTCCCAGTTAAAAATATACTCGTCAAATCATGCCATGTATATTTCAAGCTTCTTAAAAGTTTCATTTGGTTACTGAGATTTTTTTCCCGCTTGCTATCGCCCGTACAATCGTGATTTGGGTCGCATTCCGCCATGATGATTTTTTGCATCAGACCGATCATCTGTCCTCTGTAGTGTAGTTTAAAAAAAGGGTCGATATTGTCTGTTTGAATCACATACAATATGAGTACGTATCCACGACGGCCATGTTTGAAGCCTGAGGTTTATGATGGGTATTGTATTGTTTATTGTACACAGCAGGCAACTGTAACGTTTATCAGCCGGTCTTTGTTGGTTTTAGTGATCGGACCCACCCTCAACCCTTGTATGGTGTACACGATGGGGGGTTATCATCAGGAAGTCATAAACATTGGTCACGCCCAAGATAAGTTTCACTCAAGTCGGCCATGATATTTTGGTTTATGATTAAAAGGTTGGATAATAATAATAAGCAACGATCTTGTATCTTATATCATACAATATAATATAATGCCAAATAATATAATGGATAATATAATGATGTTAAGTAAACTTCTCGAATGAAGACAACGTTTAAAGCAATTTTTTAATACCCAAATTCACAGAAATATTGCTTTGTATGAACAAAGAGGTCGGTTAACATGAGAGCAAAAACTAGGAAACACAACGTATAAGGCCCTAAGCGTAAGACCAAACCATTGCAATTAGGATGGTGAAAACTACGGTAAACAGATTCAAACAGAAAGAGCTAACAAAATCATGGAAACATATCGTTCTGGTTTCAAAGTGTAACGCTATGAAAAACATTGCGGTTTATATCTATTTATATGTGTGTGTGTGTGTGTGTGTGTGTAAAGACCTCTAACACTAGCTTGCTCTATTCTTTTTTTATTCAATCTGTTTTCTTTTTATTTATTATATTATTTAAAATCGCATGCTACGTGTACTGTGTTAACCTAACTGAGACTGTGCATAAAACTGCGAACATAAATATCACTAACTTAAATGAACAAAAGACAATAACAACCAATATGTGTTCACACAGTTAACTTTATTTAGATGATTCAGCATTAACTTAAATTAACGAAAGACAATAACCACCAATATGTGTTCACACAGTTAACTTTATTTAGATGATTCAGCATTAACTTAAATGAACAAAAGACAATAACCACCAATATATGTTCACACAGTTAACTTTATTTAGATGATTCAGCATTAACTTAAATGAACAAAAGATAATAACCACCAATATGTGTTCACACAGTTAACTTTATTTAGATGATTCAGCATTAACTTAAAGGTGCCATGTGCAAAAATTGAGGTAAAAATATTCAAAAAATTACCTACACGCATCAAAAGTATGAGAAGAAATAAGGGCGATGACGTCATTAAAAAAATGTCAAGTTATAGTTCTGCAGAGATATCAACCTTAATTAGCAGTAGCATTACTAGCCCCGGCCCGACAGGTGTCGTAATACCAGTTTCGGCCATGGGAGGCGGTATGCGGGCAACATAACCACCAGCCAACCTGCAATACACGAATAACTCGCACAGCTTGTGGGCGTACTTATACCTGATGTCAATCATGTGGAAAGTACAGCTCACTACTTCAGCTCAGGGAAGAGAGCGCAAGGATGACTTAAGCCCTTGGCAAGAGACCACCACCCGCTACAGTGAAACAACTGCGCTCGGAATCACAAATCAAATCCGATAAGAAAAGGAGCCGAACCAGAGTAAACATTGGCACTGCTTTCAATCGCTGGAGACAACTGATTAGACCTAAAAGAAATGAGGTTCGACACCGAACTTGCAACATTTCTTTTGGATTGGTAAGTTAGATGCTGTTAGTATTTCGCTAGAAGTTTGTTTTATATGTTTGTGTATTTTTTTCGGGAAGTTATAATATAGAAATGTATCGAAGGCTGCTCTATAAACGTGCTAATGTTTAGTTTAGTGATCGGACCCACCCTCAACCCTTGTATGGTGTACACGATGGGGGGTTATCATCAGGAAGTCATAAACATTGGTCACGCCCAAGATAAGTTTCACTCAAGTCGGCCATGATATTTTGGTTTATGATTAAAAGGTTGGATAATAATAATAAGCAACGATCTTGTATCTTATATCATACAATATAATATAATGCCAAATAATATAATGGATAATATAATGATGTTAAGTAAACTTCTCGAATGAAGACGACGTTTAAAGCAATTTTTTAATACCCAAATTCACAGAAATATTGCTTTGTATGAACAAAGAGGTCGGTTAACATGAGAGCAAAAACTAGGAAACACAACGTATAAGGCCCTAAGCGTAAGACCAAACCATTGCAATTAGGATGGTGAAAACTACGGTAAACAGATTCAAACAGAAAGAGCTAACAAAATCATGGAAACATATCGTTCTGGTTTCAAAGTGTAACGCTATGAAAAACATTGCGGTTTATATCTATTTATATGTGTGTGTGTGTGTGTGTGTGTGTGTGTGTGTGTGTGTGTGTGTGTGTGTGTGTGTGTGTGTGTAAAGACCTCTAACACTAGCTTGCTCTATTCTTTTTTTATTCAATCTGTTTTCTTTTTATTTATTATATTATTTAAAATCGCATGCTACGTGTACTATGTTAACCTAACTGAGACTGTGCATAAAACTGCGAACATAAATATCACTAACTTAAATGAACAAAAGACAATAACCACCAATATATGTTCACACAGTTAACTTTATTTAGATGATTCAGCATTAACTTAAATGAACAAAAGATAATAACCACCAATATGTGTTCACACAGTTAACTTTATTTAGATGATTCAGCATTAACTTAAAGGTGCCATGTGCAAAAATTGAGGTAAAAATATTCAAAAAATTACCTACACGCATCAAAAGTATGAGAAGAAATAAGGGCGATGACGTCATTAAAAAAATGTCAAGTTATAGTTCTGCAGAGATATCAACCTTAATTAGCAGTAGCATTACTAGCCCCGGCCCGACAGGTGTCGTAATACCAGTTTCGGCCATGGGAGGCGGTATGCGGGCAACATAACCACCAGCCAACCTGCAATACACGAATAACTCGCACGGCTTGTGGGCGTACTTATACCTGATGTCAATCATGTGGAAAGTACAGCTCACTACTTCAGCTCAGGGAAGAGAGCGCAAGGATGACTTAAGCCCTTGGCAAGAGACCACCACCCGCTACAGGGAAACAACTGCGCTCGGAATCACAAATCAAATCCGATAAGAAAAGGAGCCGAACCAGAGTAAACATTGGCACTGCTTTCAATCGCTGGAGACAACTGATTAGACCTAAAAGAAATGAGGTTCGACACCGAACTTGCAACATTTCTTTTGGATTGGTAAGTTAGATGCTGTTAGTATTTCGCTAGAAGTTTGTTTTATATGTTTGTGTATTTTTTTCGGGAAGTTATAACATAGAAATGTATCGAAGGCTGCTCTATAAACGTGCTAATGTTAGCAATGGCTAACCGTAGCTGCGTTTGATAATTAGCTAGCTATAACTTACCCATTTTTTTATATCATAAGTAACCTGCTCTAACTAGTCTGTTGGTCTCCGTGTCCTCTTTGCTTCGTGGTTTTTCTGTACGTGAGAAAATTGATGTGTGGCGTGAAAGCGTGTGAAAAGAGTCAATTGCGTGTGTCTCACGGTGAATGCTTGAGAGTTGCCAGCTCTGGTTACGTTGGTTGGCGCTAGCTGTCTGATGTTGACAGAATGCTGTCTGTCAAATTAATTTAATTCAAATAATGTGTATATACAACTCAATGTAATATGAACAAAACGAATATGAACATATTCACTGGGAAAGGTGAAGGGGAGTAGCTTGAAGATGTCATGTTTCAAAATCACTTGACATAACCAAACATCCTCTTATGGCAGCGGTTCTCAATTCCAGTCCTCGCGCCCCACTGCTCTGCATATTTTGCACGTTTCTCTTTGTTAACACACCTGATTCAGATAATCAGCTCGTTAGAAATGAACTCCGTTCATGAACTGTTTTTCAAATATTCATTGCTCCCTACTCTCTGAGCAGGGGAAATCTGTTGAAGTTTACCTCACATCGAAACATTCATTCACTGATTTGTGCTGTGCAGCATCTTTAAACATGGACAACTGTGACATCATATACCTCTGTAAATAAATACAATTTAAATTCACGTCTTGCACACTTCAATGCACTTTGATTGGAACATATAGCTACGTTCACTTCGAACTGGAATCATGGCTGAATATCCTGTGATGTCCACTTCGCAGGGCACTTATGTTCGAATAGAACAAATGTCTGAAGCGCTAAGAGAAACGTTCAAAATGTGCAGAGCAGTGGGGCGCAAGGACTGCAATTGAGAACCGCTGTCTTATAGGCTTCAGCTATGCTCTAGGATTGTTGTGAAGGTAGGGGCGGAGCATAGAGACTATGCCGTTTCTCGTTTGTTACTCTAGAGTAGACCAATTCACTTTATTGAGGCATACTGCCCCCATCTGGTATGGAATGTGGAATATGACTTGATTTTTTTGCAAGATATGACAGATGGCACCTTTAAATGAACAAAAGACATTAACCACCAATATGTGTTCACACAGTTAACTTTATTTAGATGATTCAGCATTAACTTAAATGAACAAAAGATAATAACCACCAATATGTGTTCACACAATAAATTTATTTAGATGATTCACGGAAATAAAATGACTCTTGAGTTGTTAGAAGAACAAAAATGTGTACTGACGTAACTGCGAAAATGACTTAAGGTCCCTATGAATCGGGTCATTGAACCAAACTGTCCAAATGAATAATTTTTCAGAAGTTAATTTGAACTTTGCATCACTAAAACAGATCACAAAAAAGAGGGTTTGTAACATCACAAAATGGAAGGAGCGTATACTTCACAAACAGCGTAGAAATGTGCGTCTTTTTATTTAGGTTATCTGCGCATGCGTTTAATCAGATGTCCAATGATTTAGAGCGTTGCCACATACAATATGAGTACGTATCCACGACGGCCATGTTTGAAGCTTGAGGTGTATGATGGGTATTGTAGTTCCCTGACCTGAAGATCTACATAGCTTGAATGAGGTATTAGTTAAATGTATTAAATTTAACCCCTTTGTAAAACAAAATCATATAATACATATAACAACAATAAAATAACTGTTAACACATATTTAGACTAAATGACTATTCAACAATAATACGATATAGATGTGCTAAAACAGACTAAAATAGGGTTGGCTATGCTGTAATGGAGCAACCGTTGTTATGTTATCTTGTGAACCATTGGGGCGTTAGGATTCGTGTGTCCTGAAACCAAATAATTGTCTTTATCTTTAGAAAAAGACAATCGGGTTCTGCTGCTGCGGTCTGAATATCCAGTCGGTCTTCATCATGAAATGATGAGCCCCCCATCATCAGCCCCCATTCTGGAGATTGTATGTATGTTTGTTTATTTTTAGAGACATATTTCATCATAAAACTAGGTAAGCAGGGCGTTGTAATAATATGGTAAACATGTGATAAGTCGGTCAATCGTGCATCCAGAGTTTATCTTACTGCATCTCTACAATAATTTTCTGCAATGGCTATACTTGTTACGTTGCTTTCAAGTCGGGGGTCTGGGTTGTTTTATGAGCAAACCCTTGTTTGCCAAACTAGTGTTAAGCGACACTGTCCGCATTTTTAAAGTTAAAGAGTTTAATGAACTCTTTCAGCATCTATTATTGTTAGAATGCATAATCAGTGTTAGGGGGTCAACTAGTTACATATAGCTAAATTATATCATTTGATTACAAAAATAAATGTAATCAGTTACAGTCACTGAGAAAAACTAATTAAATTGCGGTTAATTATAAAAATGTTACATCTGAATATTTTTCACACACGTACAGATTTAATTGATATATTTCATAAACTATCTAACTACTCTAAAATATGAGTCAGATGTTTCAGGAGTTAAAGACGTATGCTTATTTCCTATTTGGCCGATGTATATTTATTTGTTAAATTGTACCGTTTTACCACCCCGTTGTTAGATGCCGTGGCATTTCCCTTCATAGCTGTGGAAAAACTTGATTTCAAAACAGTATCATAGCTGTTAAACTTTCTTGTTGTGTATTTAAATATGTATTTAATCTCCAAGCAAATCTGATTTTGTGGTGGTTGTGCTTTAAAATGAAATCACCACAATCCTAATTTAAGTGATGAAGGATTTTGAAAAGTCTGACGGTCATTAGCTGTTGAGCACTCTAATGTTAACCCCGTCCTGTTTACATGTTTCAAAAGATTAACGGTTGAAAACATTACAAGTCTTAAAACATGTAATCAAATGTTATCAGTTACATTACTTTTTTAAAGAAATTGATATAGTTGCACAACCTTTTAGATTTTAAATAGGGTAATTTGTGATCTATAACCTATTACAAAGTTCATAGAAACCTACCCAAAACCGTGCGCAAAATAATTCCCCCAAGGTCTCAGCTACAGCTAAATGTTAAAACAAAAACTTAAGGTCCTTGTTGGCAGTTTTGTTAGGAATGTGTGTGAAAACCGCGTGGTTTGAAAGAATTTTTTTTAGTTTATATATGTGATTTTACTACAAACTATAAGCATTCTAACTCCTTCACTATATTCTTTTCATTGACTATTTTTAACTTAAAAATCAATTTTATACATAATCGTTTCCGTTTATATAACGTGTGAATATATCCTCTATTGTATTCTACAACTAAAACAATCAGAGCGCCTCGCTATCACTAGTTTTATTTTGATCTCCCGGGTCCGCTATTAGCTTTTAGCCCGTTAGCATCAGCAAGCGTGGTTGCTGCTAACTGCGCTTACATTGCTAATACTCTATTCACACACATTACCACTGCTGTACTCACTGTTACTTGCTTTAATGGCGGCTGAATGTCTCCACTCTGTGCAGCTCGAGGTGCACGACGATCGTCGTGTCAGGACCACTGCCCACGTATCGACGAGGACACGAAAGGTTCAGTAGACTTTTTGCTTTAAATGAATGGTTGTTGTCATGGTGTAAAGAACAGAAACTGCCATTTGTTAATAACTGGAATCTTTTCTGGGAGCGTCCTAGGCTGTTTCGCACTGATGGATTACACCCCAGCAGAATCGGAGCGGAGCTGCTCTCTGACAACATCTCCAGGACACTTCGCTCCTTGTGACTAGTAAGACAATTCTCAGATAACTATTATGATGAGTTTTGTTCCACCCGCTTAAATGATAAAAGTACTTGCGCTGTAAAAACTATTAAGACTGTGTCTGTTCCCCGAATAGTGAGGTCAAAATATAATGTAGGATCTAGAAAAAAAAAATCTTATCGTAATTAAACCAGAAAAATGTAAAGTAAATGAACAAAAACAATTTTTAAAGTTTGGGCTCATAAATATTAGATCACTCACACCCAAAGCAGTTATTGTAAATGAAATTATCACAGATAATAGTTTTGATGTACTTTGCTTGACTGAAACCTGGCTAAAACCAAATGATTATTTTGGTCTAAATGAGTCTACTCCACCAAACTACTGTTATAAGCATGAGCCCCGTCAGACTGGTCGTGGCGGAGGTGTTGCAACAATACATAGTGATATTCTCAATGTTACCCAGAAAACAGGATACAGGTTTAACTCTTTTGAAATACTTCTGCTAAATGTTACACTGTCAGACATGCAAAAGAAATCTAATGTATCTCTTGCTCTGGCTACTGTGTATAGACCACCAGGGCCGTATACAGAATTCCTAAAAGAATTTGCAGATTTCCTCTCAGACCTTCTAGTTACAGTTGATAAGGCGCTAATCATGGGAGATTTTAATATTCACGTTGATAATGCAAATGATACATTAGGACTTGCGTTTACTGACCTAATAAACTCCTTTGGAGTCAAGCAAAATGTCACCGGGCCCACTCATCGTTTTAATCATACACTAGATTTCATTATATCGCATGGAATCGATCTTACTGCTATAGATATTGTACCCCAAAGTGATGATATTACGGACCATTTCCTTGTATCGTGCATGCTGCGTATAACTGATATTAACTATATGTCTCAGCGATACCGTCTGGGCAGAACTATTGTTCCAGCCACCAAAGAAAGATTCGCAAATAACCTGCCTGATCTATCTCAACTGCTATTTATACCCAAAAATACACATGAATTAGACGAAATTACTGACAACATGGGCACTATTTTCTCTAATACATTAGAAGCTGTTGCCCCCATCAAATTGAAAAAGGTTAGAGAAAAACGTACTGTGCCATGGTATTAACAAATTAACAAATTACCAGACGCCACCTGATTCAAATATTCCACCAACGTTAAATAGTAATGACTTTATGAATTTCTTCACTGATAAAATAGATAACATTAGAAATACAATAGCGAATGTAGATTCTACAGCGTCTAACACTTCAGTTTCATCCATCGCACCCAAAGATAAACTGCAGTGCTTTACAAATATAGGACAGGAAGAGCTAAATAAACTTATGACTGTATCTAAACCAACAACATGTTTATTAGATCCTGTACCCACTAAATTACTGAAAGAGCTGTTTCCTGTAGCCGAAGAACCGCTTCTCAATATCATTAACTCGTCGTTATCTTTAGGTCACGTCCCAAAACCATTCAAGCTGGCGGTTATCAAGCCTCTTATTAAGAAACCAAAACTAGATCCTAGTGTACTGGCAAATTATAGGCCTATTTCAAATCTTCCATTTATGTCTAAAATTTTAGAAAAAGTTGTGTCTGCTCAATTGAGCACCTTCCTGCATAAAAATGATCTGTATGAAGAATTTCAGTCAGGTTTTAGGCCCCACCATAGCACAGAAACTGCACTTGTTAAAATTACAAATGACCTGCTCCTTGCGTCAGATCAAGGCTGCATCTCATTTCTAGTCTTACTTGATCTTAGTGCTGCGTTCGACACCATAGATCATGACATACTCATAGATCGATTACAAAACTATACAGGTATTCAAGGGCAGGCTCTAAGATGTTTTAGATCCTACCTGTCCGATCGCTACCATTTTGTTTACTTAAATGGGGTGTCATCTCATTTATCATCAGTAAAATATGGAGTGCCACAAGGATCCGTCCTAGGTCCCCTTCTATTTTCAATATACATGTTGCCCCTTGGTAATATTATTAGAAAATACAGAATTAGCTTCCACTGTAATGCTGATGATACTCAGCTATATATCTCAACGAGACCAGATGAAACTTCCCAATTATCTAAGCTAACAGAGTGTGTTAAAAATGTAAAAGATTGGATGACAAATAATTTTCTCCAATTAAATTTGGATAAGACAGAGATATTAACTATTGGACTAAAAAACACTACACAGAATCTTGTAGACTACAATCTGCAACTAGACGGATGTACTGTTACTTCCTCTACAGTCAGAAATCTGGGTGTTATATTAGACAGCAATTTGTCTTTTGAAAATCATATTTCCAATGTTACAAAAACTGCATTCTTCCATCTTAGAAACATTGCCAAGCTACGAAAGATGTTATCTGTTTCTGATGCAGAAAAGCTAGTTCATGCATTCATGACCTCTAGACTGGACTATTGTAATGCACTTCTAGGTGGTTGTCCTGCTTCGTCAATAAACAAGCTACAGGTAGTCCAAAATGCTGCAGCTAGAGTCCTTACGAGGTCAAGAAAATATGATCATATTACCCGAATTTTACAGTCTCTGCACTGGTTACCTATTAAGTTCCGTATCAGTTACAAATTATCATTACTTACCTATAAGGCCCTAAATGGTTTAGCTCCTGCGTACCTAACTAGCCTTCTACCACGCTACAACCCATCACGCACCCTAAGGTCACAAAACGCTGGACTTTTGGTAGTTCCTAGGATAGCAAAGTCCACTAAAGGAGGTAGAGCTTTCTCACATTTGGCTCCCAAACTCTGGAATAGCCTTCCTGATAATGTTCGGGGTTCAGACACACTCTCTCTGTTTAAATCTAGATTAAAAACACATCTCTTTCGCCAAGCATATGAATAATGTATCTTTTAAATTGTGAGTGTAGTTGCATCTGATCAAATGTGCATTTTTATTCATTAGCTTGGGTTAAACTAATTTTACTTTGTTGGATCAGCAGCTATGCTAATGATGTCTCTATTTTGTTTCTATGTTTTGCCACGGGATTTACATCCCGTGGTAACTAGGATTTACACAAGCTCCAGTCTGGATCCAGAACACCTGAGAAGAGATGATGCTGACCCTCAGAGGACCCCAGATGATGCTAACCTTGAATCAACAAACAGAACTAACAATTATTGCTACATGTGTGACTGCATCATATAATAACTATTAATTAATAATATTGATAGTTCATCGTCTAGCTGACTACGTCTTGTATTATTATTATTATTTTTTATTTTTTCTAAAATCCTGTCAAACATGCACAAACTACTAGCTACTACTAAATATTGTAGAAACTTAATTTTCTGTTTTCAACTTAAAGTTGCTTTATAACGATTTGTATTGTAAAAAGCACTATACAAATAAACTTGAATTGAATTGAACTAAGAAACATAATATGTTTTTATGTATTTTTTATTTTCCAACCAAACCGGTTGTTCGCAGTTAAAAAAGTCATAAGAATGTGTATTGTGTTTTGAAAAGAAAGTAAGTTATGATATATAAATAATAATGTTTTTTATTGTTTAACATCAACCACAATGTGTTTATGAGGTTATGTATTTCTTCTGCTTCATGTATGCAACGGTTACCATACACACATTCAAGAGAAATGCATAAACTCAATTGTTTTAAACAATCTAAACCATTTAGTTTGTCATTAAAAACCTCTTAATTTTTTTTTCTTCACGCATCTATTTTCATCTGTCTCTGGACTCTTGCTAAAAACATTTGAGTGCTGACATGAATCCTACATGAAAGCTAAAAATGTCACAGTGTCTGGGTTGTGTTCCCTGGGTTTCCACTAGGTGTCCTCCTTTCCCACGGTGTCTGTCACCTTATCACTTCCTGTTCCCTTATTTGGTCACCTTCCTCTTTGTTGAGTAATTGATTGTTCCCCACCTGTCTCCTGTTCCCTCATTATCCTTCTGTGTATTTATACCGGGTCTGTCTGAGTCTGTGTGACGCAGTCCTTGTTTAATGTCCTATGATTATTCATGTCCGTCAATTCAGTCTTGCCCTTGCCTTGTCTTCTTGTCTTGTTTTCATGTTGTTTGGATATTCTGGTTTTGACCCTGCCTGGACTGTTTACCCCTGTGGATTACCCTTTAATAAATGACTTACCTGCAATTGGTTCTCTCTCCTGTGTTTCCTGTAACGCCGATCCTGACAGAAGGACTCCGTCACACTAGGAACCAGCGGTATGTCATTTTTCCGTTCCCCTGCCAAGATGGCGGAGCGGCGAACCAAGTACCTTCGGTTGATCGCCCTCCACCAAGAGGGCAATGAAGTGGGTACCCTGGCTCAGGTGTTCTGGTCCCTGGCCGAGGGCATGGGCTACAACGATGCGGCCCTCAAGGACTATTTCAATGGCGGGCTGGATGATCCAGTGTCTCAGGAGGAGATGGCACAGTTAGAGACACTGGAATTCTGGGAATTCGTGCGCTACCTGCAGCATCGGCTTCGGTGGGATGCCCCAGCCACTTCTGTCTCTTCCGGCGGGGTGGGCGTCAGCCCAGCACCACTGCCCAGGATGGCAACCAGCCAAGCGCCACAACCCAAGATGGCCGCCAGTCCAGCACCACTGCCCAGGATGGCTACCAGCCAAGCGCCACAACCCAAGATGGCCGCCAGTCCAGCACCACTGCCCAGGATGGCTACCAGCCAAGCGCCACAGCACAAGATGGCCGCTAACCCATCGCCAATGCCCAAATTGGCCACCGTTCCAGCGCTACACCGCCCAAGATGGCCGCCAGCCCAGCACCAATGCCCAAATTGGCCACCGGTTCAGCGCCACAGCCCAAGATGGCCGTCAGCCTAGCGCCACAGCACAAGATGGCCGTCAGTCCAGCGCCACAGCACAAGATGGCCGCTAACCCAGCGCCAATGCCCAGATTGGCCACCGGTCCAGCGCCACAGTACAAGATGGCCGCCAGCCCAGCGCCAATGCCCAAATTGGCCACTGGTTCAGCACCACAGCACAAGATGGCCGTCAGCCTAGCGCCACAGCACAAGATGGCCGTCAGTCCAGCGCCACAGCACAAGATGGCCGTCAGTCCAGCGCCACAGCACACGATGGCCGCTAGCCCAGCGCCAATGCCCAAATTGGCCACTGGTCCAGCGCCTCAGTACAAGATGGCCGCCAGCCAAGCACCACAAAACAAGAGGGCCGCCTGTCCAGAGTCATGGCCCAAGATAGCCATCTTATAGCGCCGCTGCACAGGATGAGGGTCTCAGTTGACCCTCCGGAGTCGAGTCAGGTGCCAGTTGACCCTTCGGAGTCGAGTCAGGTGCCAGTTGACCCTTCGGAGTCGAGTCAGGTGCCAGTGAACTCTCCAGAGTCGAGTCAGGTGCCAGTGAACTCTCCAGAGTCGAGTCAGGTGCCAGTGAACTCTCCAGAGTCGAGTCAGGTGCCAGTGAATCCTCCAGAGTCAGGGCTAGTCACCGCTGATCCTCCAGAGTCAGGGCTAGTCACCGCTGATCCTCCAGAGTCAGGGCTAGTCACCGCTGATCCTCCAGAGTCAGGGCTAGTCACCGCTGATCCTCCAGAGTCAGGGCTAGTCACCGCTGATCCTCCAGAGTCAGGGCTAGTCACCGCTGATCCTCCAGAGTCAGGGCTAGTCACCGCTGATCCTCCAGAGTCAGTGCTAGTCACCGCTGATCCTCCAGAGTCAGGGCTAGTCACCGCTGATCCTCCAGAGTCAGGGCTAGTCACCGCTGATCCTCCAGAGTCAGGGCTAGTCACCGCTGATCCTCCAGAGTCAGGGCTAGTCACCGCTGATCCTCCAGAGTCAGGGCTAGTCACCGCTGATCCTCCAGAGTCAGGGCTAGTCACCGCTGATCCTCCAGAGTCAGGGCTAGTCACCGCTGATCCTCCAGAGTCAGGGCTAGTCACCGCTGATCCTCCAGAGTCAGGGCTAGTCACCGCTGATCCTCCAGAGTCAGGGCTGGTCACCGCTGATCCTCCAGAGACTAGGCTGGTCACCGGTGATCCTCCAGAGACTAGGCTGGTCACCGGTGATCTTCAAGGACTGAGTCAAGTCACCGGTGATCTTCAAGGACTGAGTCAAGTCACCGGTGATCTTCAAGGACTGAGTCAAGTCACCGGTGATCTTCAAGGACTGAGTCAAGTCACCGGTGATCTTCAAGGACTGAGTCAAGTCACCGGTGATCTTCAAGGACTGAGTCAAGTCACCATTGATCTTCATGAGCAAATGCAAGTCACCAATGATCTTCATGAGCAAATGCAAGTCACCAATGATCTTCATGAGCAGTGTCAGGCCAGCACCAATCCAGTAAGGACACCAGGGGATTACCAGAGTTTCGTCGTCCCGTTGGTCCAGCCGCACGGAGGTCTGCTCTGCCTTGGGGGGCTCTGGTCCTGACCACATGGCTGTGGTGGTCTTCTGCTCCGCCCTGGGGGCCTTCCGCCCTGACCACACGGTTGTGGGGGTCTTCCGCTCCGTCTTGGAGGACTCTTACTTCGTCCACAAGGACGTGGTGGTCTTCGGCTCCGCCCTGGGGGGCTTCCGTCCTGACCACACGGTTGTGGTGGTCTTCTGCTCCGCCTTGGGGGCCTCTCGTCCTGACCACATGGCTGTGGTGGTTTTCTGCCCCGCCTTGGGGGGCTTCATGTTGTTGTTTTTGCTTTTTGTTTTTGTGTTCACTCCTGTCCCTGTTCCTTTCTGTTAGTCTGGCCCTCCGTCCCTCCCCCTGAACCTCCTCCGGTCCTCCTCCCTCCTGGTCTTCCTGTTTTGTGTTTTCAATTCTGGTGCCTGTTCCCCATGTTTTTCTTTTCTGGTCCTCCGTCCCTCCCCCTGAGCCTCCACCTGTCCGCCTCCCTCCTGGTCTCTGTTCTGTGTCTGTCGTGGAGCGTCTGGGAGCCGCTCCGTAGAGGGGGGGTACTGTCACAGTGTCTGGGTTGTGTTCCCTGGGTTTCCACTAGGTGTCCTCCTTTCCCACGGTGTCTGTCACCTTATCACTTCCTGTTCCCTTATTTGGTCACCTTCCTCTTTGTTGAGTAATTGATTGTTCCCCACCTGTCTCCTGTTCCCTCATTATCCTTCTGTGTATTTATACCCGGCCTGTCTGAGTCTGTGTGACGGAGTCCTTGTTTAATGTCCTATGATTATTCATGTCCGTCAATTCAGTCTTGCCCTTGCCTTGTCTTCTTGTCTTGTTTTCATGTTTTTTGGATATTCTGGTTTTGACCCTGCCTGGACTGTTTACCCCTGTGGATTACCCTTTAATAAATGACTTACCTGCAAGTGGTTCCCTCTCCTGTGTTTCCTGTAACGCCGATCGTGACAAAAAAAGAATACTTTTTTAAACTATTTTAAACATCATGGTTAACAACACCATTTGGAAAGTGAGAAAGGACGTCTAATATATTGTATAAAGTTCTGTGAGACATTTGTAGCAACAAACACTTTTGTTTCAAAGAAAACTTATGACAACTCATTTTCAATCTAATATAGGTATTTTCGTGTTTATGACCTATTTTGTTTGTTTGTGTATTTAGGTACTTGTTTGGGTGTATATTTGTATTTGTTTGGTTACATGTTCATGTTTTCTGTATGTTTACATTTGTGTGTGTGTGTGTGTGTGTGTGTGTGTGTGTTTATGATTGTATGGTTGTGTTTGTGTACTTGTTTGCATTCTCAGTACGTCTATGTTGAGGTTAACAATATTTTGTTAAACAACATTTTTCTACGGTCTGAGTTGTTAAAAGATTACACATCCTTTTGACCAGTAAATGAACTTTTAGCTAACCTCGCGGTCACAGGCCTAAGCAATAAAGTTGAAATTGTCACCCTTTGATCACTGAATACACAAAATAATTTTTTTTTACTTTAGCTGACCTGCAGCACACCATTTACAACACCAGAGCCCCGGAAAACTAATTAGGTTACAGTTGAGTTGCAAACCCCAATCTTCGCTGACATGGCCGTAACAGTAAACACAAAGACATCAGATGCCAGACACCAGACGTGTTTCTACGCACTACTTGAGATGAAATATTTAGCCTTTCCTGTAATGTTGTAAAAGTTTCTTTGGCAAGAAAAGCCCATCTTGACTTACCACATTCATTCCTGTTTAATATTTGTATGTCTAAACGCATGTTTTAATTGATATAGCAACGATATAGCAATGATAGAAGTTAATGTTGACAACATAAAAGACGTATTCAAGGATTTAGACTATTAAAGTATGTGTGAGTGACTTAAATAAAACAACACTTTTTTCCAACAAGGAATTTTTGTTGAGATGAAAAATTAAATCGTATAGGTTAACCTAATTTTAAAGTAAAAACATCTGTCTAATATTAAAACCAGGTAGAATGTTTTCATCAAATAAGAACTGATGTGTTTTTATTAAAAACATTACTTTGTTTAATTCTTTTAACATACATTTAAACCTTTGCGACCAACGTTATTAGGGAGGTGGGGGAAGTGTTAGTGGGTGTTTTTTATTTTTTATTCAATGCTTTAAACATTAAAAAATAAAGGCGTAAATTACTGGTAGATTTACAAATACGGTCTGAGATTACACTAAATTTTTGTTCACACTCTGTACATCATAAAACAAAATAAATGTAAAATTAATAAAACAACACTTAAGAAAAAAGAAAAAATATAAAGATAAAGAAAATGTAGGGGGGAGTAACAGATTTTCACATTAAGAAACCAAAGTCCTCTAATGAAGAATACAAAAATCTTGCTTTGGGACTTTTCATTCCTGGCGAATCTTCAACTAGACAAGACATTTTGTCAGTCATTTTACAGAGTTTGTTCAGAATACAAGCGAAAACAAATATTTATTTTGTATAGATACCTGCACATATAGGAATAGAAGGTAATGAATAGTGGATCAGATAAAAGCATTAAAATGTCAGACATCGTATTTAATACTCCAATGAGTAAATTAGAAATAAAAGGACTAATTAAAAAATAAATAAAAAATAAAAAGATATGTGAAAAATTAAATGGGATGGGGAGAATAAAGGACAGCATTTATATAATATTTAAAGAACAGTTGGAAATGAAAGGAGAATTTTGGGGATAGAAAGGAAGATCTCGCCATAGAATTGGACCCATTGCACTTAATCAGTCATTATTTATAAGAGGAAAAAACCTGTGTCTGGACTTTGTGTTAAATGTGATCTTCCTGAATTAGTTGAACCTATTTTAATAAAATGTAAAAGATATGACAACGAAAGATTACAACTTACACAAGCACTTATTATAGAAATAAATCAGATCTCATTTTAGAAAATGTTAAATAAAGATGTGACTACAGAAATGTTTCAATGATTAAGTATCTCAAAGAGTTGATAAACAGGATTTAAAGAATCACTACTAAGTTTATTATTATCATTCATTTTATTTTTTTATTTCTTTTATCTCTTATGTTTGAGTTAGTTTTCATTAAGGTCAATGCTCCACACTCCTGTCCTGTAGGTGGCGGTAAATCCACCTAAAGTTTTGCGTCAAAACGAATAAGAAGTGGTTTGAGTGGGACCGGACGTAAGCATTCTGAGTGTGTAAGCGGTGCTGGGAGGTTGTTTTACCGGAGGCTTCGCAAACTCTGCCGGAGGATATTTTTTTCTTTCGTTTAACTCTCGGTCAGTAACAATCTAGATTTTTACGACATAGTTTTGACAAGTATCTTGAGCTGGTGTTTTAAAGACAAGGTCTGATGTATTTTCTTTGAGATCAGCGTAAATGCTTACCATCTTTTTTCTTTTGTTTTAACTTTTTCTAACATCGTTTCTTTTTCTAACATCGTTTCATCGTTTTTCTAATATCGTTTCTTTACATTCGCTTCTTTTTTTAGTATGAGGTAAGGTACAAATGCTAAAACTCTGTTACCTAGTTCTCTTACGAGAGCTCTCTCGTACTGCGTCTTAGCTAAGACGCTACGGGAAAAGTCTCTTTTCACGAAATACTGAAGCAAAAAATTATCCTTAATTTTGTATTTTTGTAAAGCGCATTTGCAGCAGTACACAGCCATAGGCGAGACGGCTCGTTCGCTCATTGGCTTGTTCTGCGGCAACTGCACAGCCTATCGAGCGCGGGCTGATGCAACATCAGACCAATAAGGGCGCTTCGCGCCCTTCTTGCCACTTCCCGCCGAAACGGGTGTGGCCCAACCTATAAAAGGAGCTCGAAAAGGCTGACTCACCTGATTTTTCATCTCTTCAGCGAAGCTCACGCATCGCTGGATCACGGAGGAAGCAAGCGCCGTCTGAGAAAGCACATCAGCAGGACGAGCCATTCTGAAGCTGCTGGCATCGCCGCCTTCCATTGCCGTTCCTGCTGCGCTATCCGGCGCCTATATCCTTTCAATCCTGTTATATACAAGCTGTTCTTTATGTGTGTGTGTGTGTTCGCCCTGCGACACACACTCGTAAAAGAGCTCGCGTCTTTTTTAAGATGCCTTCCTGCGGCTCGTCAGAGCCCCACTCAGCGAGGGAGACCGGTACGTCATCTGTGTCTCCTGCCTGGGTGAAGATCATGCAGCGCTCGCTCGCTGACGGCGGATGCCCCCACTGCGAGCTGTTGCCATGGTGACTCTGAGGACTCGCCTGGCCTTTTTCTCTGAGCCTGCATTCTCCGCTGCGCTGAGGCGCCGTAAAAGCATCGCTTCCAGCGGATTCCAGAACCGTCTTCAGCTCAACCGAGCTCGCCGGTTCGCCCTGCTTCACCGCCCCCCCCTGCATCGCTTCCCGGTGGGCAGCGCCCGCTGTTTGCCGGCGCGTCGTCCGAGGAAGTCGATCTCAGGGCCGCGTCGGGGGAAGAGGACACGCGCTCTCTGCTAGCTTCGGGCAGTGAGGGCTGGGCGAGCTCCGAGGATCTCGCGCCTTCTGCTCAGAAGCCCAGCAGACGAGCTGACATCGAGAAGGAGCCGGGGCGAATGATCGTGTTGGCCGCGATGAGTCTCGGCCGCGAGTGGTTTGCACCAGCGCCCCCCCCTCTCGTTCCCGGCTGGATGGTATTTCCCTTTCGGATGAGCGTACTTCTCAAAGCCCGCCTCATTTCTTCCTGAGCTTCACGAAGAGGTTGCGAAGGCTTGGAACGCTCCATATTCAGCACGAACTCGTTCGTCTGTCTCACTAGCATTCTCCACACTGATGATGCTAAAAACAGGAACTACCACTCACTTCCGCCGGTGGAACAGGCGATAGCGACGCACCTTTGTCCGCCCTCTGCTGGACGGCGGCAAAAGCGGTGTTGCCATCTAAAGCCTCCTGTGTGACGCTGCGTCGGCGCTACTAACGATGGCTGCTTCATCGAAGCGCAGGTGTACGAGTTCCGCTGTGGCCGAGCTCTCACCCAAGCGCGCCGCTGTTTCAGTTCCAGGAATTGTGACTGTCTCAGCGTTTTCTGCAATGCGCAAGCCTGCACAGTTGCCCGCTTGCCTGCACACAAAAGCCGTTATCACAACAGCTTCAGCAACGCAGCTCGAGACCCCCGTTCTCGCTCTACTGGCCGTCGCCCCGCGCCGCGGGGACCGCGGCAGAGGATTACGGTGAGGCCGGGAGCCCCGAAGCCATCCTGGGAAAGCCATCTACGCATGCTGCATGACGCTGCGTCGGCACTACACACGATGGCTGCTTCATCGAAGCGCCGGTGTACGAGTTCCGCTGCGGCCGGGCTCTCACCTAAGCGCGACGCTGTTTCAGTTTCCAGAGATTGTGACTGTTTCAGCGTTGTTTGCAATGCGCAAGCCTGTACGGTTGCCCGCTTGCCTGCACACGAAAACCATTATCACGGCTACCCAGATATTTCCCGAAAAAGGTGTAATTTCTGGTGTCCCGGCCACGGCCGATGGTGCTATAAATGTAGTGACGATGCCCACTGCTCAGTGCCCATCTCCGCATATAAGCACAGCCCTTCACACAGGGCTCGCGCCTATAAAAGCGAATCAAGTCGATCACGCGCACTACATAGTAGACGTGCCCACTCCTCAGTGCCCACAATCACTATGTCACACGCGTCATGTGGTTTCTGTAAAAACGAAACCCGTGCACGTTCGTCCGGCCACGGCCGATGGTGCTATAAATGTAGTGACGATGCCCACTCCTCAGTGCCCATCTCCACATGTAAGCACAGCCCTGCACACAGGGCCTGCGCCCATAATGTCGACTCAAGTCGGTCGCGCACACTGCATAGTAAACGTGCCCACCCCTCAGTGCCCACTATTACTATGTCACACGCGTCATGTGGTTTCTGTAAAAACGAAACCCGTGCGTGCTCGTCCGGCCACGGCCGATGGTGCTATAAATGCAGTGACGATGCCCACTACCCAGTGCCCATCTCCACATATAAGCACAGCCCTAAACACAGGGCTAGCGCACATAAGATCGACACAGATCGGTCGAGCGCGCCGCATAGTAAACGTGCCCACTTCCCAGTGCCCACATACACTATGTCACATACGGCGCGGGGCTTCTGTAAAAACGAGGCCCGTGCACGTACATTCTGCACAGGCAGACAGCGAGTTTAAAGTGGTAAAAGTGCACACATGCAGCCCACGGTTACTCGCAGATATATCGAGTCCCACGGGACCCGCTCAGCCTCCCTCCAGTCGGTTAAGCGCCGGGACGGGGTCGAGGAAGAGCGATCTGCCTGCTGTGATCAACGCGCTCCCCGCCTCAGATGCGCAGCACACTCGAGCGCCGCCGTTGCCCAGTCAACAGAGCGCGTTTCGCATCCAGCCCTTAGCCATTCATGCAAGTGCATGGTCAGTGCTTCCAGGGGTTTCGGATTGGGTGCTAGGCATCATAAAGAGAAGCTACACGCTACAGTTTTCTCGACGCCCACCATGCTTTTCAGCGCGCGTCGAAACTACGGTCAAAACAGAAGTAGCACACATACTTCGGGCCGAAATATCAAAACTGTTGAGCAAAGGGGCTGTAGAGCCTGTGTCTCAAAGCGAGGGGGGGCTGTACAGCAGATACTTTCTGGTGCCCAAGAGAGACGGGGGTCTCCGGCCCATACTGGATCTAAGACAGCTGAACAGGCATTGATGAAACGCAGTTTCAAAATGCTCACGACCAGGAAGCTCCTCGCGCAGATTCGCAGAGGGGACTGGTTCATGTCAATAGATCTGAAGGACGCGTATTTTCAAATACAGATAGCGTCAAACCACAGGCGATATTTGAGATTCGCCTTCGAGGGCCAGGCATACCAGTTTGCAGTCCTGCCATTCGGCTTGTCCGTAGCTCCTCGTACGTTTACGAGGTGCATGGCTGCAGCGCTCGCTCCTCTTAGACTCAGAGGCACACGAGTGCTGAATTATTTGGACGACTGGCTGGCTCTGGCCCGATCATGAGCGGAGCTCATGGACCACAGAGCCGTTTTACTCGATCACCTCGAGAAGCTCGGCCTCAGTGTCAATTGGGTGAAGAGTTCGCTGAACCCCAGTCAGACGATCCTGTTTCTGGGTATAGTTCTGAACTCGTGTTCCATGACGGCGCGGCTGTCACCACAGCGCGCGATGGGCATTCAGCGTGCAGCGTGTTCTTTCCGCTGTGGCGCGACTGTGTCGCTCAAACACTGTCAAAAGATGCTGGGTTTCATGGCTTCAGCATCTCCGGTTCTGCGGCTGGGCCTGCTCCGCATGCGCCCCCTGCAGTTCTGGCTGAAGGCTCGGGTGCCGCGCAGAGCGTGGGCGTCTGGCCGGCTGCATTTCAAGGTCGATCAGAGCTGTGTTGCGGCTCTAGCACCTTGGACAGCGAACGGCTGGTACCGATCAGGTGTAAGCCTGGGGACTTCCCCGAGTGTGAAAATGGTGTCGACGGACGCCTCCACTTCGGGATGAGGAGCGCTGCTCGAAGGCAGACCGTCCTTTGGCCTATGGTCAGAATGGGAAAAGCTCCATCATATCAACTGCCTGGAAATGCTGGCAGTGGAGAACGCGCTGACGCGCTTTTGTCCCCATATCAAGGATCACCACGTCATAGTCCGTTCGGACAACATGTCCGTGGTGTCCTACATAAATCGCCAGGTCGGTCTCGGGTCCCGAAACCTGTGCAGGCTGACGGAACGCCTCCTGATTTGGGCTCAGCGCAACGTGTGCTCGCTGAGAGCAGTGCATGTGCCTGGACTGCAGAATCTGGGTCCAGACAGGCTGTCCAGAGGCAATGTTCCTACGGGCGAATGGTCTCTACACCCGCAAACAGTCCGGCTGTTGTGGCAGAGATTTGGCATGGCGGAGGTGGACCTCTTTGCGTCCCACGAAGACGCTCACTGCCCCGCGTTCTTTTCCAAGAACGAAAGCGCGCTGTCACGGAGATGGCCGTGCTGCCCGCTTTATGCGTACCCTCCCGTCTCCCTCCTTCTGCAGGTGATAGAACGGGTGAGAGAAACGAGATGTTCAATACTGCTTGTAGCACCTCTTTGGAAGAACCAACCATGGTTCCCAGATTTGATGCAGTTAGCAGATGTCGCCCCGTGGCCGGTACCATTGAGGAGAGACCTCCTCTCGCAGGCCAGGGGCTCGATTTGGCACCCTCAACCGGAGTTGTGGTCCCTCTATGTATGGGCACTCAATGGTTACCCGCTGATCTCGCAGTGAGAGTGCTAAATACCATCACTCAGGCTAGAGCTCCGTCGACACGACGTCTGTATGCCTCGAAGTGGTCGGTGTTCTCCAGCTGGTGCACAGCTCGAGGTTATTCACCCCTTAGTTGTGAGGTGACGGAGGTCCTCTCCTTCCTTCAGGAGCTGTTGGATAAGGGCAGAGCCCCATCCACGCTCAAAGTTTATGTGGCTGCCATCGCGGCGTTTTCTGAAACGGCGTTCGGTCAGTCAATAGGAAGGAATGATTTAGTCATCCGGTTCCTCAGAGGAGCTAGGAGGCTGAATCCTCCCAGACCTCCGTCAGTCCCTATGTGGGACCTCGCGGCGGTTTTGGAGGCCTTGAAAGGTCCCCCTTTCAAGCCTATCCAATCGATTAGCCTTCAGCATCTGTCGTTCAAGACAGTATTCTTGTTGGCTCTCGCTTCTGTGAAGTGTGTGGGTGATTTGCACGCGCTCTCGGTGAGCCAGTCGTGCTTGGAGTTTGGGCCCAATGACTCAAGAGTCATACTCAAACCTAGGCACGGTTATGTGCCGAAATCCCTCAACACACCGTTTCGGGCTCAGGTTATTGCCCTGTCTGCCCTGCCGGTGTCAGGGGAGGATGGAGACTCGAGTCTTCTTTGCCCTGTCAGGGTTTTAAGAGCTTATGTGTCTCGCTCTGCTGCCTTTCGGCAGACGGAGCAGCTATTTGTCTCGTTCGGTGGGCGTTCCAAGGGAATGGCTGTTTCGAGACAGACTCTATCCAGATGGATAGTTGACGCCATAGCGTTAGCTTACGCTTCCAGGGGCCTTCAGTGCCCGTTGGGCGTCAGAGCACACTCCACAAGAGGCATCGCCTCGTCGTGGGCGTGGTCTACTGGGATCTCCTTGCAGGATATATGTATGGCGGCAGGTTGGGCCTCGCCGTCTACATTTATCAGGTTCTATAACCTGGAGGTTCCCGCCTTGCAAGCAAGGCTGCTGTCGGTATAGGCGAATCAGGGCCCTGAGGGGAATTCTGAGTTCACGAGCGCTATGCGCTGCCGACTGTTATATGGGCAGTATTGCGTAAGACCCGCATTGCCACATTGGTCAGGCCTTGCCTCGGCTGTGTGACGTCATATTGCCGCATCTACGGATGCTGCTAGATATGGGACGGAGGGCTTTTTCCCTTTTCTGTCCTGGACTCTCTGTGAGTCCCTCAGGTGACTGTGCACTGTAAATCCTGGGCGTTGCTTCAGGTTTATTGGTGTGTGTTCCCTGCGCGCACGGCGTTTTACACTGGGTTCCCGTAGCGTCTTAGCTAAGACGCAGTACGAGAGAGCTCTCGTAAGAGAACGTACTCGGTTACTAAACGTAACCTCGGTTCTCTCTAGAAGAGCGAACGAGTACTGCGTTCTCTGCCGTGCGCACGATTCACTCTGGTTCGCTTCGGCGATGAAATAAATCAGGTGAGTCAGCCTTTTCGAGCTCCTTTTATAGGTTGGGCCACACCCGTTTCGGCGGGAAGTGGCAAGAAGGGCGCGAAGCGCCCTTATTGGTCTGATGTTGCATCAGCCCGCGCTCGATAGGCTGTGCAGTTGCCGCAGAACAAGCCAATGAGCGAACGAGCCGTCTCGCCTATGGCTGTGTACTGCTGCAAATGCGCTTTACAAAAATACAAAATTAAGGATAATTTTTTGCTTCAGTATTTCGTGAAAAGAGACTTTTCCCGTAGCGTCTTAGCTAAGACGCAGTACTCGTTCGCTCTTCTAGAGAGAACCGAGGTTACGTTTAGTAACCGAGTACGTTTTCTAACTGGTAACAAAACTGCTTTTTAAATTGTAATACTACAAGCTCTCACATCTTTTTCACGTGTTGCTTAACGAAACGTATCTGTTAGTTTTTGACTTGTTTAGTTGTTTTAGATAAATAACCAGTAACATACTTTTCTTTTTATTTAATTTGTAACAACTTTAACACCGTTTTTACACTTCCAAGTACGAAAAAAAAACGACCATTACATTGTTTCCGTCTCGTCTGTGTTTATTACCTTTTTCTGATAGTTTTTGACTTGTTTAGTCGTTTTACATAAATATCCAGTAACCTAGTTTTCTTTTTATTTAATTTGTAACAACTTTAGCAACGTTTTCACACGCGGGTGTACAAACAGGTGTCCAGAACAGATGGCTTTTATGACCCTCATCAATCAAATTTTTGGAGACGAGGCGCACAGGATCCTCTCTGACCAACGCTGTATATATATATATATATATATATATATTGTGGCGAGTGGGGCGGGGCCGAGAGTTGTGGGAACGGAGCGAGGTTTCACAGTTCAGTAAGGGTCAGCTTACCCCTCCCTGGGTCACTTACATCACTTTTCGGATCTGTGAAAGCTTTCACAGTTAAGTGCGGATCAGCTGACACTTCCCTGAGTCATATACATCACAATACTAATCTGTAAAAACTTTCACATTTAAGTAAGGGTCAGCTGACCCTTCACTGGGTCACTAACATCACTTTTCTGATCGGTGTGTAGGGGAATTTACAGTTAAAACCCAAGGACCAGATATGTCGCAATGAAGACCAGGAGTCAGAGATGAGTTTAATTAATAATAATAATAATTTTACTTGAAGAAAATAGTTTGCAATTTCAGCAGCAGAAGTCAGCTTCAATACTCTCGACGGAGTTCGTAGGCCGCTCTCGTACAACTCAAAATCAACCACAGTTATACCCTGACAGAGGATACTAATTGCATCAATACATAAGTCAACAAAATTCTGATTGGTTCCAAAACCTAGATAAACACACACACATAATATGTGGACATTAATCTTGAGGAAAAGAAATGCAGGGTAGAACAGGATTCTTTAATATCTCATAAGCGCACATAAGGTTACACATTTCACTCTTGCCATAACTTGATTAATAGTCAAACAAGAAATGTAATAATATAATTAATATCAGTATGAAGGATATGGCAACTTGGCATCCACTCCTTCAGGTGAAAACTTTCACAGTTAAGTAAGGGTCAGCTGACCCTTCTCTGGGTCACTAACATCACTTTTCGGATCTGTGAAAACTTTTACAGTTGAGTGTTGGTCAGCTTACCCTTCCCTGGTTCACTTACATTGCTATTCTGATCTGTGAGAACTTTCACAGTTAAGTACGGGTCAGCTGATCCATACCTTGGTCACTAACATCACTTTCGGATCTGTAAAAACTTTCACAGTTCAGTACGGGTGAGCTGACCCTTCCCTGGGTCACTAACATCACTATTCTGATCTTTGAAAACTTTCACGGTTAAGTACGGGTCAGCTGACTCATCCCAGGGTCAATAACATCACTTTTCTGATCTGTGAAAACTTTCACAGTTAAGTTTAAACTGACCAATCCCTGGGTCACTAACATCACTTTTCGGATATGTGAAAACTTTCACAGTTAATTACGTGTCAGCTGACCCATCCCAGGGTCACTAACATCACTTTTCTGATCTGTGAAAACTTTCACAATTCAGTACGGGTCAGCTGACCCTTCCCTACGTCACTTACATCACTTTTCGGATATGTGCTTACAATGTAAGTCATTTATGCTTCACACTTCTTTCATTTTTGTTCGTCAACATGTCCTCTCGCCTCTGTTCCTGCCGAGGCCTGGGTTTACTGGAGTCTGATGCTGAAGACTGAAGCAGCTAACTTTACAATCGGTAGGTTTTCTACTCAAATGTGAGAATTCATCAAATGGTAAATGTATTTGTTTTTGAAAGCATTAAGTGCGGCATTTCATTACGCGCTTATAACAACTTCGTTTTTGTGACTCATAACACCGTGTTGAATTGTTTGTCTCTCCCGCTGCAAATGTGCAGTCTTTCTGCAGGCAGCTGCTATAACGAGGAACATTTACCCGTCATTTGATTGAAATTATCTAATGCAAAATTCTGAGACTAGAGCATGTTTAAAAACTTCTATTCGCCACTGTCTTGCGTTGCCTGTTCTCAGCGCTGAATATCATGTCTGTCACTTCATATCTGGGTCAAGACACAGACGCACTATCATCAAGTTTTTCTTAAGACAATTACGTTTATGCAAGTATCGTGAAAGTACGGAGCCCGGCACATCACCTGTAGGAGAAAAAAATCCAATCCGTGGCGACGGTTTTGCAATCCGTCCTGTCAGTTCATAAACCGGTACAGCTTGTACCAAACTGAGGGAACAGTTTAAGGATTTGTGAGTACGGTTTATTGAGAGTGAGGAGTCACGTGGCGATTTGGGTTGATTTGGGGGGGGGGGGGGGGGGGGGTTTGAGCCAGTGGCCATGACGGTAGGAGACGCTATCGGTTGGGCAACGCCTTCAGAACTTGTGACTAAACAATCCAGAGCTCTTTAATTTTTGTGCATTTATTATTTTGGCGGGACAGAGATGGATCTACGAATACGAGAAAGAAAAGCAATGCAAAAAGATAAGGCAAAAGAAAGGGGACCTTACAGGAACAAGCGCCAAACAGCAGTATTTGGAGATGCTCTCAGGCATCCAAAATATCGACTCATACGAGCTCCCTGCAGTGGAATGGCACAGAGACCTGGACCATTTACCTCGCTGCACATTTATGGACATTGTGAATTATCTTGTTTTTGGTGTACGTTACTACACAATGCACAAGTTTAAAAGCCACAAGTCTTTGGAAAGTTACGAGGCTTTCTGCTGTGGCTGGGTGCAGGACCTGGTACGTTTCTTCACATGCGTTTTAGTGTGCTCTAATTACATTGCATTTAACAGAAACTTCTTGACCCAAATGACAAAGTAATTAACTACGACTGTTTCGTAAACACTAGATTGTAACGAGATGTTCAATGTACACAAATGTTTCCAACATGTTTTGATGTAGGCTAAAGTGGTGTATGTTTAGGTATTTACGGGTAGTTTTATTTTGATTTTCTCCGAATGACACATACTGTACCAGGTTTTTGCTTTGGGGGCTGCAAAGTGGACAAACCAGTTCTGAGTTGGCTAGGGCAGTTAAATGTGTGAATGCAAGATGTAAATGTCCTTGTTAGATTAAAGCCATTAACAGTGTGAATGCAAGGTGTATGAGATTCAGACGAGGCTGCAGACTGATGCTGTGTTCATTTCGGTAACCTAAAAAAATATATTCCATTGTATATTTTTCCATAGGTATCATTTGAGGTACTGGAGCAGTTTTTAACACAGCAGTGACTTCCAGGCATGGTAAAACAGTGCAGAATTGCGAGAACCTCCTCTACTACCGAGTTAACAACATTTGTAAACAATCATGTTTTGCCGCCGGGATACTGTCAACATGACGGAAAGGGTGATATCGAGGGGAGGGGCTCTGTACCACGATGACAACTCCTCACTCTCAATAAGCTGATGGGACGGATTGCAAAACCGTCGCCACGGATTGAATGTTTTTCTCCTACAGGTGACGCGCCAGCTCCGTGTGAAAGTGAGTTAAAGGTAGGTGAAACTGTAAATCCGTCAGTCTTTCAGTTTCCTTCAGTGTCCACTAGCAGAGCGGGCAGGTACTTTATCAATTCATATGGCATCCTGGGTTAAAAAATGTCCCAAATGCTTCCAGATATACAAGGTAATGCATTAATGGAGAAATATATATGAATCTATCAGTTTCTTTTCACATTATAAATAATAAATTGATAAATTCTTAACAAGTAATGTAGTACACTGTTCATTTTAAGATACCTTATTACTCATGTTACTCATTAAAATTATGTACAAATGTAATACTTGAATAAAAGTTGTAAAAATACAAATGCATTTAATAATCAGATTAAACAAATACTTAAATTGTTTCAGGCCTCCATGTGAATATTGCTCATTGTTTAATTTAATGGACCCTAGAATGAAGGCTGTAAAAAAAAAAAAAGGTTATGATTTGACACCCGTTTTATAGACAGTTCTCATCATACTCATAATTAGGGGTAATCACAATTTTTTCACCACATTTACTTATTTAAATGACTGAAATAAGTGTTTTATTTTTTTATCCTTTTTCAATAGAATTGGCCCAGACTTCTGCAGTGTTAAGTGAAGGAAGCTCCTGTGAGTCGGATGACTCTGAGTGTGAGTGATCGAAGACCTTTAAGAAAGGAGCAGAATGCTGAAGATGACACCAGAAGTGTGAGTCTGTCTCATTTATATGTTATTCTGTGTGCAGTAGAAATTTTAAATGCACAATTGAATATGAAAAATTTAAGTTTACTGGGCAGGCAGGCACACAATATAAGCTTATGTTCACGCCTGGAATTTACTAATTACTCATTTAAGGTATCAAACTGCAAAAAGATAAATGGTAAGTTGACCCAAAAATGGAAAAATTGTCATCATTTCTCACTCCCTGTCATTCCAAACCTGCAAGACTTGCAAAACACAAATGAAGATATTTTGAATGAGATAATTTCCTTCCATCTACAGTCTACACAACTGCCACTTTGATACTTCAAGAAGTTCATAAAGAGATCATAAAACTAATCCAAATTAATCGAGTGGATTGGAGCAAATTTTCAGAAGAGACTCGATCACTTTACAATGAACAGAATTACTTTTTTAAACATTTATCAGGGAACATATACAGAAAATTTGGACTAAACCAAATGATACAGTACATATAAATTACTTCTCTTTATGGATTAGATCTCTTTATGAAGTATTAAAGTGGTAGTTAAGGGACAGAAATCTTAAATTATATTAAAATATCTTCAGTTGTGTTACAAAGATAACAAAAGGCTGAGTAAACTGATGAAATGTTCATTTTTAACAAACCCTGTAATAAAAGAATGTGGCCAGATGTGTCACCCAAGATGCGTGCTAATGCCAATTTGTGAACAGAGCCTCTGTGTGACTACACAATCAACTGAGCAGAATGGTTCCCGAAAGGGATGTTGTCATTAATTGTTGTTTTGTTGTTGTTGTTTTTTTCTTTCTTTTCAAGAAGCCAAGTTCCTGGCTTCTCCCAAGACCTTCAAGGACCCAATTGACCTCTGAATCAGCTGTGAAGGAGGATGAAACCAATTGTCTAAGGTTAGACTATATTTCAGAATAAGAATATCTATATTTTTGCTGCATTTTTGCATGCATTTTTTTTGTCATATTATCCACTGTTTAAGGGGAAGTCGTGGCCTAGTGGTTAGAGAGTTTGACTCCTAACCCTAAGGTTGTGGGTTCGAGTCTCAGGCTGGCAATACCACAACTTAGGTGCCCTTGAGCAAGGCACTGAACTCCTAACTGCTCCCTGGGCGCCGCAGCATTAATGGCTGCCCACTGCGCCGGGTGTGTTCACAGTGTGTGTGTGTGTGTGTGTGTGTGTGTTCACTACTGTGTGTGTGCACTTTGGATGGGTTAAATGCAGAGCACAAATTCTGAGTATGGGTCACCATACTTGGCTGAATGTCACTTCACACTCACACTATAATGGGACACTGATATTGCATCAACTAGTCTCCTACTTCATTTGATTCCACCATCATCACAAGGCTGCAAGGTTTTTTGTTTCTGTGCAACACTTAATGAATGTGACTGACTAATTAACCTCTACACATCTGATATATGCTTTAAAAGTTGCCCATTTGTTCAATAAATGTTGAAATTTATACATCTGTCTGAAGACTCTTGATTTTATGTCTAATCTTGTACATGAACTTTTTATTTTTAACATAATAATTAACATTATATTTTTTGTTTGCACTGAAAAGAGTACTTTATTAATTACACTTAAAACAACACCAGGGGTGTTAAATACCCCAGAGTGTAAAATGTAAACAGCACTTGGAGTGTAATACTTGACACTTGGAGGGTAATTTTTCTACATTATAAGGTGCTATATTAACACTAAAATTTAAACAATACGAACGGTGTACTGTTAAAATTAGGCAAATTGAGACCATATATGATCTTTAGTAGTGTTAAAATCGACACTTTAAGTGTTGAATTGACACTCCATTTTTTACTGTGACCGAGGAGGTAATTCAAAAATATCAGAAGCATGCATAGAAGTAACCGACATTGAGATGAAATGGACCTTCAGGCAAATGACACTTATTCAGTTGATAATCGTTTATATGTCACAGTTAGACATTGTGTTTAAAATGAAATGTAAAATGTCAAAATGAAAAGGACTGAATAAATTCTGATTTTAATTCAGCTTGTGTGTGTGTGTGTGTGTGTGTGTGTAAATTATACATATGTCATATCAAGGATTGTACCCTGTCAAAGCCAATTTTGTACCCTTTTTGAAGGGTCCGTTTTTGTACTGTTAAATAAATGTACAAAATTGCCACAACATGTACAAAACTGGTCTCTTAAGGTACAAATTACAAGGTTAAAAATTTGTACCCTATGCCTGTACAAAAGGGTACAGCCCCAGTGACAAGCTATTGTACCCCTAAAGGTACAATTATGTACTTTATTTTCTGAGAGTGTATCCTTGAACAACAAAGCTTAAATTAGGTTTTAACCATGATTCTTGCACACATACTAAATGTGGTCTTTAAATCATCTAACCATTTCTTAAATTCTTGTCTTTTCACTATTAAACTTCTGGCATTCCAGTGCGAGATTAAAAACACCATTATAATGCTCCACATACTGTCTGAGAGTTTGTTAAATGCAACTTCAGTTTCTCATTTATCTGTTCTACTGTTATTCCTTCTACATTCATATGCTTTATTGCCGCTCTTAGGGTTATTCTTGTTCTTTCAGTTCTTTTCTCAGTTTGTGCTGAACAATTTACTACTTCTACTGTAGATCCAGTCTGTATCCAGATCAGAGGGTCACTGCAGTGACCCGGATCCAGTACGTTTCCAGACCAGATGGTGGATCAGCACCTAGAAAGGACCTCTACAGCCCTGAAAGACAGCGGAGACCAGGACAACTAGAGCCCTAGATACAGATCCCCTGTCTCAGATGACCACCAGGACAAGACCACAGGAAACAAATGATTCTTCTGCACAATCTGACTTTGCTGCAGCCTGGAATTGAACTACTGGTTTCATCTGGTCAGAGGAGAACTGGCCCCCCAACTGAGCCTGGTTTCTCCCAAGGTTTTTTTCTCCATTCTGTCACCGATGGAGTTTTGGTTCCTTGCCGCTGTCGCCTCTGGCTTGCTTAGTTGGGGACACTTCATCTACAGCGATATCGTTGACTTGATTGCAAATAAATGCACAGACACTATTTAAACTGAACAGAGATGACATCACTGAATTCAATGATGAACTGCCTTTAACTGTCATTTTGCATTATTGACACACTGTTTTCCTAATGAATGTTGTTCAGTTGCTTTGACGCAATGTATTTTGTTTAAAGCGCTATATAAATAAAGGTGACTTGACTTACCATAGTTGTTTAATGAACTAGTGAAAAACTGGAGCGAGAGAGAGGAGAAAAGAAAACAGCGATAGGTACTAATGAAAATGCTAATGACAAGCTAATGAGTGCTAACGCAATGCCGGTGCACTGCACTCACAGATTTAAAATAAAAGTGAACGATCAAAATTAATCTGATAAGATTGATCGATAATATCAGAAATATGGTGGGAAATAAGTTATATTTTATCACTTTAAACAACAGAGAGTGATAGTCAGATAAAGATTCTATAGAAAAACCAATTTCTTTTCTTCCATAACCTGACTTGTGACTTTTTTCCCTAATATGGATCTCTAGAGCCGCCTTTTGTTGTGTACTATCTCTGGAGAAAATTATATTTTTTTTTCAATTTCTCAACATTTTAGTACTTTCAATATTTCCAATAATTTCCCTCAATGATTTAGTCAGTTTCAAAGGATTCAAATTACTTGCTTCCTCTGACATAATCTTCACCAATACCTTGTATGTTTCTCCTCCTTTACTCCCTCTCACCTGATGACACTCTTTCTCACTTTCTGTTCCTGAAGTCTGGCTCCAATATTTCTTATTTTCAGCTTTTCTACTAAAGTCCACATACTACTTTTGATTCTTTCATCTTCCCCGGCATCTAATTCATCTTCCATTTCCAGATAACTTCCGGACTCTACTCCACTTCCGGCCATCTCGTTTTCAGTCACAACAGGTGCTGTGTTTGAAATGCCATACTATCATACTACTCTTACTATTTCTACAGTATCCAGTATGTATGCTGTGCATAGTGTGCAAATTTTCTGTATGCATCAAATTCCCGGATGACCTACTATACTTACCAGAATTTGCTGAATATAACACAAGTACACTGAAATCAGTACAAAAGCTGTGTTTCAACTCCTACTATATTGCAGTGTGCTGCATGTATACTGTGAATAGTAAGAGAATGTTCTGTATGCATAGAATGCCCAGATTACCTGCTTCATTTGTTGAAATTTAATGTATGCATCTGAAGATGGGATACTGTTTCCCAGAAAGCAACGCGCTCCATGTAATTTTTCATCTTCAAATGCGTGCGTGAACAGGAGGTGGAGAATTGTAATTATAAAACACTTTTATACATACATGTTGCTGTAAACTACAAACTATCACTGTGTATTTAAAAACAATATTGTAAGTAGGACATACATTGTACTTTGATCTACAGCACATTTCCGATCAAGTCAAATGTTGTCACCTTTATCTCCACAGTGCTTTATACAGTACAGATTATTTTAAAGATATTGAATAATACAAATATTGAAGTATTATAATATACAAATAATTTGTTGGCAGAGACTATTTACAATAACTCTGCCCACCAGTGATAAACTGCAAAAGATGCCCATTCATGTTTAATATCACAGGCGACCTGAGTTCAAGGCTGCCCTTTACCAAAACTTGTTCTAGGCTACTCTTTTTCCCACCACATATCAGATCAGAAAGGCATTTATTTTCAATAAAAATAAAGGAAATATTTGAAAATTGGAAATGTCTCATTAATAATACAGTGTTATTAGGTGGTTAGCAGTACAGGTATAGGGAGTTCTTTGTCCCAATAAAGTTGCATTCATTAAATAACATTTTTAAGTATGATAATTTAAATAAAATTTATGCATTTAGCTGACACCTTCATCCAAAGTGACTTACAGTGCATTCAGGCTAACATTTTTTACCTAACATGTGTTCCCTAGGAATTTAACCCACAACCTTGTGCTGCTAATGCAATGCTTTACCACTTGAGCCACAGGAACATCTTTAAACACAAAAAACAATTTAAACACACTATGTTATTGCATACTGTTTTATAATGTACTACAGTACTGAAATATAAATATCTACCACTTAACTACTATTTACACAATTATTATTATTTCTGCTCCGTATGTAAAGTCCATTAATTATGAAATGAGTTCAATTGGGCAATATAGCATTGTTTACTAGTATTAATCCTTAATTAACAATCCTTTGTAAAAAGAATGGTTAGTACATTTATTTGTGAGGTAACAACCTCAGCAGCTGTGCTGAATTAATGTTTTGTCATGTGACAACAGGTTAAAACACTACTCTGAAATATTTGTCGCTTATTGTATACTGTTTCACACATTATTCTTAAAAAAATAGTAGGCAGTATACACTGTGTACTGGGCAGTAAGCAGTAAGCAAGTATGTCATTTCGAACACGGCCCCCAGTGCTGCCTTTCAGCCTCGCCAGCAACACATTACCTCCTGCCGAAAACTTTCCGTCATTGTGTGTCATAGCTGTGTGCACTCACTATTGTATTTATTAGTAAACATGATTGAAATAAGCTGAACGTAAAACATAGGGTAAGATATTCCCCAGCCTTTAATGATTTCTCTTAACTATGGAAGTCACTAAATTTCATTTAAGCACATTTATTATATGCATATGCATTATATGCATTTTATAATTTCAATAGGTGTACTGTATATCTTTATCTCGACATCAATATTTGTTGTAGTATATTTTTAGTTATTAATCTTTTTATTATAATTTATTCGCTGTGATTATATTTAATTAAGTTGATTTTTTTCCCTCTTATTTGTATAGGCTATATAATATAAGATTTTATATTTTTACATAAATTTTACCAAATTCTCAATAAAATAAAATAAGTAATGAAGCTTTCAGTCGTTTTAGAAATGCACAGACTAATAAAATAACATAAAGTATGTTTTCTTTTCCAAACACACACACACACACACACACACAGAGAGAGAGAGAGAGAGAGAGAGAGAGAGAGAGAGAGACACAAAGTGTACTTATTTAATATTGGCTACATGCTATAGGTGAAAGAACAGAGTGTATTTATTAGTAGGAATGGGAAGAAAATACATTATTTTAATTTACATAGCTTAATTGTACATTGCAATGGTAAGAGTTTTAATTAATCTTGAACTGTACATGATTACAATATTCTGTTAAAACTGCCCTGCCTGTCAAAGGTGTACATAGCTGTCCACTTTTTAGAGGTATATGCATATTTGTGCTTATAAATCTGCATGGTGTCTATCTGATTTTAGCCTTTTGGCTTTACACTTATATTTCTCTAAAGCTGCTTTTGAAGCAACTTTATTATAGCATTTTTTTATGGACTGTTTACAAATTTACATCAATAAACAACAACTGAACTGCACAATCACAGTAATGACACACTATCATCTCCAGTGAAACCAGCCACTGGCTTTGACCCTGTCTGGCCTCTTCGGTTGGAAACATGGTGAGAATAGTGCTGAATGGTGCAGTCTGACAGCAGACTGATGGTGGGATTTAGCCTCTCACACTTCTGTAGTGTTTGCCCAGCTGGGAAAGGTGTCTAAACTGAAGATAGCTTTGCCCCAGCTGTTAATGGCCAAGGTAATGGAGAGGATGCCGATGATATTCATGACAATCCCTGTCTTGGCCTGCACATAAAAATTATCATTTGGATAACCGACATTATGAAAGTAAATAAGTCACTGCTTTTATTTTTTCAAGATCTACATATCAATTAAAATCTTCATTTTTTTTTAAATACATTTTTTTAAAAGTTTTAAAGTAAATATAAATCTTTGTCTATACATTTCACTTTGCATTTTGGATTGAATAATTCCCAAAAGGATGACGGATGATATTTTTAAAGACCACTTATTAACACTCACCATGTCAGATACTTTCAGGTATCCATATGAGAAGACTATGGCATTCGGAGGCGTGGCCACAGGTAGCATGAAGGCAAAAGATGCACTGAGGGTGCAGGGGATCATAACATACAGAGGATTGACACCTATAGACTGGGACTAATAAAACAAAACAATATACTGTTAAACCAGCTTCTTTTATTGAGATATACTATATATTGAAGTGAATTTAAAGGCACAATGTGCAAGATTTTTTTTATTAAAATATCCAAAAATCACTCGAACAGTGTTATATATTTTGCTGACTTGTGTACTAACTTTCTCCCAAATGTTTTGAAGAATGTTTAAATCTAGAGAAATTAGAAATTTTAACCATGCAATTTTTTGGACTGTGTCCATAGTGTTATTGTGTCGCCAGCCAATGACGTCATGACCCCTCTATTTCAGATTTTGTAGAAAACATATGGAAACACTAAATACGCTTTAATATGTTGTGCATTTTAATAGACCAGTGATGACCGCACAGAGTAACATTATAACAGAACTTTCAAATGTATCTAGTGTGCTTTTTTCCCACATACACATGACTGGAAGGAGCGGAAGCAGTCGATTGTGGCATAATGAAAGCTCCGTTGCTTTCGAGCCGTGTGTCATGCTTATTCAGCGGCCTCATTTCGCTTTGACAGCTTTCAGCCTCACCCTGCTTCATTCTACTACGTTAATAAATCATTAGTTCATGCAGGGGCATTGCTAGAACTAAAGTTCTACTAAGACATAGGCCCCCATTAATTTTTCTATCACTTTTTTCTTGAAAGCCTGCTTTGTGCAAGAAGTGTGCAACACAATGCACTGTACAAACTTCCGTTGCTTAAAGTGTTAGTTCACCCGAGAATGAAAATTCATCTATCTTCTACTTACACTCAAAGGTGTATGTGACTTTCTTCTTTCAGAATAATCCAATTGGAGTTGTATTAAATATTGTCCTTTCTCTTCCAAGCCTTTCAATGGGGGTAAGCAAGTATAGGTCTCTGCAGGAAAGTAATGGGAGTTACCAGATCAGGGTGTTTTTACACCATGATACCTGATTGGTTGATGTCATAGTGATGTTAGGTTTAGGGGTGGGGTTGGGTAAGGGGGATCATTTAGATGGCATGATTAAGAAACACCCAGCAGTTTGAAAACACCCACAAGGTGATAAATGCCCACTTTTGCTCTGCAGAGACCTAAGTCTCTGGGTAAGCGGGTGTTTGTTGTCAACAGTTCAGAAGACGTGAAATAAAGGTTAACTTAAACTTGAGATTTATATTGGGGCACACAGCAGATTTATACTGGTAAAAAAGTCTAGCAACGCCCCTGAGCACATCAATGGACATGGTTTCTGCCCAGTCCCTTCGGATTGCATTGGCTGTGGGGATGAAGATGACAACTCCCATGATTACACACTCAGTCACTGCATTATTAAACTACGCTACCTGGGGCAAGTTCAAGCTCAAACTTGTGCGCAACGTTTTGCTACGGTTTCCTGTTTGAATAACATGTTTCCTGGAAATGGTGTGCAATGGGGTTTGAGATAAGTTTTTTCTCGATTGGTGTGTCAAAATGTCAACCAAATCAGCAGCAACATGTATATAAACCACACTGTATTAAAGGGCTTATATAATGTAGCTAAAAATATTATTTTTGTGTATTTGGTGTAATACAATGTGTTTATGTGGTTTAAGGTATATATATATATATATAGATATATATATATATATATGAGGGGCTGTACAAGCCGTAATTAATTCTGGCACTCTCAAACACTTACATTCTCCATTAGAGCTGTAATCAGGCCTTAAAAGTTAGGCCCGACAGGACCCGAGCCTGACAGGTTTCGGCCCGAACCCGACAAGTACATTTTGATTGACAGCTTTTTAAAAGCCCGAACCCATTTACAGCCCGACATTATTCAAATGTGCGCACACACTGCTTGTGTCAAGAATGAGTCATTTATACATGTTTTAACATAATTTATTCATAACTAACGTAGACTAGGCCACTTGGAAGTTGGAATAAAGAAATAAAATAAGTCCTCTGTAACATCGTGACGTCTCAGCACTCTAAATAGGCATAGGCTCATTTAGCCTACAGTCCAACGCACCAATAAAAACAAGTTTTTTTAAACAAATTAAATTAAGCTAAATTTTAAATTAAGATGGGTATTTGGCAATAATGAAATTAAGATAAAGGCTCTGCTGGATTTGCTTTGCCACTAGCAGCTGACATTTAATAAAAGAATAAAGCCAACATTAGTGTAAATACTCTGTCCACATTATGCATTTAAGACTCAATTACTATTTAGTTATTATTTGACAAACCTTTACTCACAGAGATTAGGCTAAGCCTACATGTTTTTGTGGATGAAAATTATTGAATCCACTGTAGATGTCTTCAGCGCGTTCCAGCGCTCACTGATGGTGCATGATTATTCACTAATTATTCTCATTATGAACATGGTCAAAACTTTTCCACACCCCAGACTTTGCTTTAGTTGCTGGTGCAACCAAAACATAATCGCCAGAGTCGAGCCTCTATTTCACCTACTCAGCATCCATTTTCGCATCTTTCTCGCGCTAATCGAAACAAATCACATGACCGCTTGTTTACCTCGCAAACCGGAGCGCGAGCCCGAGCCCTCGTAAGATGATATAAATTAAGCCCGAACCCGACCGAACCCGACCAAACCCATCGGGTCCCGTCGGGTTCGGGCAAAGATCTTCAGCTCTATTCTCCATTCACATAAATAAATTTCTACTCTCACACATTATTTCTATTCTCCTTCCACATACTTATATTCTTGCTTTCACACACTTACATTCTCCTTTCACACACTTACATTCTCCTTTCACATACATACATTTCTACTCTCTCTCACACACATACATTTTCCTTTCACATACATACATTTCTACTCTCACATACATACGTTCTCCTTTCACATACATATATTCTTGCTTTCACACACTTACATTCTCCAATCACATACATACATTTCTACTCTCTCTCACACACTTACATTCTCCTTTCACATACATATTTTTTTTTTGCTTTCACACACATGCATTCTCCTTTTACATATATTTCTACCTTTTTTGGTATCCATTACTTCCTGTTTACAGTTTACAATTTTACAGTTATGTTATTCAAAGTCATCCTGTTTTCTTTTCAAGTACATATTTTAAGTTTTTAACTTTAACATATAATTATGTAACCTACCTGTTCTACAGATCTGTGTACAAGTGTTAAGACACTGATCATATTAACAGGGCTTAACGCTAAGGAAATTTTCTACTGGTCCGGTTCGGCCAGTGGTTTAAATGTTTTTACTTGCCCTGGCAAAATTTTCACAGGACTTGCCACAATCATTCAATCAATCAATAAATAAGACTTATTGTTTTCAATGTTGACTGTAACATTGTATTGTAATAAATAATAACCATTTTGCACAAAAAGGTACAATAGTTCAAAGATAAAACTGAAATTAACCATGCTTTTTCAGGTCTTTCAGGTAGGTCTAACTATTCCAGTTAAGGATGCACTGATCAGGATTTTATTTATTTTACACTCAAATGAGCTGATTCCCACCCTCGTTGCAAATTTATTTAGTTCTTATTCTTTTTTTCTTCTTTTTTTACATTTATTAAATGTTTATTTTGCTCTGTTACTGGCCAAACTAACCTTGAACAAACAAACAAACAAACAAGCTACAAATATATGCAACATGAAGCAAGTGCACAAAACAAAAACATCAGATGGGCTTAATGAATATTTTATTATTACTATTTATTATTATTAGTTTTATTTCCTTAATTATATGTGTGTCTGCACTATGTTTGTACTTTCTTTACTGGAAGCTCCTGACGAAATTTCTTCTGTGTGTAAACACTTGGCAATAAAGCTCTTTCTGATTTGGATGAAAATGTTTATTCAATCTCTGACAACTGGTGCCGCTTATAGAACACTAGTCTTGCACTGATTTATTGCTGCACGCAGAGCTGCAATTGAATAAATAAGTAAATAAAAATCTAAAAATAAGTAAACTGCTATGACTCTTGAGTTATTTAAATAATATAAAGATATTGCTGGCCCTAACTTGCAACCTCCCACTTAATTCACTTCCTAAATTAAGTGAAAAAAAAAAAAACATTGGACGCTTATAATACGTCTATCAGGCAAAATGACTGAGGCTGAGCTCGTGTCCTCAATCACAACTCACTTAAAGGACGAGGCCATGTAACCTTTTCACGATGATAATATTTATTTATTTATTAAAACACAGATAGCTTGCTGAAATACTTCTGCGGCTGCCTCATCTACCTCAGCCATGCTGATCAAGACCTGTCACAGTGAGCCTGATCGCGCCTAATCTGCCTTCCGCTTCAACTAAATGCCTTCCGTTTCCACTATATTTTCTCTCGCACATACATACATACATACTCTCTCTCTTACATACATTATATATTATGTATGTGTGTATATGTATGTGAAAGAAGAATGTATGTGTGTGTGAGAGTAGAGATATATGTATGTGTAAGGAGAATGTATGAGTGTGAAAGCAAAAATATATGCATATGAAAGCAGAATGTATGTGTGTGTAAGAATAGAAATGTATGCATGTGTAAGAAGAATGTAAGTGTGTGAAAGCAAGAATATATGTATGTGAAAGGAGAATGTAAGTGTGTAAAAGCAAGAATATATGTATGTGAAAGGAGAATGTAAGTGTGTGAAAGCAAGAATAAATATATGTGAATGGAGAATGTATGTGTGTGAGAGTGCCAGAATGAATAAAGTCTTGTATGGCCCCTCATATATATATATATATATTATATTTGTTTATAAATTATATTTATTTATTTTTTTTCCACTTTACAGAAACAGCCTTTGTGCCACAGACACATTGTAGGCTACTGGTTCAGGAAACTGCCCTTCTCCTCAATAAAATGCACTGCGCACATCTGAATATTTGGGTTCAACTGTTCTGGAACAATGTTGTAAATACAAATTAACTACTGATTTCTAGTTGTTATCTATTGGAAGGCCAAACAAAGTAGTTTTGTTTTCCCAACAAAACACATAGCGTCTCCACAACATTGCAGCGGCCGGCAAAAACGAGAATAAAAGTTCTACCTTTTTTTTGTGTGTGTGAACATTTTGGCGGAGTTATGCAAATCTTCCCACACTGTGACATAGACATGTGAGGGCATGTTAGAATGAGCCGTTTTAGGAGTGTGTGGTTGAACCTTAATTTTTATAAAGAATTTCTCTTTGGATTTGAGACTTTAGTCTTAGCAAATTTATAGATCTTCTTTATGCACCAAAACCTTGCAACACTCCAAAGAGAAAGGAAAATTTTAAATTGCATCATATGACCCCTTAAAGAGACAGCTCGCACAATGTTATTAACATTAAAATAAATTCACAAGAGCAAGTATATTGTTTGCACATGATTATTTACATTAAAGGCAAAATAACTGAAATAATAAGAGCACAAGTATAGATCTGAAACTTCTTGAAAGTCTGTCTAAATATCATTTAGTAATTGCAATGTCCATATCCTTTTCTTAGGAAGGTATGCTAGACACTGAATAATGTAACATAAAAATACTATACATATTTATATATTTTGCTATTGTATTGTGGAGTAAATCTTCATAAACTTTTCTATACTCCTCTGATTATATAATGGTAAATATTACAATATCATAGCACAACAACAGTGATTAGCAATAATGATAAGTCATATAGATCATAACACCGTCTCGGACGTAAGCAGTGGATTATCCTTCACATTAAATGTTTGTCTTTTCATCCTGAAATGCGAGGCAAATGTTGTATCGCAATAATTAGGAATCACAGTTTTCAAAAATCCGTTCACTCGATTGGGATGTTCTCCTTTATTCTGGACGGCAAGGGCAGTGACTGTAACATTGAGCGTATTTTGCAGTATTAAACACGTTATTTATACAGATTTCATCAAGTTGACAATTCTTTAAAAAGAACACAAAAAATGGCCTTCTCAGCTGCCATAGTTGCAACTCTTGTGTCAGTATAACAAGGTGTTCAACACACCACAGTTTCCGTTTAAAAAATGCTTTGTACCATTTTGTAAGGGTTGAACACAGCTCTGGTCTTTATTTTGAATATGCGCCCTCTAGCAGCAAAAAAATGACATATTGTGGCTTTTAATTTTTTTTTTTTTTTTGAGTTTCTTCCTTAATTGAATAGATTTTAAGAAATTTAGCATTGCATCACTTGCTCACCAATGGATCCACTGTACTGTATGAATGCTGACAGAGTAAGAGTCCAAAAAGCTGATAAAAGCCTCACGATAATCAACACAACTTTTTCAGTGGAGAATCTAATACTATGTATAAAATTGTCCTGACTGACACACAGCTATTCACTCAGCAAAATGTTTATTGATAGATTGGCGTTTTATTAGCTGTTTGGCATTATGACGGCAACCATTCACTGCAGAGTAATGCTAAATTTCACCAAATCTGTTATGATGAAGAACTAATCTACATCTTGGATGGCCTGAGGGTAAGTAAATATTAAGAGATTTTCATTTTTTTTTTACATTTTCAAACCATCTTTAAAACTTTGTACAGTGATCTGATTTGATGCTGACACAAAGTTCTCAAAGCTCAATTGTGTTACAGGTAACAGAGGGAGGAATGGATATCACTTGCACATACAAAAGTGTCTTCTTATCTACCTCCAGCAATGGATGAATTAGCGAGTGAAAGCCCCCTTCCCTGAATGCCTGTTATTTCTCATTCCTCCTCCCTCAACCAGACAACAATGGCACATCTCTATGGTTCTCCCATATGAGCCACTTCAGCTTTAGCTCCCTACAAATCCCTCTATTCATAGGCTCCCTTGCATAGGCTAATTCTTGAGAAGAGGGCAGAATGTGGCAACTGCTCAGCAAGAAAGGTGCAACCCAGTGAGAGATTAATTGAGGAAGAAGCTGTGCTTATATCAAAAAATATAATGAAAAAAATAATGAACTTGTTTGTATGTGTCTAGTATAACAATGATGTCAGATAAACTAATAAATCTTTCATTCCTTTTAAAAATCAATGTGAATGTAATGTGAAATCAGTCAGAATTTGTCCCACTATTGTTGAAACAACATGAAATCATGTTGAAAATATTTAATAAAATAACTGAATAAGTAATACATATGTAAACACTGGACACTAAAATGAAGATGCCACACAAATTTACAGTGATGTCCAAAGCTCCTACTCTCACAAAGACTGCATTTACTTTATGAAAAATACTGTACACAGTAATACTGTGAAATAAGTTTTAATTTAATATTTTATTTAAATTTAATGTATTTTATGTAATATATTCAAGTGTAATTTATACCTACGATGGCAAAGCTGATATTTTAGCTGACAATACTCAGTGTTTTCAGTGTCACATGATCCTTCAGAAATTATTCTAATATGATGATTTGCTGCAAGACACATTTTGTATTATTTTATTAGTTTTTAGATCTTCTGCCTAATATTTTTGTGAAAAATAAATAAGAGGAATTCATACAAACTCTGTTATTCTGTTATAACCCCCCTTCCCCATTTTATTGACCGTGTACAAGGAGCATGCAAGTCATGGTAAATATTAGGTATACATACCATAGATGCGAGTATGGGCAGAAATAAAGTTGCTGTGGCAACATTGCTGGTGCATTCAGTGAAGGTAGCTATCATCAGACACACGACAATGGCAATCGCCCAGGGAGGAATACTTTGAAGAGGTGACATCTGATCTCCAAGCCATTTTGACAGCCCTGAGACCTGAGCATTGACCCAACAAAAACAGAAGTTATGGCGATTGAAGCTGACCTTTTTTTATATGGTCTTTGATAAAGAACTGCAGGTTATCTTTATAAAGAATGTGACAATGTTTACAAGTGCCAAATACAAAATCACTTGGACAAACAAACATATATACTGATAGCTAAAATTTCAAGATAATTTTGATAACTTCTTTATATGTATTCTTGTAAGTGTTAGTATGTGTGTGTGTGTGTGTGTGTGTGTGTGTAAATGTCATTGTATCTAGGTATATTGGAGGATGCATACAAATTGTGTATCTAACAGATTTATAACAGATATAACAAGTATAAAGGGCGGGGGGGGGGGGGGGGGGGTTTACTAGTGGAGACAACAAGTATTTTTAGAAATAATGATGACAAAATAACTATAGCAATTATAATAAGGATTTCATTGAGATTGGGAAAGGGTGAAGGACAGTGAATGACCCAAGTAATAATAATGATATTAATAATTAGAGTAATAAATTATAAATTTATAAATATTAAATATATTATTAGGGTTGCCCTAATAATATCCTTAGTCCTTATATCCCGAATCCTTAGTGGCTACAACATACCATAGCTTAACCCCATGCCCATCTAATGCCATAGTGAGATTGCCTAGATGCTGTGGGGCAACAGGGCCCAAGGTACTCCCCTCCATCCCCCAAAATACCAGCCATCCCCGGCCACTACCTGCATGCCACGCTTGTCTTAGATGTCTGTTTTTTTTTTATTAGGGCCCGAGCACCGATGGTGCGAGGAGCCTCTTGTTTCTGGTCCATTTATTATTATTATTAGGGCCCGAGCACCGATGGTGCGAGGACCCTCTTGTTTCTGTTCCGTTTATTAGGGCCCGAGCACCGATGGTGCGAGGACCCTCTTGTTTCTGCTCCGTTTATTATTATTCTTTTTTTTCTGAAACTTTCTCGAAAAGTCATGAAACTTGGCACACACGTCAGAACTGGCAAAAGATTAGGTATGATATGGTTTGCTAAGGTGGGTGTGGCAAAATGGCTCGACAGCGCCACCTATAAATTTTCAACGAAGTGCATCTTGAGCTACGTTTCACGTACTTGTACGAAAATCGGTATAAACATGTAAAACACCAATATCTACAAAAAAGTCTCTTGGTACGAAATCCAAATCCCAACAGGAAGTCAGTTATTATTTTTTTTACTCAGCAAAAATTTTGTCTTTTTTGCCATTTTCAGGGGTTGTACTTTAACGAACTCCTCCTACAGATTTATTCAGATCAACACCAAAGTTTGTCAGTGTAATCTAAAGGCCTTTGTGATGTTAAAATGCGAAGATCTAGAGTTTTCGTTTAAGGGTGTGTCTGTGGCGGCCTGGCGAATTTTGATGATTCACCATGAAAAAGGAAGTTGCTATAACTCAGACGAACAATGTCCAATCTGCACCAAACCTTACATGTTTGATAAGACTCCTGACCTGAACAGATCAACATTCCCAAATTTAGTTATAGTTATAGTCATAGCGCCACCTGCTGGCAACAGGAAGTGACATATTTTACGCTGCAACAAACTACTCCTAGAAATTGTTTGACATTAATTTATTTTTTGTGGTAAGTCTAATCTAAAGGCCTGTGCAATGTTAAATCGTGGAGAACTTGAGTTTTTGTTAAATGACGTGTCCATGGCCCCATGACAAAATTTGATGTCTCGCCATAGCAAGAGAAGTTGTTGTAACTCAGGCATAAAATGTTCGCTCTTCCCCAAACTTCACATGTTCGATAAGAGTCCTGGCCAGAACACATCTGAAGGCCAATATTCCATTATAATGATAGCGCCACCTGCTGGCAACAGGAAGATTGGCACATATAAATGACTTTGACATATTTTGATTATATTTATGACTTTAAATGCATATTTCTCACCGTTCGTCTTTTTTACTAAAGCCACTCGGTGGGGGTGTGCCCGGGTGCGAGGGCCCGTTCATCGCTGCTTGCAGCTTTAATTTACATATGTTTTTAAGTATAGATGTGTCTATGTCTCAGCTAGTTTGTGATGCATAAAAAAGGTGAGACGTGTAGTGCAGGCCAGGCTAGAGACCCGGCCCACCCACACAGCCCACTTGCCCTGTGTTTTTGTTTTTTAGTATAGTATACATCTTAAGTCTTTTTCATGTCCTCCCTTTAACGAATCATGTGTTGTCTTTTTGTCAGTTCCCTCATTAAACTGTTTAGAGTTGGACGATTTGACTAAAATCTTCACCATAAAACGTCATTTTAAACCAAAACATTTAGCATGATATAAGTACCAGGCATATCTTCATTAATGTTTTTCAAGAATTGTACACTCTAACATATATTGACAGTTGTGTAAACAATATTGACAGATGTGTAAACCTCTCTCTCTCTCTCTCTCTCTCTCTCTCTCTCTCTCTCGTGGAGTGAGGTTGCCTGAGTGGATGTGTGTGAGAGCTAATTGGTGTTTATTGTTGTTTTTTCTTTATTTCTAAAAACGTGTTTCTTTTTCTGTTTAATTTCTGTGTCTAGGTTTAGGTTAGTATAGAGGGTGTTTTTTATTATTTATCTTTTTCCATTCCTCCCGTGCGGTTTTTATTTTGGTTGGCGTCTGCATGGCATCTTCCTCGGGGGGAACAGTGTCGGTTTCACTCCGGAATGGGTTTAGATGTGTACCGGAGCCGACAGCTTTGATTGAGGACGTGTTGATTGTAGTTGGTGATCAGGTTGGTCATGAAAATATAAACTCAGCCTCACGAATGAACAATGAACAAAACACGTGAATCAAATAATTGAAAATGGGCTGTATGCACCGGCTACCAAAGTAACCATTACAAACGTTCCTCCATTCATTAAAAGTGAAGTGATCGTTAAAGAATTATCTTGTTTTGGGAAAGTAGTCAGTCCAGTTAAGGTGGTACATTTAGGGTGTAAGAATCCAGCGCTAAAACATGTAATGTCATTCAGAAGACAAGTTCATATGTTTTTAAATTCTCAGGATAAAACTTTGGACGTGTCTTTAAGAGTAAATGATGGGGCTAGTTCTTACGTGTTATATGCAAGCACTGAAAGCTTAAGATTCTTTGAGTGCGGCGATATAGGTCACAAACGTTTCTCATGTCCGCATAAAAATAGACCAGAGGAGACTCGGACAGGAGAAGAACAAGAGGCGGAAAGTGAAAATACAACGGAAAGTCAGGGTGACCAGTATCGGGAACCAGAGAAAGTTTCAGAAGGCCAAGGTGTGGATATTGGTGAAGAAAATGAGGTGAGTACAATTTCTAGTGATTCTGCTGGTTTTGTGCAAGAAGAGCAGCCTTGCTGTAGTAGTAAAATAGCCGTAAAAGCGGCAACGGCGGTTGAAAATGTGCTTTCTGATGGGGTTTATCAGTGAGTCACTATGTAAAGGTGGTGAATGCGGCTGAAGATGTAGGTTTTGACGAGGTTTTATCAATGAGACTTTATTCTGATTTATCAATCAGACTCAGGATGATGGAGGAAAGAATAACGATTGTTGTTCTGATATATCTGATTGCCCAAACGCGGTTGATGATTTATATAATGTGGAACAGATTAACGAGTTTTTGGATGAAACAATAGGTAAAAAGGTAAATGTTGCTGATTATTTCCCAGATGTTGTAAAATTTGTTGCTTTAGTTGTGTGGGCGTGGAAAATTTATAATTTCTCTGTGTTATCACAACAGAAACTTTTTCGGTTGAAAAAACATATAGCTACGATTAGGCAAAACAAAAGAGGAAAGGAAATTAGGAGAAATCTTAAATAATTATAATGGCTTTTTGTCTGTCTCTTTTTTTTCTGTTTTTCCTTACTTTTCTGTCTTATAGAGCCATTGCGAGTAGCATCTTTAAATGTAAATGGCCTTAGAGATAGAAAAAAGCAAGCCTTGCTTTCAGAGTGTTTAAAAATATTGGAGTAACTTTTCTTCAGGAGACCCATTGTAACAAGGAGTCGGAGGCGTTCGGATCCATATGCAGCATTTTATTAAAGAATGGTCAAACAGGCAGAAATCAGGAATGGCGTCAGGTGTGTCAGGGATAACCAGAATCGTAATCAGAAACAAGCAGGGACCGAGACAGGCAGCGGAGAATCAGAGTCGGAATAAACAGTCCAAAGGTCAAAACACAGGAATAATAAGCACAGGGAAAACGCTCGGAAATGTCAGACTGGCTAAACAAGACTTCGCATTGAGTGAGAGTGAGTGTGCTGCTTTTATGTGTGTGTGTAAATGAGGTGCAGGTGTGGCAAGGAAATTGGCTGATGAATGAGGTGCAGGTGTGGCAGGGTGATTGTGATGCAGTGACTCATGGGTAATGTAGTTCGGGTGTGGTGCAACAGTATGAGAGGTGCTAGTGTCCAAGTGACATCTGGTGGTTGATGGGTGGAATGGTCCTGAGTGGAGTGCCCTCTAATGAAGTTCATGGGCACTCCATCTAATAATCGTGACACCCATAGTGATAAAAAATAATGAAGTAGAATGGGGCTTATGGTGGGAAGGGAAATATATTCTTAGTCATGGCTCCAATGTTAGCTCGGGTGTTGCTATATGTTTTAGTCCTAACTGTAAGGTTAAAATTTTATCGTAACATGAGATAGAGCCAGGTCGGTTATTAGTTGTAGAAGCAGAATTATTATTTTTATTATAATAATTATTTTTGTAAATGTCTATGCCAATAATAAAGGGTCTGAGACAATTGTTATTTTTAAGAAAATTAAGGAAGTTTTGAATACATTAAAATCAAAAGATAGTTTTATTATGGGAGGAGATTTTAACTGTACTTTAGATTTTAAATATGTATAGAAATAACAGAGAAACGCAGTCTTCATCTGTTTTGGCAAATATTGTCAAAAGTTTTGAGCTAAATGTCATTGACCATCTTTAAAACAGTATACCTGGATGAAGGTTTATGAAGGACAGGTTCATTCGGCGAGGTTAGACAGGTTTTATATTTCAAATAATTCAAGGAATAGAATCTGCAATGCTAATATAATTCCTAATATTATTTCAGATCATAAGATGATTACAATAGATTGTGTATTGTCAAAGCAATGTAAAGTAGGTTCATATTGGCATTTTAACAAAAAGCTATTACAAGATACTGACTTTTGTGCAAATTTTAATTAATTTTGTCGAATATGGCAGATAAAAAAAAAAGATTTTAGAGATATAATAGAATGGTGGGAAGTAGGAAAAACCCAAATTAAAGTCTCCTGTCAGCAATATACTTGTTATTCCTCAAAAAGAATGAGAAATATGATTAAAGAACTTGAAAATTAGATTTTTGAAATTGAAAATAAAATGTTGGAAAATATGAAAATCAATTACAAAATGTTATTAATGAAAAAAGCTGCAGTTAGAAAATTTATTGCAAGAAAAAGTAAAAGGAGCTCTTGTCAGAGCACGTTTTTCTCATATTAGGCATATTGATGGACCAACATCTTTCTTTTTCAATTTAGAACGAAAAGTGTGTCAAGAGAAACACATGTTGTGTTTAAGGGATGAAAGAGGTGACTTATTTTATGGCCCATCTGAAATTAGTAAATGCGTTGTTGATTTTTATTCTAAGTTGTATGATATTGATATAACAGATATAGATAGTAAAACTGAACTTTTAGATTCAATTTCAAAACTTAAATCAGAGCATAAAGAAGACTTGGATTCTATTTTATGTTTTCAAGTAGTAACTAAAGCTGTGCAAGAAATATCAACCGGAAAATCCCCTGGATTAGATGGGTTCCCCTCTGAATTTTGTAATTCTTTTTGGGAAATTATTGGAAAAGATTATTATGATGTGATTTTATATTCAATACAAACAGGATGTATACCTATTAGTTGCAGAAGAGCAATTATTTCTCTGTTACCAAAAAAAGGTGATCTAACTTCACTTAAAAATTGGAGGCCTGTAGCTTCACTAACCACAGATTATAAGATTTTATCTAAGTGTATTTCCAATAGACTGAATGAACGTATGTGAGAATTAATTCACAAGGATCAATCTTATTGTATAAAAAACAGGTACATTAGAGATAATTTGTTCCTTATAAGAGATTTCATTGACTATTCAATGTTAAATAATCTTGATCTAAGGATTTTTTTCCTAGATCAAGAAAAGGCTTTTGACAGAGTGGATCATTCTTATCTGTTTGATGTTTTAAGTGCATATGGCTCTGGAAATTGTTTTATTTTATGGATTAGATTACTCTACGAAAAAGCAGAATGTATGATAAAAGTGCCTGGAGGTTTAAGTAAACTCATTAAAGTCCGAAGGGGGATAAGGCAGGGTTGCCCACTTTCGGATCAACTATATAGTTTAGTTAATGAACCTTTACTGTGTAAATTAAGAACCTCATTAAAAGGTTTACTTACATATTGAAGGATCCTTTAATAAACCCATTAAACTTTCTGCTTATGCTGATGACCTCACTGTGATACTTAAGGATAAAGAAGATGTACAGAAAGTATTGAATTGTATCCAGTGTTTTGAAAAGGCTTCTTCAGATAAAATAAATTGGGGGAAATGTGAAGCTTTATGGTGTGGAACTACAAGTTCAGTACCAAAGTTGCCTGGAAATGTTGAATGGAGTAGACATGGTATGAATTTTTTAGGAGTTTTTTAGGTTCTGATTTATATAAAGGTAAATATAGAGGAAGAGTTTTGATAATAAATAATCTTATTGCATCTTCAATGTGGCATAAAATGGCTGTTTTGGATCTGCCTCCTAATCTTGTAAAAGATATCCAAAGACAATTGGTTAATTTTTGTTGGTCAGGACAGCACTGGCTGAAAGCATCTGTCCTGTATTTACCAATATGTGAAGGAGGACAAGGACTTATTGACATTGAATGCAGAGTTGCTCCTTTAAGATTACAGGCTGCTCAAAGGCTCTTGTACAAATGGCACATCAGTTGGACAGATATAAAGACATATTAGCTCCGTTCCCTTTGTCTGAGTTGGTTAGACCCCCAGTCCCTTGGGCTCCACTCAACCAGTGTATCTCTATGACCACACTTTGAAGAATCACTCCCCTCAGCAGTGTGGGTTATTATGAGCAGGGTGCTTCCTTATGGGTGCTCGAGTTCTCTCCCCTATTGAGGAGTTGATTTCCTCTCCCTGTGGCTAATAGGGTTGAGTGTTGTTGGGCTTCCTCACGTTTTAGAGAGTCATCTTGTTGAAGCCTCTGCTCTTCAGCGCTCCGCTTAGGCAGTACTTTTGGTATGTAGGCTCCTTTTTGTGACCCTCGCTAACTGTCTCTAGCGCTGAGTGTAGTCAGGTCTCCTCTCGTTCTAGAGAGTCGTCATGCTGAGGCCTCCACTCTTAAGAGCTCCCCTGCCAGGCTGAGAGTGGTTAGATATCCTCTCATTTTAGAGAGTCATCCTGCTAAAGCCTCCACTCCCCAGAGTTCGCCTAGGCAGTAGTAGGAGTGTAGGCTTTTATATTTTGAGCCTCACTAACTGCTTTTGATACTGAGTGTAGCCAGGTCTCCTCTCGCTTGAAAGAGTGGTTATGCTGAGACCTCCACTCTTAAGAGCTCCTCTGCCAGGGCTGAGCGTTGTTAGGTTTCCTCTCATTTTAGAGAGTCATACTGTTTAAGCCTCCGCTCCCCAGAGCTCCGTCTAGGCAGCAATAGGGATGTAGGTTCTTCTATATTGAGCCTCACTAACTTGAACTCGGGCCTTGATCGACATCTGTTTTTAATGGATCTTGATGGAGTGGAATTAACTGGACTAACACTTTTTTACAAAACAATACTTAGAGTTTGGAAAGTTTTTCAAATTCTCAAAAAGAAGGGCCTGTCAAAGGTTTCTGGTTTCTGGAGAAAAGAAGAACCCATAATGTATAATCAAGTTTTATCTGTAAAAAGTTTGAACTCTGTTTCAGTGAGAAATGCACTTGTAAGAGTAGGTTTTACTAAGGTGTCTTATTTTATGAATAAGGAAGGGTGGTTATCCCCAGGAGATATTGCCTCAAAGAATGGTTTTAAATCCTTACGTTTTTCTGAAAGACTTTTAAATGAAATTGTGGAAGCTGTGCCTTCTGAATTTAAATGTGCTCTGGATAAGGAACAAAATGAGGATGATAATGTGAAAGAGTTCCCAGAATTGGAAGTAAAGGTTTCTGTGGACTTATGGCAGGAGGGAGAGGGAAAGTTACTTACTTATAACACTCCAGAACTTAAATATTTTCATGAGGTGGGCAAGAAATCCTTGTACTATGTTTGTGTAAAAGTAATGCGCTTTCAGGAACTGAAACAATTATTTGAGTCCAGATGGCAAGAAATATTTGGTATTGATCTTTCACCTAAAAGACGCTGGAGAACTTTGTATAAGGTTCCTATAGATAAGAGAACTGGAGATTTACAGTGGAGGATCATACATGGAATAGTAGTCACAAATAAACATAAAGCTTGTTTAGACTCCAGTGTTATAGAAACTTGTTCATTTTGTTCTGAAATTGAAACGGTGTTTCATTTATTTTTAAATTGTAGTAGACTAGGGCAACTTTTTCAAGTGTTAAAAGAATGGTGTGATAAGTTGGGTCATGATTTTAGTCAAGAAGGTTTTTTGGTCCTAAGTATCGGTATAAATCTAGGAATGTTGATTTATTTCTGAATTATTTGTATGGACAAGCTAAATTGAGTATATGGTTGACAAGAAAAGCTAAAATTATGGCAAAAGGTTCCACCAACATTGTATTAACATACAAAGGTTTGATTTCTGTTGAAAAAAACTGTGGAGACTTCAGCCTTTTCAACCTGTGGACGTCACTTCCTGTTTGTTGTTGGCGGCTGTACTGTGTTTGAGCTCCGTCACTATATTCTTTTCATTGACTATTTTTAACTCAAAAATCAATTTTATACATCATCGTTTCCGTTTATATAACGTGTGAATATATCCTCTATTGTATTCTACAACAAAAACAATCAGAGCGCCTCGCTATCACTAGTTTTATTTTGATCTCCCGGGTCCGCTATTAGCTTTTAGTCCGTTAGCATCAGCGGCGTGGTTGCAGCTAACTGCGCTTACATTGCTAATACTCTATTCACACACATTACCATTGCTGTACTCACTGTTACTTGCTTTAATGGCGGATGAATGTCTCCACTCTGTGCAGCTCGAGCCCGAGGCCGTGGGAAAGCAGATTCGCAACCTGGAGGTGAGGCAGGTCCAGCTGAGACAGCGGAGAGCCGCGCTGGAATCATCCCGGGCTGACGCTCACAAGTCCGGGGTAAGTATACAGCGATCTGCTAACAGTCCCACCACGTCTACTCCGTGTGTTTCTCTGCACAGGCCCGGTGCACCCAGGACGCGATCTTCCCAGATGTCCTTTACTGCGACGCCGGGACACCACGGACCCTGGGTGCATCCACAGCGGAGGACGCGAGCCGGGTCCCGGGCGACGACTTCTCCCCCTCCTGCCTTCGACATCTCCATCCGGAACCGCTTCGCTCCCCTCCGCGAGACAGGACGCGACGCTGTGATCATCGGAGACTCCATCGTCCGACACGTAAGTGCTACGTTAGCCGAAGGTAAAGTGCACACTCATTGTTTGCCTGGTGCTCGTGTTCTCGATGTTTCTGCGCAGATACCCGCGATCCTGAAGGCCGACGAGAGCCCCAGAGCGGTCGTGCTTCACGCCGGGGTTAACGACACCACGCTGCAGCAGACGGAGACGCTGAAGAGGGACTTCAGCAGCCTGATCGAGATGGTTCGCAGCATGATGCCCGCGGCGACGATCGTCGTGTCAGGACCACTGCCAACGTATCGACGAGGACACGAAAGGTTCAGTAGACTTTTTGCTTTAAATGAATGGTTGTTGTCATGGTGTAAAGAACAGAAACTAATATTTGTTAATAACTGGAATCTTTTCTGGGAGCGTCCTAGGCTGTTTCGCGCTGATGGATTACACCCCAGCAAAATCGGAGCGGAGCTGCTCTCTGACACCATCTCCAAGACACTTCGCTCCATGTGACTAGTAAGACAATTCTCTAATAACTATTAAGATGAGTTTTGTTCCACCCGCTTAAATGATAAAAGTACTTGCGCTGTAAAAACTATTAAGACTGTGTCTGTTCCCCGAATAGTGAGGTCAAAATATAATGTAGGATCTAGAAAAAATCTTATCGTAATTAAACCAGAAAAATGTAAAGTAAATGAACAAAAACAATTTTTAAAGTTTGGGCTCATAAATATTAGATCACTCACACCCAAAGCAGTTATTGTAAATGAAATGATCACAGAAAATAGTTTTGATGTACTCTGCTTGACTGAAACCTGGCTAAAACCAAATGATTATTTTGGTCTAAATGAGTCTACTCCACCAAACTACTGTTATAAGCATGAGCCCCGTCAGACTGGTCGTGGCGGAGGTGTTGCAACAATATATAGTGATATTCTCAAAGTTACCCAGAAAACAGGATACAGGTTTAACTCTTTTGAAATACTTCTGCTAAATGTTACACTGTCAGACATGCAAAAGAAGTCTAATGTATCTCTTGCTCTGGCTACTGTGTATAGACCACCAGGGCCGTATACAGAATTCCTAAAAGAATTTGCAGATTTCCTCTCAGGCCTTCTAGTTACAGTTGATGAGGCGCTAATCATGGGAGATTTTAATATTCACGTTGATAATGCAAATGATACATTAGGACTTGCGTTTACTGACCTAATAAACTCCTTTGGAGTCAAGCAAAATGTCACCGGGCCCACTCATCGTTTTAATCATACACTAGATCTAATTATATCGCATGGAATCGATCTTACTGCTATAGATATTGTACCCCAAAGTGATGATATTACAGACCATTTCCTTGTATCGTGCATGCTGCGTATAACTGATATTAACTATATGTCTCAGCGTTACCGTCTGGGCAGAACTATTGTTCCAGCCACCAAAGACAGATTCACAAATAACCTGCCTGATCTATCTCAACTGCTATTTGTACCCAAAAATACACATGAATTAGACGAAATTACTGACAACATGGGCACTATTTTCTCTAATACATTAGAAGCTGTTGCCCCCATCAAATTGAAAAAGGTTAGAGAAAAACGTACTGTGCCATGGTATTAACAAATTAACAAATTACCAGACGCCACCTGATTCAAATATTCCACCAACGTTAAATAGTAATGACTTTAGGAATTTCTTCACTGATAAAATAGATAACATTAGAAATACAATAGCGAATGTAGATTCTACAGCTTCTAACACTTCAGTTTCATCCATCGCACCCAAAGATAAACTGCAGTGCTTTACAAATATAGGACAGGAAGAGCTAAATAAACTTATCACTGTATCTAAACCAACAACATGTTTATTAGATCCTGTACCCACTAAATTACTAAAAGAGCTGTTACCTGTAGCCGAAGAACCGCTTCTCAATATCATTAACTCGTCTCTATCTTTAGGTCACGTCCCAAAACCATTCAAGCTGGCGGTAATCAAGCCTCTTATTAAGAAACCAAAACTAGATCCTAGTGTACTGGCAAATTATGGGCCTATTTCAAATCTTCCATTTATGTCTAAAATTTTAGAAAAAGTTGTGTCTGCTCAATTGAGCACCTTCCTGCATAAAAATCATCTGTATGAAGAATTTCATTCAGGTTTTAGGCCCCACCATAGCACAGAAACTGCACTTGTTAAAATTACAAATGACCTGCTTCTTGCGTCAGATCAAGGCTGCATCTCATTTCTAGTCTTACTTGATCTTAGTGCTGCGTTCGACACCATAGATCATGACATACTCATAGATCGATTACAAAACTATACAGGTATTCAAGGGCAGGCTCTAAGATGGTTTAGATCCTACCTGTCCGATCGCTACCATTTTGTTTACTTAAATGGGGTGTCATCTCATTTATCATCAGTAAAATATGGAGTGCCACAAGGATCCGTCCTAGGTCCCCTTCTATTTTCAATATACATGTTGCCCCTTGGTAATATTATTAGAAAATACGGAATTAGCTTCCACTGTTATGCTGATGATACTCAGCTATATATCTCAACGAGACCAGATGAAACTTCCCAATTATCTAAGCTAACAGAGTGTGTTAAAAATGTAAAAGATTGGATGACAAATAATTTTCTCCAATTAAATTCGGATAAGACAGAGATATTAATTATTGGACCAAAAAACACCACACAGAATCTTGTAGATTACAATCTGCAACTAGACGGATGTACTGTTACTTCCTCTACAGTCAGAAATCTGGGTGTTATATTGGACAGCAATTTGTCTTTTGAAAATCATATTTCCAATGTTACAAAAACTGCATTCTTCCATCTTAGAAACATTGCCAAGCAACGCAACATGTTATCTGTTTCTGATGCAGAAAAGCTAGTTCATGCTTTCATGACCTCTAGACTGGATTATTGTAATGCACTTCTAGGTGGTTGTCCTGCTTCGTCAATAAACAAGCTACAGGTAGTCCAAAATGCAGCAGCTAGAGTCCTTACCAGATCAAGAAAATATGATCATATTACCCCAATTTTACAGTCTCTGCACTGGCTACCTATTAAGTTCCGTATCAGTTACAAATTATCATTACTTACCTATAAGGCCCTAAATGGTTTAGCTCCTGCGTACCTAACTAGCCTTCTACCACGCTACAACCCATCACGCACCCTAAGGTCACAAAACGCTGGACTTTTGGTAGTTCCTAGGATAGCAAAGTCCACTAAAGGATGTAGAGCTTTTTCACATTTGGCTCCCAAACTCTGGAATAGCCTTCCTGATAATGTTCGGGGTTCAGACACACTCTCTCTGTTTAAATCTAGATTAAAAACGCATCTCTTTCGCCAAGCATTCGAATAATGTATCTCTTAAATTGTGAGTGTAGTTGCATCTGCATTTTTATTCTTTAGCTTGGGTTAAACTAATTTTACTTTGTTGGATCAGCAGCTATGCTAATGATGTCTCTATTTTGTTTCTATGTTTTGCCACGGGATGTAACTAGGATTTACACAAGCTCCAGTCTGGATCCAGAACACCTGAGAAGAGATGATGCTGACCCTCAGAGGACCCCAGATGATCCTAACCTTGAATCAACAAACAGAACTAACAATTATTGCTACATGTGTGACTGCATCATATAATTACTATTAATTAATAATATTGATAGTTCATCATCTAGCTGACTACGTCTTGTATTATTATTATTATTTTTATTTTTCTAAAATCCTGTCAAACGTGCACAAACTACTAGCTACTACTAAATATTGTAGAAACATAATTTTCTGTAAAGTTGCTTTGTAACGATTTGTATTGTAAAAATCGCTATACAAATAAACTTGAATTGAATTGAATTGAATTTCTGCCCGTTTAATGGTTGAATTTGCATATTATACACTTATTGGAAAATTGACTATTTTTGAAGAAATTTGGTGTTTAAATGGAATTTTATGCATGATAAGTGATGGATGTTTGGAAATGAAGGTGTAAGTTTTTTTGTAATTTTTTATAGTTGTGATTTTAATTGTATAATTGTGTAATTATGAAAATTTGTTTTTAATTGTTATTAAAGGATTTTTGAAAGGTCTCTCTCTCTCTCTCTTTCTCTCTCTCTCTCTCTTACATTTAGATGTGTGCTCTGGCATCAAACTAATGTTTTTTTGTTTTGTTTTTACCTGTGATAACACTTCTAATGAAACCCGAGAAACCATAAGAAGTTTAATCTTCATAACACAAATTAAGGTATTTATATTCTGTTTCTCCACTCAAAGTCTAAGCAAACAAAATTTAAAAGATCCAAGGGCAAAATAAATGATCACAGGATTAAAATGTTCGGGTGAAGTTCTCCTTTAATTGTCTTTAACCTAAAATATACAGTAGGTTGACAGCCTATTTGGCCATTACCGCCGTGCGTGCAGCGGCATTAACTGAATTCAGTCGCGTGTTAAAATAATTCGCTTTATATATAACTACTACTTTTATATAATAACTACCGCCAGGTGGCGCAAAGGGACGAATTTTGAACTGACTGTAATAATAAAATGAGGGTTTGTAAACGAAGATGAAAGGACAAGTAAAGCATCAATAGCATTATATTATAACATTTTAACATCCTTAAAAACCATTATAAAATTTAAAGTATGAGTTAATTTAAAAACGTGGGATAGTTTTAGGCTGCAGTAAAAATGTAAAAGAAAGACCTTTACACAAAGCCTTACTGCATGCTATTGTCATTAAACAGTCATTACTATATATATATATATATATATATATATATATATATATATATATATATATATATATATATATATATATATATATATATATATATATATATAAACAAACCAGAATAAAAATATTAAATGTTCTAATCCATGTGTGTGTTCCTATAGATATATAGGTATATAGGAACACACACACAAGGATTAAAAATATATATATATATTTTCATTCTGGTTTGCTCTTAGCAAAAATAAATAAATAAAATCCTTCAAGTTCCATATGAGGAACGAAATGAGAACGGTCCAGCATTAAGATCGCACTAACAACTGCTATTGTTCTTGATTTTTCAAACTGTCTCCAATTATGCCTTAACTGTGTGAGCAAAAATTGAGTATGGTATATTTCAGCTGTGTTATGCGCTGGTGCCTCACGCGCACATGTTCATTGTAAACAGCGAAGTTCAGCATGAGCAGCGGTCTACTGTGGCATATTTTTGCTCATTATAATATTTTTCCATCGATACTGAAACACATGTGAACCACAAAGCCTATTTTACCTAATAAATAATAGTTTAGCTGCAAATACGCAACATCACGAATATGGAAACATTTGGATGTGTCCAGAATGAGAGAGGTAAACCCAACAGGTAAGTTAAGTGGATATACTGTATATCAATTTATTTTATTTACTTATTTATTTCGTGTTTATCCCATTTTTTTTCATTGCATATGAAAATTTAAGAATAAAAAAAATCCTCCTACCCCCTAAAAATTCTCTTCACATTCACTTGTGCGCTCTTGCGCAATACCTTCCTCTCGCGTTGCTCAATTGTGGATGACGTAAAAGTGTTTGATATAAAGGTTGCTGTCCCATTTTATACATGAATTTGTTAATTTAAAAAAAATCTAATTATTCTGTTAGTTTCATGGTAACATGCAATCAAGGTCTTCTGTTATATAGGCTATATTTAATATTCACTGTGGCATTTTCAACCGTTTAAACTTAAAATTCCATGAGATTTTAAATTCAGTTTAATAGTATTAAAAATTCTGATTTAAACTAGTATAAAAACGCATTAAATTGCTTAAATTATTTCTATAAGTTAAAGTAGCCAACCTTAAAAATGTGTTGTCATGACTTTTTCATCGTATTTTTTTTACAGTCTGATAACAAGCTTTATTCGTTTTCCTTTTTTTATTATTATTTTTGTTTTAGTTTGTTGAAAATAAATTGGCTAAAATAGAAGCAGACATGTTTAAATTAAAACAACCACAAAAACGTGACTAGTCTTGAGGGAAATATAGGTTTTATTATTTTTATCAATCACAGATCTCACAGACGAACGTCTGAATATGATCGCACATTAGAAATGTTTGGTGAGATAAAATGTGCACGAAAACATTAAGCAAATCTCTTTGCCATCGTCACTCTTTATTATTAAGCAGGAGTTTACGTACAGTAAATGCGTGTGCGTGCTTGTTGTGGTGTGTTTGTGTGTGTGTGACTGACAGACAGCCTCCGCGGCGTGCATTAGAGATCTCACAGACAAACGTCTTAATATAATCGCACATTAGATATGTTTGGTGAGATAAGATGTGCATGATAACATTATTAAGCAAAAATACATAGTACATTATTTTTTTTCCCTTGTTCCAGTACCGAAAGCAGAACCGATAGCGTCAGATCTTAGCCTACTGATACGGTCTTTCATAATTTAGCCCCAGGGCCAGTTTAATACCGGGTTTCGGTACACATCCCTACTTATACCTGACTTATATTTTTCCTCTCACAAACTCTGATTTATTATTTAGCGTGTAAAAAAAAAAAAAAAAACATGCAGCAAACAAGAGAATAGGTGATGAATCCGTTAAAATGCAACTATAGACGACTTATATATTTTTTCCTCTGACAAACGTAATTTATTTTTTAGCGTGTTTAAAAAATAAAAAATAAAATAGACATGCAGCAAATGAAAATAGGCGATTAATCCGTTAAAATTTTGACTATGAATAATAATTAATTATTTTTACATGCAATTATCCAAAATGAAACCAAACAAGATTTGTAATGAAGATAAAATAAATAAGAATAAAAGCTGCACATCTACCATCTCACCTGCAGTGCAAATCTTGCACATATTTTACACACCTGCATTTAAACGCAGCTGCATTTTTTTTTTTTTCATTAAATATTATGAAAGCAAGTAGGGCTGGGCGATAAATCGATTTGATCAATTAACTCGAATTTGTAATTTACATCGGTTTGTTTGAATGAAAATCGGTTTTCTTTTTAACATCCACCTACGCACCACTCAGGCTCCCGTAGTTCAGAGTGGCTCAACCCTCCCCCGCGAGTCTGACAGAGACACGCCGCCGAGCAAAGGATGAGCTGAGCGGTGTGATTCTGACTGGAGCCCGTGATATAACTGCATATTCAGCAAGAATTCATGTTAAACATATTTAGCTATGGCTTGATCAGGTTATAATGACTGCAATAGTCGAGCGGGATGTTAAATGCTATATGAGTTTGTCTGTTTCTTTTACTGATTATTTTCGGGTTAAAGCATGATTTAAACAGATTGATTGATTTTGATTTTTTGATTTTGAAATCTTGAAGAAATTAATCGATCTGTTTAGATAAAATAACTGACAAAAATGTACTGTTATTTTCCTCACAAACAAAATTTGCACAGCTGATGGGCTAGTATTAACAAAAAATAAATAATAATAAAAAATAAAATATAATAAATAATAATAATAAAATAAAATAAAGGTCTTTCCAGCATTAAGGTAATAACATCACAGTTGTTTTATCATCTTGTCTCAGTTATAAGTTTATAACTATATTAAAACTTGTTTTGAAAAATTTCTTTGTCATTTGAATATTGATTTTAAAATCGATTTAAATCATAAATCGGATTTTTTTTTAGGTCATATGCTATCGCCTAGCACTAAAAGCAAGTAAAGAAGGCTCCCTTTAAAATAAATTTGTTAGTTAATGAAGCTCTTTTTTACATTGTGTGCATTTTGTTGATTATAATGAGAGAACTTGAGTTTAATCGTGAGGACAGTTTATTAATCTGTCCATTTATTAGAGTTTCAAAGATTTAATCGTGCAGGTTTAATTTTATTCGTTTCTTGTTTTAGGCTAATTAGGCCTAAATAATGGGAACGAAATTATACAGTGCTTCATGTTTAAACATGCAACAATTTAAAAAATTGCATGTTGTTTTATTGAAGGAAAAAATATATTAATATTGAAAATATAAATTAAAATATAGGCATAATATATGAAAATATTGACATTTTGCATATTAATCCATGTAGCCAACCCCCCTAAAATAGGCTACCACTTTTAATGCTCCGATGCAAAGTAAACCACAATTTATTTTGAATAATATAACGCATAATATAATATAAATAATACTGCACACCTTTTAAATGTGTCAAATCTAAAATATTGTTTAACACCATGTAGATTAGAGAAAATATAATCACAGGTTCAGGCACAGGCTTGACATTTATCCAGCTTGAATTCGTTCTAAAAAAATGCACATAACTTCATAAGTACCAAACTTTCGTCGGTGGATATTAAATATTAAATATTTTAACTACAGTGTTTTTCTTTCATTTTCCCTGACTGAAGCCATCAAATCTAACACATCAGTGAGGCAAAACTGACGTCTATTAGCGAAAATGTGCTTTGATGCGCTTGTTTGATAACTTGTGGTTAAAGCGCCACTCAGCGGTCAAAGGTTGCAAATGCAGTTTATACCGCCGCCGCCGCCGCGGTAAGTGCGGCGGTAAAAAGGGCCTTTTTTGATGTCTACTTAGTGTAGCTATATCTGAGAATCCAGATTGCTTTCATCATCAGCAACTGTCATATTGTCCAGCCCTAAAGCTTGCTCTGTAAGCAATATGGCATTATAGACATAGCAATATAACTTTCTTTAAAAGCTGCTTTGTCACGATGTGCACTGTGTAAAGCACTATACTGATAAATGTGTCCTGGCTTGTCTTGACTCAAACAAATACCCAAAAATGAATGTTTTGTACCTCACTGCCCTTAGCCAGGGCAAAGCCTCCCCCTAGCAGGAGGATAATGCTCCATGGCATCTTCTGCTGTGTCACCTTCCATGTCAGCAAAGTTGGAGTATAGCCACTTTCCTGTTGGGGCACTATAGACCACAGTCATATTTATTGCATTTATTTAAAAGCTATACATAAATACATACACACACACTAAAGATGTATGTTGATTTTTTCAATTTCTAGTTTAATCATTTAACAAGACATCAGCGAGGTAAGTGTTTCACTGACCTGTGTCAGAGCTCTGTGTTCTCCAGTAACACAACCGAGGTGGTTTAGAGGGAAAGACAAAGAGCAGGGCAGCTACAAACACCGCCACTGTGGCATCTGTCACAAACCTGCACAGAGGTGAGCCATGAGGTTGAATGATCAAAGGGTTAAAGACCACAACAACAGGTGATTTGTTGTTTGTGTTTTAGGTTTATAGCTCTTGTGCGAATAAGCTTGCATTGCTATTATGTTACAATATAGAAAAATAGATTATTCACAATAAAATAATAATCAAACATGTATTCGCTTAATAACTTTAAGAGTGTTTGTGTGCTTTTCTCTTTTGGGTTAGACCTTTCACCCAGAGTGAATCTCAGTATTTTCACAGTTTTAAATCCTCAGTCTCTTTGCATGTGACTGGCATCAGGAAATGTACACAAATGCTGTTTGCAATGTGGGAAAACTCCATTCACATTTTTGCTGGACATTTGACCTACAAATAGGAACACGCCACAACTGATAACATGAGAACTCGTTGTTTGTGTTGCGCAATGGTTCGATCTGAACTTTTCATTGATAGTTGAAATTTCTATTACTTTGTTCAATTTTAGAGGGATTTTGCCCATAGACCTGAGGTCATTCTATAGATGTTTTCATCACATTTTTATTAAGTCTTTGAAGATAAAAACAGAAAATATTTGGAGTCTGTTTATCCTAAAACTATATTAGAGGACATTAATATTTCATTTCACAGTGACATTTTGCATAAAATATAACTGCCTTTTATTAACACCAGCAAGTAATCCAGCAACATCCTCAAGTAGGGATTGATACAAATCATTAATGTTTGTAGTACAATATCATTACAATACAGTATCAATAATGTTTGTAGTACAACATACTCAGTATAAACAACTGTATTAGTGACACTTGCTTTAGAAAAAACACCCCTAAAACTGATTCTCTGTCTCAATAATGTTGGTGTTTTCATCCTTACTCTTTTTCAGCATTGAAAAATTGTGTCGCCCATCCATCCACAAAGCCTGGATCACGAGTGAACCAAAGCACCACCAGGAGGATGAAGAGGGCAAGGACACTCAGCTCCCCAAAGGTCATGGGACCAAGTCTCCTGTGCTCATCTTTGATTACATTATAGGCAGCAATCTCCTTCTCTGTCTTCACCGTCCCACAGCCCCATGTCTTTCTGAAGCTTAAGTTACAAATTAAATGTATATTATATTGTGGTATAGGTGTATATTATGCAGCTGAGTTTGATTCATTAGGAAATAACTCTCACTTTACACCCAGGAACACAATCTGTAGCCACAGCCAGGAAAGAATGAGCATGATGATCATGTTTGGGAAAGCAAATCCAAACCATGATGCAAAGTTTATGATGTCAGGGTTGTCTGGGAACAGTCTGTAGGACAAAAAAATGTTGATTTAATATGCTAATACAAAAGTAAGCAAAAGGTACATTCTTGTGCAATACAGTACATTTCTCTCACGCTTAGGAGAAAAACGTCTTTAGGTTACGTATGTAACCCTAGTAGGAACTAGGGTTACATACGTAACCTAGAGACGTTCCTCTTCAGGGAACTCGAGCTGCATCGAAGCGCTACGGGGAACGATGTACCCACGCTGCCAGACTACCAAATCCCTGCCTCGTGTGTATCCGAAGAGCACAGCTTAGGACGAGAGGACTGAAGGCCTGCAGCACTACAGGTTGTGGTGTGATAGAGGGAACCTTAGGAACATATCCCGCTCGAGGTTATATGAACACTTTGGTCATGCCAGGTGCAAAATCAAGATAGGTAGGGGCCACTGAGAGGGCCTGTAAATCTTCTACTCTCCTCAGAGAGGTAATAGCCAACAGAAAGGCGGTTTTAAGGGTCAGATATCTGTCAGAAATATCTTGAATATCTGAGTTTCCACCTCAGGGCGTACAGTTTGCTCGTTGAGGGAGCTCTGGCTTGGAGGACGGTCTCAACAACCTCGGTTGAGAGACCGGATGCTATGAGTTGTGCCCCCTCAGGGGCCACACCCACAGTTTCCACAACTCCGGGCAAGGGTGAATTATCGTGCCCTGCACCTGAGAGAGTAGGTCTGTCCTGATCGGTATCTCCCATGGAGAGCCGTCGAGGAGCGAGACCAGATCTGCGAACCATACTCGGCCCGGCCAGAACGGGGCTACTAACAACAGGCAGACCCCATCCCAGCGTACTCTCGCCTGAACTCCCGGGAGCAGAGTAATATGTGGAAAGGTGTACAGACGAAACCTCGGCCAGGTCTTTACCATAGCCTCCAGTCCAAGAGGTGCTGGATTAACTAGAGAGAACCAAAGGGGACATTTTGATGTCTCTTGAGTCGCAAAGAGATCTACTTGAGCTCTGCCAAAAATTCTCCATATCTGCTTGACCACCTCGGGGTGACGTTTCCATTCCCTGGGCCTCGGCCCCTGCCTCGACAGTATGTCTGCTCCCATATTTAATTTCTCAGGAATATACACTGCTCTTAATGAGAGGAGTTTGCCCTTGATAGTTCGAAGTGGATTGCCCCTCTGGGAAAATCCCTTGGTCTTGAGCCACCACTGTAGGGGTCTCATGTAAAGCAGGCCAAGAGGTATCACATTGGACGCAGCTGCCATCAGACCCAACAATCTCTGAAATAGTTTGACAGTGAGTGACTGGCCTTCTTTGACTCTCTTGACTGAGATGAGGATCGACTCTATACGAGCAGGGGACAGACGTGCCTGCATCACGGTCGAATCCCATACTACGCCTAGATAGGTGGTTCTCTGAACTGGAGAAAGTACACTCTCCTTGGCGTTCAGAGGAACCAGAGCCGCATCTACACATTTCGTGAATGTGCGGCGTGAGAGTGCAAGGCCGAAGGGAAGTACTCAATATTGGTAAGCTTCGCCCCCGAAAGCGAACCTCAGAAACTTCCTGTGTTGTGGAAGGATGGATATGTGGAAGTATGCATCTTTGAGATCTATTGTGACAAACCAGTCCTCGGAACTGATCTGAGCTACAACATGCATGATCGTGAGCATTTTGAACTTCTCATAACTGATCGATTTAAGACCCCTAGATGTATGATCGGACGCAACCCCCCATCCTTCTTTGGAACTATGAAATACCGGCTGTAGAACCCGGACTCCCTGTCTTGAGGAGGGACCACCTCGATGGCCTCCTTCCCTAATAGGGTTTTCACTTCTTGTTCCATAACCAGAGCCTGCTTGGGGCCGACTATCGTCGGAGTAACCCTTTTTCTACTGTGCGAAGGACCCATTGAGATACATTTGGCAGTAGTTTCCATGCTGCTAAATAATTTACTAAGGGAATCAGTCTCTCGAGACTGACCTCTCGAGACAGGGTCTCACTCTGATACGCACGCGGGCAGACTTTACTAGAGAGCTAGGCTTGTTGGGGACCGCTGCACCCTGGAACACTGGCAGGGTTGTCAGACCGGCCCCCAGAGGGCGCTGAGGCGAGACAGGCACCGTGTACTGCTGTGTACACTGCTCTACACCAGCCTTCTGGCGTCAGGGCTTCTTGGCCAAGGACTTCTTGGCTTCAATAACTGCCCTAAAATCTTGTTTGGGCCTAGAAGTCCTCGTCCGAGAGCATTTTTGAGCCTTTCTGTACAAGGAGCTGGCATGTGGCTGGGGCATCTCCCGCCCAGATGCCCTGAGAGAGCGACAAGGGAGGAACTTATGGAACGCCGGCGCTTGTTTGCGTGCATCCTGAAACATGTCGACGACAGTACTGACTGCGTCGCCGAACAGTCCAGAAGGCTGGATTCGGGGGTCCATAAGGCAGACCCTGTCCCGCTCTTTCATTTCTGAGAGGGTCAGCCATAAAAAAATAAAGGGAGAGATCAGCGGTCCGTCTCAGCTCAGAAATATCACGGAACTTGATCTCCTGTCCCTCGTCTAGCTCCTTTAGCAGGTCGGCTTGGTACGCCTGTAACACCGCCATAGTGTGCAGACACGCACCAGCCTGCCCTGCTGCCACATACCCTTTGCCAACCAATGCCTTTTGAGACGATACAGCTCTGGGGGACAGATAGCTCACGAGCGTCTGCTCCACCTGAGGCATCGCTCTATAGCCATGCTCTCCCATCCCCACCTCATTGCCATAATAATCTGATGAGGGGATGTAGGCGGGCTGAATTCCATTGGACTGATTAAACACGATATTCAGAGTCGCTCACGCTAGACACGTTCCCTGTAGTGCTTCGATGCAGCTCGAGTTCCTGAAGAGGAACTGTAATGTAAGGTACCTACTGGCTCATCTGTCCCATAAGAACAAGGTTTGGTCCCGTGCCTGTGAGTGTGGCTGTCCCACCAATGCTAGCTGCATAGCACACGCTTAATGTCAGGCCTTTACACATCTTTATTCTTTCCTCTGCGTTTCGAGAATGCTCTTCCATGTCAAATTCCATTGAGAAGCTGTGGCCATTCAGAGCCACTGTGTACAATAAAACAGAAATTGTTTTACTTTCCATTAGAAGTGTTACATACAGTAGTTATATAGTTTTGGTACACACATGGCATATTATAACAATTGACTAAACTAAACTTTAACAATGAGAGTAAAAATGAAAACTAAACTAAATAAAAAAGACAAAAATAGAAATAAAACAGAAATAAATCTTAAAAATAAATGATGTAAAATGTAAAACTCATTTTATTTCATTTATTCAGTTATGAAGAAATATTTTTTACGTTTAACGATGTACTTTACTAAAAAGAAAACGAAATTGAAATAACTAATAAATCTATGTAGTAATAAAAGAAAATGAATAAAAAAAACTAAAACCAACAACAATAAACTAAAGTTTAATATTAAGTTTAATATATTAAAATAACTAAAATAATGATACATATATGATGATAAAAACACTCTCAGTGACACTAAAATAACAGTGAACTCTGCTACACATAAGCCACGTTTACACAACTGAAACTTTGCCCAGGGAACTAGGGTCTTTGGGCTGGTACTCCATGTGTTTCCACAGCAGCAACCAGGATCTAAATAAAGTTCCAGGTAAAAAATTGCCCCTCATAAAATGCCTGCTCACAAGGTAGCACTTTTATAAATGTCAGGAACTTTCAGGGGCAGGACTTGGGCGCTAAACATGCTGATTGGTTGAGTTCAAGCAGAATTGTGATTTCAACCACCATTTATTCAGATACTTTTCAAAATATTACTGTTTACATGGGTTGGTAGGTTAATCAGGAGATTGTAGATAGAGTGTCAATGGTCCATTTGAGATATAGGTGGCGGTAATGCACTTATAAATCTGCGATCCGCCATAAAGCAAGAAGAAGAATATTACTGCTATTATGTCCTGAAATGTAGTTTTAAAAGTATTTCAGGTGAGAATGTAGTTGTTTAAAATTCAAAGCTGCAGTTTATTTACAAAGAATCTGCACGTATTTAATAAATGTGTTTCGCCAATTTCGGAGATGATCAGCTCCATGCGATCAGTGGGAGCTCAGTGCTCATGTTTACCGATGAGAGCAGTCTCAACTCAGCTAGTCCTTCTGACATTTGTCACTGGCTCTGATGTTTTAAACGTAAAATATAATTCATTTTGGGTAAATCTAACAGGTAATCGTTGGTCTTTATTAAGTTAATCTATTAATATGTTAAAAAAAAGATGCAATACTGTTTGATATAATATTGTAATGTAACGTCCGACTATAAAGGCCTTCACATTTCCCTGAACAACGTTTCTGCGGCTATTAATATGTTTAAATGAAAACGAAAGAAGGCAGTGGTGTTTGATATCATATTTTGTCTTATTGTAAATATACAGTGAGGAAAATCACAGTAGCCAAGGTGACTTGACTGATGTTATCAAGTACGATGCTGTTTGCAGAATTACCAGACATTACTACGAAATTTCCTTTACTTTGTGTTGAGAAACACGTGCAGACCTATGTCACCAGACTATTTGCCTAATCTTTACGGCACTTTAGACTGTGGTGTTAATGCAGAGAGCTACAAGTCTGGGAGGGAAAAATTTCCTGTGATCGAACTGAATCGTTTTAAATGGTTCGCGTCTCCAATACACATTAATCTACAAATGACTTAAGCTGTTAACTTTTTTAATGTGGCTGACACTCCCTCTGTGTTCAAACAAACCAATATCCCTGAGTAATTCAGTTCGATTCAATAAACCGGTTGAAGAAAACTGTTCACCGGTTCTTTTGCGCTCGACGTAATGGCGTCATTGACGATGATTGGTTTGTTTGAACTCAGAGGGAGTGTCAGCCACATTAAAAAAGTTAACAGCTTAAGTCATTTGTGGATTAATGCGTATTGCAGACGCGAACCGTTTAAAACGATTCAGTTCGATTTGGTGAATTGGTTCAAAAAGGTCCGGTTACATCAAATGATTCGTTCGCGAACCGGATATCACAAACTGCTTTGTTTTGAACTCTCTCACAACAGACACGGAAGAGAAGACAATGCTAAATAAAGTCGTAGTTTTTGCTATTTTTGGACCAAAATGTATTTTCGATGCTTCAAAAAATTCTAACTGACCCTCTGATGTCACATGGAATACTTTGATGATGTTTTTCTTACCTTTCTGGACATGGACAGTAGACCGTACACACAGTTTCAATGGAGGGACTGAGAGCTCTCGGACTAAATCTAAAATATCTTAAGCTGATAAACTCACTGCTGAGGTCTCACTGGTTTGGAATGACATGAGGGTGAGTTATTAATTACATAATTTTGATTATTGGGTGAGCTAACCATTTAAGTCTATTCCTTATCACTCAACTAAAGGTATCCTCCATCAGACTTTTTTTCTCACCCTGCGTGTCAGGTTGTTTCTCAGTGTTTTTCGCATCAATCTCTGGAGTGGAGACCTGCTCTGGTTCTGCTCTGTTGTTGAGCTGCTCGAGCACAGCTTGAACGATGGGCACCATCATGGCTGTTGTAGCCGTGTTACTGATCCACATGGAGAGGAAGGCTGTTACACCCATGAAGCCCAGCATCAGCCTGTAGAATGGCAGAAGAAGTCTTACTGAGACTGCTTTTAACAATGAGAAGATTCCCAGTAGATTTTAAATGCTTACAGAGCAGGTCGTACGCCTACAATGAGCAACACTCTGAGTGCAATTCTCTTGTGTAGGTTCCAATGCTCAACAGCTACAGCCACCATCAGTCCACCCAGAAACAGCATGTTGGTATCCTTCAGGTACTGCATACACACCTGTCATACAGAAATCAGATATTTGAGATACAAAGTTTGAGTTACATAAGTTATGAATGTATAAAATTTAATTGAGTGGTGTTTAGTTAAAAAGAAATGACTGAAAATAACACAACATGCCATGAACATGTTTTAAAGCAGGAGACATTGACGGATGTCAGATATACTAGTAGGATGACTGGTTTACAAACCTGATTCCAACAATGTTGGGACACTGTACAAATTGTGAGTAAAAAATGGAATAATTTACAAATATCATAAACTTATATTTTATTCACAATAGAATATAGATATCATATCAAATGTTAAAAGTGAGACATTTTGAAATGTCATGCCAAATATTGGCTCATTTTGGATTTCATGAGAGCTACACATTGCAGAAAAGTTGGGACAGGTAGCAATAAGTAGGCCTGTCACGATAACAAATTTTGCTGGACAATAAATCTTCCAAGAAATTATCGCGATAAACGATAATATTGTCGTTCTAAGACCAGTTTCAACTAATGTAATGATAATGGCATAATACACAGGGTACACATTTTCAAAGATCTATAAACTTTTATTTTATTTTATGGCAGATTCATGGCTGACTTTGTGCGGCTTAAAATGAATTAGTTTTGTATGTTACACTACTGTATGTTTATATGCCAGTTAGGGATGCTCATAATTGACCGTTTAACCATTTACTGAAAGTAAACATGTTGACAGATGAAGGGGCCGTTCACATATCTCGTCTTTTGGGTGCTCAAGTTCGTTATTTCAAATGCGGTATGCGTGCTCATAATGAAAGAGAAGCGCTTGTTTTTTCCAGGAAGGTATGGGGGAGAAAACGATGCACGCGTGTGCGTGCGTGTGTGTGTGTACTCACTGGGCGCGTTGACACAAGCAAACACACGCCTTCAGACATATTTAGCTGAGCAAGCCAAATGAAGCGAGCGAAAAGTATGCCCATTTCGACAGAAAGGGCAACAAAGTTACTTGCAAAATATGCTACGCAGTATTAAAATAAAGCAGTAGTGCAAGTACAATGCTGTATAACTTGCGATGCAAACATCCACAAGCAAATGAAAGGCGCTTCCCAAAGCTGGTCACTCTAGCGAGATGATATCTCTTTATTTCCGGGACATCTGTGCCATCGGAGAGGGTGTTTTCTACCGTGGACTGTCCGCAGGCTGTGCTCCAGACTAGCCCCACATCATGACATGTTACATTTTTTAAATAAAAATTTAAAAAAATTATTTCGGCCGAAAATATTATCAAGCTCATTTTTTTTATTGTGTGATTAATTGATTTATCGACTATCGTGACAGGCCTAGCAATAAGAGGTCGTAAAAGTTAAATGTACATTTAAGGAACAGCTGGAAAAACAATTTGCAACTTATTAGGTCAATTGGCAACATGATAGGGTATAAAAAGAGCCTCTAAGAGTGACAGTGTCTCTCAGAAGTCAAGATGGGCAGAGGATCACCAATTCCCCCAATGCTGCGGCGAAAAATAGTGGAGTAATATCAGAAAGGAGTTTCTCAGAGAAAAATTGTAAAGAGTTTAAAGTTATCATCATCTACAGTGCATAATATCATCCAAAGATTCAGAGAATCTGGAACAGTGCGTAAGGGTCAAGGCGGGAAAACCATACTGGATGCCTGTGATCTTCGGGCCCTTAGATGACACTGCATTACATATAGGAATGCTACTGTATTGGAAATCACAACATGGGTCAGGAATACTTCCAGAAAACATTGTCGGTGAACACAATCCACTGTGCCATTTGCCGTTGCCGGCTAAAACTCTATAGGTAAAAAAAAAAGCCATATATAAACATGATCCACAAGCGCAGGCATTTTCTCTGGGCCAAGGCTCATTTAAATTGGACTGTGGCAAAGTGGAAAACTGTTCTGTGGTCAGACAAATCAAAATTTGAAGTTCTTTTTGGAAAACTGGGACGCCATGTCATCTGGACTAAAGAAGACAAGGACAACCCAAGTTGTTATCAGCACTCAGTTCAGAAGCCTGCATCGCTGATGGTATGGGGTTGCACGAGTGCCTGTGGCATGGGCAGCTTACACATCTGGAAAGGCACCATCAATGCTGAAAGGTATTTCCAAGTTCTAGAACAACTTATGCTCCCATCCAGATGTCATCTCTTTCAGGGAAGACCTTGCATTTTCCAACATAACAATGCCAGACCACATACTGCATCAATTACAACTTCATGGCTGCGTAGAAGAAGGATCCGGGTACTGAAATGGCCAGCCTGCAGTCCAGATCTTTCACCCATAGAAAACATTTGGCGCATCATAAAGAGGTAGATGCAACAAAGAAGACCTAAGACAGTTGAGCAACTAGACGCCTGTATTAGACAAGAATGGTACAACATTCCTATTCCTAAACTTGAGCAACTTGTCTCCTCAGTCCCCAGACATTTGCAGACTGTTATAAAAAGAAGAAGGGATGCCACACAGTGGTAAACATGGCCTTTTCCCAAAATTTTTGATGCCATGAAATTTAAAATCAACTTATTTTTCCCTTAAAATTATACATTTTTCTCAGTTTAACATTTCATATGTCATCTATTTTTTATTCTGAATAAAATATTGAAATGTGAAACTTCCACATCATTGCATTCTGTTTTAATTCACAATTTGTACAGTGTCCCAACTTTTTTGGAATCGGGTTTGTATATAAGACTTAAAACATACATCTTTGGACTCCATGATTCTGAAGAGAGGAAAGAGTACAGCTGGCAGGAGAGCAGTGACAGCCAGTGGCAGCACTTCGGTACACCAGTACACAGCCATTAGTGCAACAACATACGCACATGCAGCCTCCTGCAAATTGTAAAACCAGAGTGTGTCATATCAATTTATACATTACCATTTAAAAGTCTGGGGTCAATAAATTTATAGTTTTGTTCTTCAAGGATTCAAGTGATCAAAACTGACAGTAAAGACATTATAATGTTATGAAAGATTTATAATTCAAATAATGCTCTTTTGAACTTCATATTCATCAAAGAATGCTTGGTTTCTGCAAAACCTTAAGCAGCATAACCGTTTTCAACACTGACGGTAATAAGAAATTTTTCTTTAGAAGATGGATGGATGGGTGGATGGATAGACACATACATAAATACATCATGTTTAATAAGTATAATTTTCTAAACCACAATGGAAGAACATTTCATTTCCCAGAATTAACTGTGAATTCCATTTCTCGAAATTAAAAATCCAGCAAATTTCTTATTACGATTCAAATTTTTTTGTGTGGTGTGTTAATTTGTTAATTGAAATAGACCAAATTCTTCATTGTGAATTTTGCCCAACTCTGTGGCACTGTAATTTATTATAAACTGTACATTTTACAGTTAACTCAAAAATATGTCAATTTCCCATGTGAGAGAGAGAGAGAAAAAGGTGGATTTACCAACTGGGGTCCAGGGAAAAGTTCAGGGAAAATTATAAACACCTACATTTGCTGAATTTTACAGTGTTTATATGTTTATAATATCATGTAAGCTATATAAAATCAGCTGTCTGTATTTATATTTTAAGGTGGAAGTCCCGCAATGGAATCATCCTATTTGGGAATCCTATATGGATTAAACAAACTAAACAAACATACAAAACAACAACAACAACAAAAAAACTGTTAATCTTCCATCTTAGCAAGTTAAAATTGTAATGTGTAACTGTAGGCATGTTTTGTTTTATGTATTATCGTTGTATGCGGCCCTACTTGGATTTTATCCTCTGACTCAAGACAAGCATACGGTGCAAAGTTCCTTTCGTTATTCAGTCACCCAGAAACACTCTAAATCACAACACGGCAAAACAAAAAATATCTGATAACATTCAGACATTCGTGTCAAAATAATGCCATAAATTTTTTTTTACACATCACATATTGTTACCTTGATTGTAATTATGTAATATTGCTAGCGGCTATATGATGTGACAAACAGTGGTCTACCGTCTTGGATGACCGGCACCTGCAAACAGTTTATTTATTTGTAATTTTTTGGCAGGCTGCGGCTGAGAGGGTATAATATATATATATATATATATTTTTTTTTATTAAATAACTGAATCCGGTTGGCCGATGTTATTGTTTCTATTAAATTATAGACGATCTTTGGTTTTATTTATGTGGCACTATGAAAAAAAGGGGGGAAAAACTTTGTGACAACAAAGGGTTAAAACTAAAATAGGGCATTGTGAGTTTCTGGTGAAGGAATGTGTCGCCCCAATGCATGGTCTCGTACCATGCTTTTTCTTAAAGATACAGAGAAATCCGGTTGAAAGAACCTCGAAAGATGCGTAAAAAGTTAATCTCTGAGAGCCTTTCTCGACTCTCTTTGACACGCTTTAGACATACTTGACTGTCAAATCACACACTGTCCAGTGGAAACGACACAACACTTTTAAAAATAGTTATGAAGCTTAAGCTTTTCAGTTAATTACAATTCTTGCCTATTTAAAACATTTTACATGCATCATAAAATTAGACTTACCTTTGTTCCAATGACAAGTGGCAAAGGAAGGAGAAGAAACGGGGTGCAAAAGAGAATCAGTCCATTTTTCATCCACCATACATGTTTCAGTATATGTGAAACCATCATTTTCGGCTTATGATAACTTAACAAAGAAAAGTCTAAAACTGGGGAAACTGCGCAAAACTTGTATGTTCTGATCTGTGGACAGTGCTTGGGTTCGCGCTCTGTCAGTATCTTTCTCTCTCTCTCTCACACACACACACACACACACACACACACACACACACACACACACACACTCACTCACTCACTCACTCACTCACTCACTCACTCACTCACACTCAGCGCCGCACTCATTGGAGCGCATAATTAAGCGCGTGCAAGATTTGTACCTTGCCATTTTCAATTCTTAAATATTAACCTGTGAATTTCATCACCAAAGATTTGTTAGCATGGAAATGCAATCACGTATGTAGAGATAGAATATATATATATATATATATATATATATATATATATATATATATATATATATATATATTTCAAATGCTGTTGATACGTATATATACTTTAGTGTAAAATATTTTATGTCATTTAATTTTATGTTCTTTTTATTTATTAATTTATTTTTATTTATCTATTTATTTTTTTCAAATACATTGTTTTGATTTACTTTGGAAAACACTCATCCAAAAGAGTTCGATTTATAGACCTAAAAGATTTCGGCCTTACAATAATCCTTTGTAAACCTTAACTTCAAAAAGACAGTGATTTTCAGCTTTTACTATGGACACCTTAAATTAGCCTCTCAGTCAACCCAGGGGCCTCCCTACATTTTTAAGTTCTGTCTTCTCAGTGGACCCTTGTAGTATAGCTCTGATAGATATCTGTTTTTGCCGCAGCATAATGATTATGTACTTTTTCTATCTTGAAATCTTCTTTACAGTTCACAAACCCCTAAATTCCTAATTAATAGTTCTCACAAGGGTCTTTGAAAGCAATGGACCAACACAGCCTGAAGGAACTAAGAAATTGAGATTGGATGGGGGGAAGCAAGGAGAAGACAAGAACGTGTTTCTTTTCTCAGTAGAGTTGAATGACAGCGAGATACAGTGGGTACACATTGCTGCCTTTGCTGAAACTCTACACAGAACCAGCAGGGAGCCAGGCTCACAGACCTGCTGGGAGACTGACAATAGCTCTCTGTTTGAGGTTGAGGATGAGATTTCCTTAAATCATCACAGTTGCGGGAAATCCTGATGAACCCATGGTTTTGTGTTACATGTGAACTTTTTGCTGCTGCAAGGTTGTAAAAAATAAATAAATAAATACAAATAAAAAGATAAAAACAGAGATTAATCAATAACTAGATTGAATACAACTGTCATAAAATGATTACTTATTTATAATACAATCAAATTGTTTAATAAAAAAGGTTGAAGCGATTAAACTTGACTTTGGACAACTTTGATTTATTTTCCACTGGTCACAAATGTATACAAGGAAAAAACAAGGACATTTAGTTTTATAGTTTTACAGCATGGAAGCGTCAAACATTTAACAGACACTTGAACGAAAAATACAAAGTACAATGTAATGTCAAAGAAACACAAGTCTCTTTTGGGTTAGTGTTTAGTTTAGTTTTAGGATAGTGTTTTTTTTCTTCTTGTTTTTCAGAATTTTATTCAGGTGGTCTGTGCCTGGAATTCATAATTTTGAAGTTTCTAGTATACAATAGTCTGTCAAATATATTGGTAATACTTTACAATAAGGTTTAATTTATTAACATTGTCTAGGTAATTTGTCAGATAATAAATAGTGTTACAAATATATTGCTCATTATTACAATGTTAGTTTAAGCATTAACTAACACAGACTTATGGGACCTTTTTGTAAAATGTTTTCAATATATTTGCAATATATTGATAGTAGTTGCATAAACTAATAACATGTAGGCTATATCTTGCAAAGAATGTCTCTTTGGATAAAAGCGTCTGTATCATATGAGATATAAAATATCAACAGTGTATCAGCATTTTGTATTTCTGGAGCAGGATGAAAGAACACTTTCCAGCTAACTTGTGTACGAGCATATCTGTACTTCGAAAGCCCCGTATGTAGACAAAAGAAGCCTGTTTCCTTAACACATGTTCCCACGTCTATTTATTTAACTGTGGCTCCCCCTAGTGTCAAACATAGAGAATAACATTTTTTTGTGATATTTTACTATTTAGATTAGATTAGATTAAACTTTATTGTCATTATGCAGAGTAAAAGTACAGAGCTAATGAAATGCAGTTAGCATCTAACCAGAAGTGCAAGAATATAGTGTTTTATATACATATAAGTGCAGAGTAAGTGAAGCTATGATTTACAGAATGTACAGTGGAGTTGCTATGTACAGTATTGAGCAGAGTATTACAGAATATAAATAGGAATGCAATGTGGGAATTGTATGTACATTATGAACAGATCAATGTAGGATTATATATACTTTATGAACAGCAGCAACATAAGAACAGTGGTAATACAACCCGAATTCCGGAAAAGTTGGGACGTTTTTTAAATTTTAATAAAATGAAAACTAAAAGACTTTCAAATCACATGAACCAATATTTTATTCACAATAGAACATAGATAGCATAGCAAATGTTTAAACTGAGAAAGTTTACAATTTTATGCACAAAATGAGCTCATTTCAATTTTGATTTCTGCTACAGGTCTCAAAATAGTTGGGACGGGGCATGTTTACCATGGTGTAGCATCTCCTTTTCTTTTCAAAACAGTTTGAAGACGTCTGGGCATTGAGGCTATGAGTTGCTGGAGTTTTGCTGTTGGAATTTGGTCCAATTCTTGCCTTATATAGATTTCCAGCTGCTGAAGAGTTTGTGGTCGTCTTTGACGTATTTTTCGTTTAATGATGCGCCAAATGTTCTCTATAGGTGAAAGATCTGGACTGCAGGCAGGCCAGGTTAGCACCCGGACTCTTCTACGACGAAGCCATGCTGTTGTTATAGCTGCAGTATGTGGTTTTGCATTGTCCTGCTGAAATAAACAAGGCCTTCCCTGAAATAGACGTTGTTTGGAGGGAAGCATATGTTGCTCTAAAACCTTTATATACCTTTCAGCATTCACAGAGCCTTCCAAAACATGCAAGCTGCCCATACCGTATGCACTTATGCACCCCCATACCATCAGAGATGCTGGCTTTTGAACTGAACGCTGATAACATGCTGGAAGGTCTCCCTCCTCTTTAGCCCGGAGGACACGGCGTCCGGGATTTCCAACAAGAATGTCACATTTGGACTCGTCTGACCATAAAACACTATTCCACTTTGAAATAGTCCATTTTAAATGAGCCTTGGCCCACAGGACACGACGGCGCTTCTGGACCATGTTCACATATGGCTTCCTTTTTGCATGATAGAGCTTTAGTTGGCATCTGCTGATGGCACGGCGGATTGTGTTTACCGACAGTGGTTTCTGAAAGTATTCCTGGGCCCATTTAATAATGTCATTGACACAATCATGCCGATGAGTGATGCAGTGTCGTCTGAGAGCCCGAAGACCACGGGCATCCAATAAAGGTCTCTGGCCTTGTCCCTTACGCACAGAGATTTCTCCAGTTTCTCTGAATCTTTTGATGATGTTATGCACTGTAGATGATGAGATTTGCAAAGCCTTTGCAATTTGACGTTGAGGAACATTGTTTTTAAAGTTTTCCACAATTTTTTTTACGCAGTCTTTCACAGATTGGAGAGCCTCTGCCCATCTTTACTTCTGAGAGACTCTGCTTCTCTAAGACAAAGCTTTTATAGCTAATCATGTTACAGACCTGATATCAATTAACTTAATTAATCACTAGATGTTCTCCCAGCTGAATCTTTTCAAAACTGCTTGCTTTTTTAGCCATTTGTTGCCCCCGTGCCAACTTTTTTGAGACCTGTAGCAGGCATTAAATTTTAAATGAGCTAATTAAGTGGATAAAAGTGTAAAATTTCTCAGTTTAAACATTTGCTACGTTATCTATGTTCTATTGTGAATAAAATATGGGCTCATGTGATTTGAATTTCCTTTAGTTTTCATTTTATTAAAATTTAAAAAACGTCCCAACTTTTCTGGAATTCGGGTTGTAAATACAGTTGGATGAGTGTGCAAAGGTATTGTTAAACAATGTATTCTATGCAAAATAACAGTAGTGCAATGATATTTTTATAGGAAGTTTACTGTGCTTTGTACAGTAGCAACTTTAGAAAGTTTACAGTGTAATATCTTGACCAATGTGCAGTCTGTGAAAAATATCAGTATTGACCAGGGCTGCGTTTCCCAAAAGCATCGTAAGCCTAAGTTGATCGTAAAAACGATCGTACGATTGATCTTAATATTACGGTCTGTTTCCCAAAAGCATCGTAGCCTAAGTAGCACTTGAAAATCTTCGTAGATCTACGAGTGCTCTGGAGTAATCGTACATCCCCAAGTGCATCGTAAGAAGACAGATTTATGAGGACACCTGCAGGACAACCGGCAGATTACACTTTTATCTAGATTTAACACACTGCAACGCGAGTAATATAATAATATTTGGATTGTACTTTATTGTACACTTTATTGTACTCGTTTTTTGTTTACATGAATTTATAAATTAAATAAATAAAAAGGGGAAAAGAAGATAAAAAACACATCTAAATTAAATGAAGGAACAAAAAAAATCATAAAAGAAGTAATGTGGGAAATTTGCTTCAAAGACTGGGCAAAATAGGAATGAATTCAAAAAAATCTGTCAATGACTTGCTGACATGCACGAAAACCAGCCATGTATTGGGCATTTCTTGGTTGGCCATGTGGTCCCATGCCATCTTCGTCCTCCTCCTCCACCTCTTCATCTTCCTCCCTGTTAAGTAAGGGCACTCTCATCTGCACTAAAAATGTTGTGCAGCATAGCTGTTACTATTATTACTGCACAGCACTTTTGTGGAGCAAACCAAAGACCACCGCTGGACTGGTGAATTGCCCGAAAGCGCACTGTCCCTGTAAGTTTTGTGCCTCCTGACCAACAGATGAATTGGTGAACATGAAGGAGTCGTGTGTGCTTCCGGGCCACCTTGCCACAATGTCTGTAATCAAACCCTTATGGTCACAGATCACCTGGCAGTTGATAGCTGCATAGCCTTTGCGGCATATATATACATGGCCATCCACAGATGGTGTAAGGATCGGGATCAAGGTACCTTCGATCACTCCAATGATCTGAAACTGATGCCTTACTTAGTCCAAGCCCATCACCAAGTACCTGGAGAAAACTGCCTGTTGCATAAAATCTCAAGGCTGATAGGAGTTGGATTTCAGGGGACAAGGCAAAATTTCTCCTCGCATCAGCTGAGGTCCAATGCTATTTAGCAATTGGGCTATTTGTCCTCTTGGCAGACGGTATCGCCTTATTATAGCCATGTCATCAAGGATATCCAAGGGGTTTTGATGCTGTCTGATGAAGGCATTTAAAGTCACCAGTCTACTTCGTGGTCGTCTCTGTCTTTGTCTTTCTCTGACCCTCAATTGAAGAACACGCTGTAGTGCAGCCATGATTTCCTCTGCAAGTCTAGTGAGGTGTAAACTCTATACTAATCCTAGCTTAATTGAAGAAACCATGTGAAGGTCATCAGGCTGTGATAATGTTCACATATCCCACTGCCTATCATCAATTTCAGTAATGACATTAGGCCCTACCTTGAAGAAAGTGAAGGTGTGGCATGCTTAGAAACTGTATAGATTACATATTATATTCCTTTAATCTATCCTCTGTTCATAATGATGAAAAGTTGTGCTTATTATAAAAATGTATACATAGAACAGTACTGGTAAAAAATGTTGTTGACTTTTTTGTCTATACCTGTAGAAATGTATTGGCTAGATGAAGTACTGTATATATATTTGTGTTATCTGTCACGCCAAATATATAGACTTTATATTAATAATATTGAAACTTAAATGCTTATGTCTGAAAATAATCATCAACCATTAGCCATTTACTTCAGAAACATTTGGAAGAACTCATAACAATTATTATATTATTTCATATGGTCTTAGGCCTCGTGTGCATGGTTCAACAAACACATGGACATCAAAAACACTGCATATAGCTTTATTAATAAAAAACATTGCATAGTTTTATTAATTTGGGTTATTCAGTTCCCCACAACCTGCAAAATACATTGTACAGTGAGATGAGTCATAACTACATATAGAAAACATTTCACATTGCACAAATTACTGAAACAATAAATCACATTACCTGTGTCTTCTGGCAAGATAATTGGCACAGAAATTGAGGGCCTTGCAAAACTCATCTCCTCTAGTGCACGCCTCCTCTCTTCTAAGGCCAGTTTGGCCTTCTTGAGCTCAATGAGCTGCTGTTGGAAGTTGTTGTCTCTTTCATTGGCTTCTTGAAGGCATTGCCTAATGTCTTTCAAGACATCTAGTTTCTCTCTCTCCAGCTGCACTAGGTCCTGACTACAGCTACAGACATTCTCAAACTGCTGAGTTGTTGTGTCTGCAGTCTGGACCACTGAAGATGGAGGCTGTGGCCTGGGAGGGTTTTTTGGAGGACTAGGAGATGCTCGGAGATGGCAGATAAAACTGATGGTTCCTCTGAGCATGAAGGACCTGACTCAGGTTCAGGCTCAGGCTCAGGTTGAGTTATCCCTACTCCTCCATGGATGTCAATACCACCAGTAATTCCATCTGAAGCACTTGTGCCAAGTATTGAGAATGCCTTTTCTTCCTCGGCTGTAAGAAGGGGGGACTCATTGGTCCCCCACCTGTTTTTTTAATTGCAGTCCTCTGCAGTGCCCTCTTCCTTTTTGCCAGGCTTGCAAAATCCTGCCACTTCTTGCGGACCTCCTTCCCTGACCTTTGAACACCCCTGGTTGCAGTTAGTTTGGTAGCAATGTCCTCCCAGATGTTTTGTTTTTCTTTATTAGTATGGTGTCCTTTAAATCTGGTAAAAATCACATCTTTGTTTTTCTCTATCTCCTCTAAGAGGACATTAATTTCATCCTTTTGAAAGGTATCTTTTCTTGTTTTATTTTTTTTTGTTCAGTCATTTTGTCAGTGTCTCCGCCTGTATGTAGGTGCTTTATATAGACTTGATTGTCTTGATTGGTAATCCAAAACAGATGACAATCATTAGGTTAAACGTTCAGAATACGATTCCATATAAGGTTACATTTCAGCACTTCGCGAATGGACAGCGACTCGTAAGTAGCACGTAGAGCGCGTTCTCGCGCGTTCATGTTAAGTGCATTTTTGGGAAACGCTCGTGGAATTGCTGCGAGCGTTCGTAAGTTTGCACGTAGAAAACGCTCTTAAGAGCTAAGATACATCGTTATCGGGAAACCCGGCCCAGTGCAGTAAAGTAAAAGAGCAGGTGGTGTGGAGTTCAGAAGGGTCACGGCCTGGGGGTAGAAGCTCTTCCTGAGCCTACTAGTGCGAGAGTGTAGGCTCCTGCAACGCCTGCCGGATGGAAGGAGGGTAAAAAGTCCATGGTTAGGGTGAGAGGCATCCTTGATGATGTTTCTTGCCCTGCCCAGGCAGCGCTTGTGATAAATGTTCTCAATGGAAGTTAACTGGGTGCTGGTGATCCGTTGAGCAGTTTTCACCACCCACTGGAGTGTTTTGCGGTCAGATGCGGAGCAATTGCTGTACCTTACTGAGATGCAGTTTGTGAGTATGCTCTCAATGGTACAGCGGTAGAAATCAGCAAGGATCCTGGGACACAGGTGAACTTTCTTAAGGATCCGTAAGAAAGTTCACCTGAGTCCCAGGATCCTTGTTGAATTCTACAGCTGCATCTATTGCATCTAGCCAAAATCACGCAGCTGTTGAGCATTACTGCTATTGGTGTTATTGGGCATTACTTACATTAGTTACAACACTACTGTTGTTTGGGGGGCTTTGAAAGTAAACTGTTTTTGACAACAATGTTCATTTCACATCACACATCATAACAAGACAGCATCAAACAATAAGAGAGGCTAGACCAGTATATTATATTATTAATTTAGTTAGGTACTGTATAATATTAGGGCTATATGTTTAAAATGGTTTAAATATACATATATAGTACTGTGCAAAAGTCTTAGGCCACTAGTATTAAAAAAAAAAAATCAGTTATTTCTATGCTTTGCTGTATATATCCACTCATTGTCACAGTTCTTCTGGATTTTGTCTGTTTGATCTGTTTCTTCGTGTTATTCCAGACAGACTGGATGATGATGAGACCAGATCTCTGTGTGGAGCACTGGCTGTCAGACTCCTTGTCCAAACAAAAATCTCACTGGATTATTACAATTAATGGCAAATATAACTTAATTTAAAATAACTGATATTTACTACTGACACACTACAGCAAAATATAGAAATAATCGACTTAAAAACTTTTTTTTTTTTTGTGAAAATGCCAGTGTACTGTATATATCAAGATCAATTTCAAGATCATAATTTTAACTCTTGATAAAAGTTAAGAATAATTTACTAACCATGACTGACTTTTTTTGCAGGTTGATGCCTTGTTTTGATTTAGTATGGTGGCCATTGAGTCTAATGGGGCAGGGATAAGGATTCAAGGTTTTGCGTAGGTGGAGAGCTGGAACAGTACAGGGTACACTGGACAAATAAAGTCCATTTAAGGCTTTTAAACTACTTTCATACATGATATATTCTAAATGTTATAGCAGGATATGATAACATCCTTTAAACTTGGGAATAAATGGTTAGCCTCTTTACACTATTAGATACACATAATTACAGTAAAGTAAATCAAAGTTAGTCAAATAGTCTATTTATATAATTTTCATAAATAGTTTTTGTTTGTTTGTCTATGTTCAGGGTATCTTCGGGTAATTCAGTGCAATGCCTAATTTTGTCTGTTAATGCTTCTTCGTGTAAATTAAAATATAATTAATTGTTAAATGGGTTATGTCCTTGGAACAACAAACAACTGAATTATTATTTGAACTTTCTTTTACACATTTATTAAAGTTTTTGATTTTGAACATAACCTAAATAATATCTGTTTAGGTGAAGATTCATAGTGCTTCTTGACCCAGGATCACATATATTAATATTTACATTTAAAACTAAATGATGACACAAGTCAATGGATGATGAAACATTAACCAACAGCACAGTGTCTGAGAACATTCTACTCTAGTCATCTGTTCTGGATCTACATCATTCACTCTTCCTGTATTTATCACATCTTTATTGTCAAGATTTTGGTTAGGTAAGTTTTCTTGTTGTCAATTAACTACCTGAATTTTGCATGTAGTGATATGTGGCGTATTCATAAATCATCTTGTATACAGGCAGTAAATTTCTTTGCTGAGACAGTCAACAGGGAAATGTAAGAGGGGAAAATGTGTTTTTGCATAACACATTTTACCAAATTAACTTAAGTTAATATTATTATTTTTTCTTTCAGAATTAAAAAGAAGTTGTTCATTATTTAAAAAACTTTCAAATTAAAATAGTAATAGTATTTTTTTCCTTTTCTTTTTTTTTTGTACTGATATATCCAAACATAAACATTGCCACTTTAGTTCTGAATTTTGGAATAAAATTGAAAATAGTATATTTTATATTAATATTCTTTTATATTAATTTAACTTTTATGGGTTGTCAAAAAAGCAAACACAATTTGCCATAAGAAAGACTCTAGACATTACACTAGTAGCAAATGCTGGCAACAAACAAAAGCAACCTAATAAACCTGCAAATAGTTACAATATAATCACAGTTTACTCATGCTGCTGTATATGATGAAAACCTAAATATCGACTTTGTACTGTTAATCTGTAAATATACAAGAAATGACTGGATGCAAGTTATGTAAAAAACAAAAACAAACAAACAGTTTACATTAACTGCAGATCAATAATTAACTAATAACAATAACATAATCATTTATTAGTCTTAAATTTAGTATTTACTAATACATGTAAAAATGTAAAGTTCGCAGTAGTTAATGCATAGTGAACTAACATGCATTATTGACTAACATTGTCAAAGATCATGTTTGTGTCTGTGTGTATGCTGTATATATATATATATATATATATATATATATATATATATATATATATATATATATATATATATATATATATATATAACAGTTTTCTTTTTACAATATTTCATGGATTACTTTACATTGTAGTGGGTGAGATCTGTACATTTGTGCACACGCACACACACACACACACACACACACACACACACACACACACATATATATATATATATATATATATATATATATATATATATATATATATATATTTATATATATATATATATATATATATATTTATATATATATATATATATATATATATATACACACACACACACATACATATGAAGCTGTGATATTCAATTATCTGTTTGTTGTGTTCCAGGCCGACAGTAAGAACATGAAGCACTGTCTTATAGTGCTTATAACACTCTGTTTCTTTAGGTTTGGACTGTTGGTAAGATATTACTTTTTCTCTCTTTCTCTCTCTCTCTCTCAAAATCTTGGTCATCTTTATTGTTTGTTTAAAAAACAAAACTTATTTCTAAACATTTTACAGTCTTTTTATGATGATTTCGGCCACTCTCATTTCAGGCTTCTAATGAAACAGATGATGGCAAAGTGAATTGCAATGATGTCTTAAGCCTGGAAGCTCAGCGAGCAGTTGGAGGTGCAGTGGCTAAACTGGGATTGGTGCTTTTAGAAAAACTACAGCCTGGGTCTGAGCAACCAAACATAATCATATCACCTCTCAGTGTTTCTCTTGCACTTGCTGAGCTTGCTTTGGGTGAGCATTCTATGATTAAACATATAGAAGTTTGAATTTATAGCTGTTATGTGTTTTATATAACAGCTATAAATTCAAACTTCTATATGTCTAATCATAGAATATATATATATATATATATATATATATATACACTGTAATTTTAAATCATTAGGTGCAAAGAACAAGACAGAAGACAAGTTGTTGGAAGTTCTTAATGCAAAAGGCCTGCCCAATTTTCATGAAACCTTAAGCTGTGTCCAAGAACAACTAACTGCCAAAGCTGTCACAATGGCATCTCGTCTCTACCTCATACCAGGTAAGGAACTGATGGCATTTTGTTTGATCATGTTAAATCTGACATAACTGGAAGATCCTTTTGAGCTTGAGGTTCAGGACCATTTAACCATTTGTTGACTTGCGTTAAATGTTAGTTTTGTTGAGATTACTTGTGCTTTTTTGTAGATTTTGTTGTTGTTTTTGTCTTTGTGAAGATGTTAGGGTGAACCAGGACTTTGTGGACAGAGCTCTGAACCTGTACAAATCTGAACCTGCACATCTGACCTCCATTGAGGAAGTCAATCGTTGGGTGGAGGAATCCACCAAAGGTCACATAACCAACTTTATGTCCAGTCTTCCACCAAATGTTATTCTAATGCTGATAAACACCATTCATTTTAAAGGTTGGTCAGCATTTCAGCTATAATATATATATATATATATATATATATATATATATATATATATATATATATATATATATATATATATATATATATATATATATATATATATTATTTTTTTTTAATAAAGATGGTGACACCACACAATGATTGGTTTTTCCCTTCTTAGGTGAGTGGCAATCCCGATTTGATTCCAAGTTCACTGTAAAGGATATTTTCTACATTGACAAAAATACCTCTGTACAAGTGGACATGATGATGGGATCCAAATATCCACTCAGCATGTTTGTAGATAGAAAAGATGGCACTCAGGTAATCTAGTTGTTTTATATTTTAATTAATTATAATTTTACATTTACCCCAAAGCCTGTAGATATGCAAATTTTGATTTGGTTTGATGTTCCTCCGTATGGCCCTTAGATTGCAAGATTCCCTTTTCAAGGAAATATGAGTCTTCTGGTGGTAATGCCTGTGCCAGCACATGGAAATCTGTCAATCGCAGCTGCCAAGCTCAACATATCGGACATGTATGAAAATTTTCAAAGCGAGAAGTCAATGCATGTTAAACTACCTAAATTCAAATTACAGTATAAGCAGGATCTGCGACAAGCACTAACAAGCATGGGTAAGATAAAATAATAAAAAAAGAAGTTTATATCTACATCTAAATTTACTTTTTGCTGTGAATCCCATCATACAATGATAATCATCCTTTATAAGGTGGTGTACTTTAGTCCACATGAAGTTGATCAATGCTGTTGTGAAGTGAGAGTTAATAATTCGGTAAAAGAGAATTTTGACACATTCTCATCTCTTATATTCAGGTCTGGGCTTGCTGTTTACTGGGCCTGATTTATCTAGAATCGCACCAGTTCCGTTAGAGGTTTCAGGCATACAACATGCCTCAAGCATGGAGCTGAGTGAGGAGGGGGCCGAGGCTTCAGCCGCAACCTCTGTTACTCTTGTGCGCACAATTCCTACTTTTGCGGTCAACATGCCATTCATCTTCGCACTGGTGGATGATGCCTCTTACATGCCTCTCTTCCTGGGTATGGTCACCAACCCCAACCCTGGAGCGACAACGGAACAAAGTGATGACCCAAAAATTGAAACTGAAAGCACCATGAAGCCAAGCAAAGTGTCACAGAATGATGGGACACTGAATGATAGTCCACATATGGAAAACATGCTAAGTTACATGTTGAATATGTGGAAGGAAACCGTTCCTAAGCAGTTCTTCAGACATCAGGAGATGGAGGATGGTAACTAAAAGGAGAAGATGGATCCGTCCATATTACAGTACATATTTTGCCCAATTAAAATGCAGTGTTTTGATGTTCATGGCCTACCATTGATGGAAGTCATTTTTAATTTTGACATGTATGAGGCTGTTCAATAGCATCTACCCTGATTAAAGCTTATGTAACGGATAATGTCCAGTCCAGCTGGTTATTATTGCAAAATAATTTTGCAATAATAATTGGTGGACTATACATTTTCACAGGTATTACACAGCTACTTGCCAGATAAATAAATATATGGACATGAAAAAAAATTTGATTTGAGTATAAATTCTTCTATAGTGCCATCCTGAAGAAGGTTAGTATTTATTTAAACATATTTGACTACTGAATGCCACAACTGACTAATCAGAATCAAGTACTGGTATAAATATAGATATGCACTATAGTGGGTCATTCAAAACTTAATGAAAGTAATACAACCCAGTTTTTAAACATGCAAAAAATTGCTCACAGAGATACTCTAAAACCGTGAAGATGAATCAATATACATAGCGAAAATGTAATAAATCATTTTTACACATTTGGGCTACTTTGTGTTGTGCAAATACACTGTATTATTGTTCTTTAGTTGCCAAGTATGTTTCTCATCATTTCTTTATGCTAAAATATGTAACAAATAAAACACTAAAAATAAACTAAACTATGACTAAATGAGATATTTTACCCCTAATGCCTTTAAAGAGCAGCAAATGGACGCGTTACAAATGCTCTCTGACATTTAAATATAAATTTAATCCAAAATAGTGGTGTTTCCGTTCCTGAATAGACTAGGTATTTCTGAATTATTTTTGACTTTGAGCTTATGTTCGTTTTCGTTTACATGTAGGCTAACACTGAATATGTTTCGTTGTCACGAGTTGAAAGAATCGGCAAAGAATCCGAACGATCATTTGGTTAGCGGACGTTGAGTCACTGAGATGAATCAAACTCAAGCTCTCACCACTATCTCCTCAGAAGTTACAGACCACCTTCTAGCGTCAGCAAAGGGTGGGATTCTTCACTAAAACACTGCTGATGCATCTGCTCGAGCACAGTTGGCGGAGACAGCTGTGAGCTGAGTCTGCACGAGACGACGGTAAAGAAAAAACAAAAACAGGTCAGCCCCTTTAAAATCAGTATGAAAGTTTTCTAATCCCTTTTAAGTTATTTAATGTATATGGTTAAGTGTATAAGTTTGTTAAGCTGTCTAAATTCTTCTCTTCTTTAAGGCTGCTCTGTGTGTTTGCAAATTCAGCGTATTATTTCCAAGTAAACAAGATCTCGTTTGCTTCTCGGGATAAGAACGATGAATGCAACGAATATAAAATAACTGCTATTTAATTTATATATATATATAAATTATATATAATTATATATAACTCTTAAAGGTTTTTTTCTTACTCCTAATAATTATTTGATACTACATGAAAAGTTTTACAAATGTGTCTTTTTTCAGATTGTAGATGTGGAATGTGAATCGTGTTGAGCTCAGACATATGCACTGGATATGGAGTCACGCTCAAGTATTTAACTGCGTGGCAGATACAGTGCGGGAGCCATTTAGATGAATGTGAAATCATTCGTGTTATGAGTATTTTTTTCCATTGACGGACAAGAACTCAGCAAGAAAGTTTAATGGCAACCAGATGTGCTCAAGAAGTGGAAAAATTTTAGACCATGTTGGAAACTGCTGCAGGGACATTTCTTGAACCTCTGCCTGCAGTTAACTTTGTCAAGTGTATGTAAAGGCTAGGCATTTAACTTGCATTTTCTGTTTTTATTGCAAATGATTGAAGGTCATTTAGTTTATATGTATACCTATTATATATGACCAGTCTTTAGATTGGTGAAAGTTAATGTTTAAATTTTATATAAAATGTACTAAAAACTTTTAGTACAATGAGGTTCAGTGTGATCTGTTTGTTATTTATTTATATTTTTAATGTGGCATTTATAAATTTTTCTAATCCCAGTATTTTATGTATTGCTACCAAGATGTAAAAAAAATTATAATTTATTTAAGGAGAGTTTGGTGTAACAGGTCACCATAGGTATTATTTTATTTATTTATTTATTTATTTATTTATTTATAATTAACACTCTAAAATGGGAATTTCTCAGGTACTTGTAATAGTATGAACAAAACTATTTGAACAAGGGGTACACGTGGTCTTCATCACAGATCCTGAGCTTTTAACTTTATATTTACCAGGATGAGGAAGGTAGTCATGCTGTTTGGTTTATGGAGTCTTCTGTCCCTCTCACATGCTCAGTTGGTAAGGTCTTCATGTATGTCCTCATATACATTCTCTTCAGTGTAATTCCACTGGCTATTATAGTCCACTTCTACTACAGACAGCTACAGCAGAGGCTGAAGGTGAAGAAGAGGTGGTTGAACTTTTTACTACCCCACGCACAAAGTTGGCTGCTGCAACCTCTGATTTTGGCTTCAACCTATTCCGTCAGCTGGCAGCACGTGATCCCAAGGCCAGCGTCTTCCTGTCACCTATGAGTATCTCAGCAGCCTTTACACAGCTTTCAATGGGTGGGGCTTAGCTTCACTATGGAAGACCATGCTTTTCTTACAGCAGTCATCTAAGATTATAGCTTGAGATCATTAATCTCAAATGAGTTTTTTGCCATTTGTCATAGGGGCATCTGAACGGGCTGAGAAACACATTTACAGGGCCCTCCGCTACCACACCCTAAAAGACAGTCAGCTCCATGACACACTGAGAGACCTTCTATCCTCACTAAGAACATCTGCCAAGGGCTTCAAGTCAGCAGATCGCATCCTTTTGGCTAGGAGTTAGTGTTTTTCCTTTTAAATGGGTGGGGTTGTGCATGTTTTCAAGAGGGAGAAGAGCTGTACATGTTTTCATGTATCTCTCTTTGTTTCAGAACTTCGTCTCAGGCTGGAATACCTCAACAGTGTAGAGAAGCAATATGGGATACGCCCTCAAACACTTGCGGGTGGAGCCCGGGACCTTAAGACTGTTAATGATTGGTTTAAACAGCAAACTGGTGGAAAAGTGGAACAAGTTGTTCCTTCACTTTCTCGTAACACAGCTGTGTTGCCTGTGGGAGCAGCCTTCTTAAAAGGTTGGGCTCTGATTTATTCTCTTGCTCTTTAATATCTCTTATGCAGTATGTACTTTAACAGAGGGGAATGAGATGCAAAATGAATGGGACATGTACATGTACATTCGCTTGTCCAGCCTGATAAATATATTTGTGATTTGAGCTAAATTTGAGACATTTAAAATATGTTTTTGAAATATAATCTTTTTAAGATTTATGCTTTTCACCAGGCAGTGATAAGAGTGATTTTTATCTATCGTTTTTGCAGGTAAATGGATAACTAGGTTCAGCAAAGCTAATAAGATAGAGAACTTCCAGAGGGATGGAGAAGCCCCAGCTCTTATTACCATGATGGAGCAGGAGAATTACCCAGTAAAGATGGGTATTGACCCTGAACTTGGCTGCACGGTATCAGTACCTGTTGTTTTATGCATGTACAATTATTATATTAAGTGTGCAGTTCCATCTCCTTCTCCTTTAATGTGCTATGCACTATACAAACAAAGAAGCTGACAATATGAACAATAGAGGGTGGCCAGTACCAATGCATTAAGGATTTCCTACTTTCCATACAACTCTACACATCTTTACACAATTGTATTGTCAACATGCCACATTTGAACATGGAAATGTGACAATAATAATGTGTCTAGGTTTGAAGGCAAAATTTGTAAGTTGATATTAACTTGAAATTTGTTTTGTTACATGTGACATATGGTTGAACACATGATGTCAGAATTATGCTTTTTATTACAACTATCCCTTTAAAGATGTACTTAGTATGTTTTTGTCATATGTTGTGTTGGAATTACACTGACAATTAGTGGTGGGGATGCAGTATCATGCAAACGGTTTCGGTTACCCTTGCAATTGTAGAAATTTGCAGTCAGCTGTAATTTATTCTTTAAGTATAAGTGTTCAATTACTCAGATACTGTAATAAAAAGAGCAGTATTCTGCAAGTAATGTGATCTCTGCTCCAAATAGAATAAAGCATATTTTTTATCTCACATTTTAAAGGAATAAAAATAAAATAATAAATGCTGAAAATAATACTTTATGGGTTTGCTACTTCAGCTGAACAGATTTGGAGAAATGTAGCATTACATTACTTGGTCACCAATGGATTATCCTCTGCATTGAATGGGTGCCGGAAAATTCCAAACAGCTGATAAAATATCATAGTAATTATCACTTAAAGTCTTGTGAAGTGAAAAAATAAAATAAAATACTGAGTGCATTTGAATTAATTTGGTATTTGCTCATCATATCTGTTTATCTGATACAGATAGCCCAGGTTCCTATGGAGGATGGAATAAGCATGTATTTCTTCTTACCTGATGAGGTGACACAGAATCTAACTCTAATAGAGGAAGCACTTACAGCTGAATTTGTCCAGGACCTTTCCAATACCCTCCATGCAGTAAAGGTGCTGCTTATACTTCCTGTTATCAAGCTAAGTTACAGCACAGACCTGCTGCCCTCCCTCTCTGACCTGGGTAAGAAAAAAACACCATTCCACATTTTTTGCTAGTTTATCACTTTATTGTGTTCTTATATAAATTGTTACTGTCTCACTTATTTGTTTCTCCCTTTTCAGGCCTTTCTGAATGGTTGGCAGAGACAGACCTTGTCAAAATAACCAATCAGCCAGTCAAGTTAAGTGCTGTCCATCATAAGGTTGTCATGGAAACAGCTCCAGAGGGTGCAGAGTATGCCAGCACCACCCCTACTGTCAACGGCCAGTCGCTGGCTCTAACGTACCGCGTAGACCGGCCTTTCCTCTTTCTAGTCAGAGATGAGCCATCAGGCGCACTTCTCTTCATTGGGAAAGTGCTGAACCCACGTGACATAGGAAGGGTATGAGACAGACACACTTACACTAACAGATACAAACAAATGAGAAACAAGCAATTTATATATGAGCTCATTTAAGCCCAAGTCTATAAACGGAAAATAAATATTTGACATATCTTGACTTACATGGCCATTTGGAGCAAAATGATCACAGCCCATTGACATTTTCAACATACTCAAACATTGATTTGTGCACACATTCAATGTCCATCTATACTTCTCATGATATGGTCCACTTGTGCTTTTATTATGGATTTTTATGGATAGATTATTGTACATGTTCTGGATCTTAGCCATACAATCTACATTAGTATTGATGGATAATAACTCTGCTCTGACTAACTTTTCACATGTAAAAAATTCCTCAGATATTTGTAATGGCCACCATCTTTTGTTTAACACTTTCTTTCAGTTTACGATACATTTATGACTTTGTGACTATGTGAGTTTAATTAACAGTCCCTTAGCAATGATGAAATTATACTAAAGTTAAATTCAGTTGATATTCCCATGTGTACATTTAAAAAAATAAGTAAAAAAATATATAAAAAAATAAATAAATAATTTTTTCAATCAGTATCTTTTTGTTCCCTGACATTTGTTTATCAAATGCTTAAATAACTGAAATGTACAGTTGTTTTGTGTGTGTGTGTATTTTAGTAAGGGATAATGTACATCCAGCCGGTTGCTATCGCAGAATAACCCCCAACTGGGTGATCAGGAGCCCAACGCAAAGCGGAGAGGTCTTGTATCAAAACTTAACATATAGCACAGTTTTATCACAGGTAAAAATGCAAAATGTTTCACTTCCTCTTATTACACGGCTTCTTGACACATAGGTAAATTATTAGAAAAACAAAATATTGATTTCAGTTGAAATTTTTGAATGCAAAGCTTCCATGAACACATCAGTTGGGAGCAAGCGGCAAGTTCAAACTAGATGGACATTTAAGTGATACGGTGCAGTCAAACCACTGATTACAGAACATTTCACCACATAAATAATTACGGCGATAAAAGATTTAAGACGAAAATGTTTTAAAATCTTACCAATGTGTTAGTTATCTTATAATCCATTACAGTATACAAAACAATCATAGCAAAATGGCAGCAGCTGCGTTTGTATGAAACATGAGTCTGCGATACCAGAATGACAATTTTGAATTTGAGATTTAATATTTTATTAGCTAAACAAACGCAAAGCTTCCACCAAGAAAAAAACCTTCCTAGCAAGAGTACAGCGCCAAATTTAGTTACCTGGATGAGCCTGTGTTATTAGTTTTTCATGGTTATTAATGGATAACATACCTCGGAATGTCACGACCAACCAATCAGAATCAAGTATTCCACAGAGCCATGTAATTATAAAGTATTAGCATATATCATATGTGTATAGGATATTTAGAATTACATATTTTGTTTTTACATTGTATCTTAATTTTAATTCCAGGACTCAAAACACTTATTTTGTTATCATTATTAAAGAAAATTAAGAAACGAGAATATGCAAACACTTTCTTATTCCATGGTTTGATTGTAAATAAGCAAGCTCTAAGATCAGCTTCCCTTTCAGTCGGTCACTCTCGACGCCACGTCGGTGACCGACAAATATGGGATATCGCTTCGATAGACCAATCTACTTTTAGTGTAAACTAAACGAGCCAATGCACATTGGCATGCAATTATTGCATCCAGCTGCCACTGATCACTGCGTGAGTATAAGAGAGCAGCAGGTGCAATGCATACCAGCTTTTCGCTTCGAAGCCGAGCGACAGTGTCGTTCTGCTTACCTTGAACTGTGTCTACGGTGAACTGCCAGTTCATTACGCTCTGGGAAGCTTCCTGTTTTGGCGGGACGGCGCTACAGCGGCGGTCGTTCCAGTATCGAGTGGGTTGCACACTTCAGGCTGCACTATCCCCTGTCGTGTGGCAAGCGGCCATCTCCCCTGTGCGCCTCAGCACTGAAAGAGCATTTTCCTAAAAGAGCAAATTTTCTCTAAAAGAGCTTCACGGGTGCGTCTTTTTAAAGACGACGGGTCGTCCATTTAAGGATGCCGTTTCACCCGTGCGTTTCTGGGTGCGGTCGTTTCCTGGCACCGGGTGATGGTCACGATCGCTGTCTCAAGTGTCTGGGCATCAAGCATACTGAGGTGGCTTTCGTGGATGAGTCCTGTTCCCATTGCGGGAAGGGGACCTGCATGCATTTTCGGTCGACGATTCGTGCCTACAGTTCGGGCCGGCTGACTCCCAGGTAATCCTGAGGCCCCGGCCAAGTGTTGAACCTGCAAGCGCTGCCCCTGGAGGAGGCAGACCCAGCCCTGGCTTTGCTTTGTCCCGTCCGAGCATTAAGGTGCTACGTAGACCGGACACAAAGCTTCAGGACCTCAGACCAGCTCTTTGTCTCTTTCGGAGGCCGGCAGAAGGGGAGTGCCGTCTCTAAGCAGAGGATGGCCCACTGGATTGTGGATGCCATAACCCTGGCTTATCAGGCTCAGGGTGTGCCCTGCCCGTTCAGGTTGCGAGCTCACTCAACTAGAAGTGTTGCATCCTCCTGGGCGCTGGCTCGTGGCGCCTCGCTGACAGATATTTTAAGAGCTGCGGGCTGGGCGACCCCTAACACGTTCGCTAGGTTCTATAGCCTTCGTGTAGAGCCCGTATCCTCCGGTGTTCTCACCTCAAACGGGTAGTGGCACTGAGAGGCCCCAGTTAGTGTCGGCTTGCTTAAACCGCTCCAGAGTGTCCGTATTGTAGACCCTGTTGAGATCCTCAATCACCCTAAGCAGCTGGAAGCGGCGGAACATCCGGCGCCAGACCTTCATGATGAATCCGTGAGAACCATGGAAGGGTGGGTTCCATATTGAGACCTAAGCGGTACTCATATGTGTATAGTCCACGGTATAGCCTTAGAGCCCGTGTTTCCCCGGCAGACTTCTGCCTTCCCAAGAGGGTTTTAATCACCTCAAATTTCTCCGTATACTCCTAAACAGAAGCTATATGCGTATTTGCCTCCGAGACCTCCTTCAGGAAGGATGGGGCTTCCGCAGCGTCCCGATCTCACCCAGTGAGGTAGTGCTTTGACAATGGTGAGTGGAGCTACTTGTTCTGAGCCCCGGCCTACACCTAATAGGGGCACAGGCGGCTCGCACAGGGCACTGGAAGGGGCAGCACCCATGGCGCTTTGAAAGGGATCCCATATTCGTCGGTCACCGACGTGGCGTCGAGAGTGACCGACTGAAAGGAAACGTCTCGGTTACGTATGGTAACCCTCGTTCCCTGAAGGAGGGAACGGAGACGCCGCGTCCCGTCGCCATGGTTGCTGTACCGCCGCTGAGCTGCCGGGTCCCCGGCTCGGCTCCTCAGCGAAAAACTGGTATGCATTGCACCTGCTGCTCTCTTATACTCACGCAGTGATCAGCGGCAGCTGGATGCAATAATTGCATGCCAATGTGCATTGGCTCGTTTAGTTTACACTCAAAGTAGATTGGTCTATCGAAGCGATATCCCATATTCGTCGGTCACCGACGTGGCGTCTCCGTTCCCTCCTTCAGGGAACGAGGGTTACCATACGTAACCGAGACGTTCTTGGTGTATGAGAGCATTTAAACCACTATAGGGAAGGACAATAATATTTAGTGCAGCGGTTGACTCTCACTTCCTGTACTCTAACTTCTAATTCTGGCAATACAACCTTTAATAAAGATATAATCTATGTTCCTTTGGCTTCACAACCTAAAGATGTTGAACTGTAATTTGAATTGAAAAGACTGGAACGGGAACTTATTGAACTGCCATTTACAAACAGAACAAAATTACCAGATACCTTCTTTGGTGTTCTGCTTAAGGTTTCTACTGTATTTACAGTACATTTCCATTTAGTCATTTAGCAGACACTTTTATATATATATATATATATATATATAATAACTGTGACTGTGGAGGCCAGGTCATCTGGCGCAGCACCCCATCACTCTCCTTCTTGGTCAAATAGCCCCTGATGCCTTCAGTGTGACTCTACAATTTTCATAGTCATGAAAATAAAGAAAACTCTTTGAATGAGAAGGTGTGTCCAAACTTTTGGTCTGTACTGTGTATATATATATATATATATATATATATATATATATATATATAATGATAATAATACTTTATAAGTCTGCTTTATTGTTGAAAATTAAATGTAATAACATACAGCATATTGATAAAATAATAAAAATAATAATAAAATATAAAAACAATAATCACTAATATAGTTTCTAAAACAAAAGCCAATAAGAAAATGTCTCCATATAAAAATTACTTAACTTACCTAAAGGAGACAAAGTTAGAATTTATTCTAAATTAATGTAAAATCTCTTAAATTATTTCCTGCGTTGGAGCAAAACTGTTGAGGATCTCCTTAAATAAAGGTGTGTGCAGACGTGGCTATGTTTGTTCTGGAAAGGAAAATATCTTTTCCCAGACCTTAGGTTTTAGGTTTTGTGGAATGGTGGGAACAATGAGCTTCATTTTGTTCTAAAGAAACATTCAACTGAACTGCCCAAACTTGTAATTTACAATGAAAGCTACAACAAACTTTTATCCACATTGACTATTTGCAGCACACTTCTGGGTATTCTCTATTTCAACTATATCTATTCCTTCATCTCTTTTCAACAGTATTTTCCTTATGAATGCATATTTTCTCTCAGGGTCCACTGCCCAATGTCTATTTATGCATTATTATTAAAAACAAAAACACACACACATATGCACCCTGTGTGTGATGGTGCATCCTCTAAAGGTGTGTAATTTGAAAAAGTTAGCAAAGCCTGTCTAATTGCATTTTAACAGTTCCCAATCCTGGTCATTGAGTCACTGCACATAAACACTGACAAAAAATGCATGTTGCTTTTGTTTTGGAACAATTTTGACTCAGAAAATGCTAGAACATTTCACAGATAATTGCAAGGAAATGGCAAGTAAGAGCAATACACACACACACACACACACACACACACACACATACACACACCCTCTCTCTCTCTCTCTCTCACACACACACACACACACACACATATATATATGAAAGATTACAAGAAAATAATAATTCACTGTTTCTTGCCATTTCTTTGCAATTGTTTGTTACAGATTTTCTCTATCGATTTGACACATTTCTCCAAACACAGGTCACTGTTCTTAAAACAGTTTACACAGTGATCTGAACACTTTGTAATTGTCCTAAACAGATTGTACATTTGAATTTATTTCATACAAATTAAAAATCATCCAAATAATTTTCTCAAAACAAGTGTGCAAAAAACTCCAAACAACCAATACTTTAAAATATCTGAAAAAAAAAAGTTTTTACACGAATCACAAACATTTACCATTTGTCTAAACACAACAAACAAAACTCTTTAATTTGTCATTCTATCAAATGAACATGGTATATTTTATGCCTTTTGATTTTTCCTGTGTAGTCCTCCAGGGACAGCTTCTGTTATTTACTGTAAATATCCAAACATTTTTCAGAATTTATAGTTGAAATTATTCAGATGGACATTCAAGATTAGCTATTTTGAAAGGAGCATTGCTGACAGCCACAAAGGAAGAGGCCTGTGGAGATAATAATAACAATAACAATAATAATTCATTATATTTATATAGCACTTTTCTAAACACTCATGTGCTTTACACTGTGAGGGGGTATCTCCTCATCCACCACCAGTGGATGATGCGACGGCAGCTATTGTGCACCAGAACACCCACCACACACCAGTTTATTGATGGAGAGGAGACAGAGTGATGAAGCCAGACAGCAAATATAGGATAGTTAGGAGGCCATGATGGTCAAAGGCCAATGGGTAAATTTGTCCTGGGGGGCAGGAGGCTGGGGTGTGTTTGGTTAAAAGCAGTGCCCAAAGTAGCGCAACGACTATATCTCAAATAACTCAAAATATGTAATTTCCATACCTAAAATACATATTTTACAGTCACTGTTATGCATATTGATCATAAACACAGCTAAATAGGTTCCTACCAGTGGCCCTCCTTCACAAAACTTAACATCTAGCACAGTTTTATCACAGGTATAATGCAAAATGTTTCAATACAAGCATTTCAGTCATATGTAATTTATGCAACATTTCAAGCCACCCACTGGGGAAAATCAACCCATGGCAAAGGTAGCCCAAATCCATGAAAAAAACAATTAAAAAAAACATTGACAACCATGCATCCGACACGAGCTGCAGGAGTCAGATTTAACTGATCATGGGTTGAGAGGAGAGATGGCTGACAGGATCATAATGGAGAATTTGATATTCAACAGAGTCTGAGCTCATTGACATATATCTGATCTTCCTTTACACAGAGCGTGCATGATTGCGAAATCGGAAGTCCGAAAATCCGAATCCCACATTTAATATACAGTATGTGTTCTCTCAGTTGAAAGATCAAAACCCTGAAATAACTAATAACTTATTTATAAAAAAAAAATAAAAAGATGTTAGCTTAGTATTATAAAAGTTATTGTAATATCTGTCTTTTTATGTCAGGTTACCCTTAAGAAAAAGAAGTTTATCCAAGTGTGCTATTATTATACTTCTTTTAAACTAAAAATAGGAAAGTATGCTTTTAGTTTACCTTTTATGTACTTCTCAGAAATGGGCTTTATGTACTCCTCAGAAATATACTTAAAATGACATTTAAGTATACTTGACTTATACTTACAAAAATTCTAAATAAATTTTGGTCTATACTCATAGGTTATGTTGAAGATGTGTACTAGGGCGCTAGTACACATCTTCTGTACCAAATTTCCAAAAAAAATACAAGTGAAGAAGAAAAAAGAATCACCTGATACTAACCCTAACATGATCATCTGACATGAAACAGCATCAAAACTGTAACGTTATGGAATAAAATGTCGACTGAGGAAGAGGTAATAATAAAAGTCAAGCTTTGGAATGTTGATCGACTCCATCTACATTTTGATTATCATTCTGAATCCAATTCATAGTTTTTTTTTCAGCTTAATGCTCAAAATGTTATTTCCTAATTTTTTTATGAAACTTACCCACATTAAAGTGTTTTAAAAAAGAATGCATGAAGCTAGAATAAAATGTGTTTGTTTATACCCTGTTCTTTCTTTGGATGTTTTGTATGTTCAGTTCCCTTTCGAAAGCTTCAGTCGATGCTGCACTGCTCAGCGCATTGGGAAACGTCTTATTCATGCCCAGCTGTGAATAATGTGTGCAACACGTCGATAGAATTGACCCGGTGGTGATATAGCCTCGGTTGATGACGTCATCGTAGCGCGCCCGCAACACGGGGCTCAGCGCTTCAAGTGGCTCAAAAGAGGTGCCGGTATTCTATTATAGCCTATATATATATATATATATATATATATATATATGTATATATATATATGTATATGTATATATGTATATATATATATGTATATGTATATATGTATATATATATATATATATATATATATATATATATATATTTTTTTTTTTTTTTTTTTTTTTTTTTTTTGATGACTCCCCTCATCCACTGAGGTAACAACAACTATATTTATATATAAAACAGATGTCCAAATGAGTGTACCGGTATGCTAAAAGCACGTTCTGGGCGCACGGAGAGGTGGTGGTACGCTCAAGAGCTATATTTGGAAGTGGCGGTACTGAGTACCGGTGCGTACCGGCCCACTTAAAGCACTGACGGGGCTATAAATAGATACGTCACAGGTGCATCAACAGGTCTTTTGTCTTCAGATCACTCTGTGCTTGTGTGCGTCAGGAAGATTCTTCTCATCGGCTACAGATCTTCGTAGGATGAGTCAACGAAATGGTGAGTGTTGTGTTCCTCCATGCTCTCATCCTATGTATGAGCTGGATACACATGTTTACTGTTTTGTTTGTTTGGGGGAAGAGCACGCAGTTCTGGCTTTAGAGACGGGCAAGTGCGAGCATTGTGAACTGCTCTCAGTGAAGATGCTTCATGCTCGTCTGAACTATTTTCAGACTGCACCCACCTTTTCATCGGCGGGCTACTTCCCGCGTCTTTGTGCCATCGACGTTGACTTTTTCAACTATCGTGGATGCGAAGTCGCGGGGGTATTCGGAGATGCCGCGGGTTGAAGAGATGCTTGCGAGCTATCTCTCGCCTGAGTCTGCATCCTCGGTTACGGAACCTACTCTCCTCACTAAGTCTTGTAAAATAACGTCAACGCTAGGGGGTAAGGCTTACCAAGCTGCAGGTCAAGCTAGTGCTGCGCTGCACACTATGGCAGTGTTACAGGCGTACCAGGCTGACCTGTTGAAGGACTTGAGTGTGGGCGGTACAATCGACGAGGGTGCATTAACTGAGCTTCGTTGAGCTACAGATTTGTCTCTCCGTGCGACCAAGCAGACGGCTCGTGCAATTGGCTGATCGATGTCAGCTTTAGTCAGCATGGAGAGGCATCTGTGGCTTAATCTGACGGGCATTAAGGAGAGGGATCATTTGTTCCTTTTAGACTCTCCTATTTCTCCATCGGGCCTGTTTGGCGACTCGGTTAATACGGTTGTCAACAGGTTTGAGGAGGTGAAGAAAAATGAAGAAGCGTTTGTTCAGTTCCTTCCTCGCAGCACTCAAAGGGAGGGGCCATCAGCCACCCAGCCTCGCCCCGGTCCTTCAAAAGCCAGGGAGGTTAAGAAGCAGAGCGTGGCGAACCGTGGTCCCCCTCGTAGGGATTGGGGACAGGTTCGCCGTGCTCAGCAACCTCCCAGGCCAGACATCAGGACTGTCCTTGATAAGTAGAGGAAGTCCTGACGCTCTGGCGCCCTTGCTGGTGGGGGTAGTTCCTCACGGGATGGTGCGCGCCCGAGAGCTTTTCGCCCCGCCCCGTTACCCTCACAAAACTCCTCCATCCCTGCCACTTTGTGTGATTCGGGGGAGGCGGTTTCCAGCGAGGTATTAGATGTTCCAGTGTTTCCTGCCGTCATTCAGGACATGGAACATCTAACATCCCCTCAAAAGGAATTATTAAAATTGGTACCACTCTCAGAGAGTCTGGCAGCATGGAAACTTCTGCCGGGCATTTCTGCATGGGTGCTGAGCACAGTACGGATAGGATACAGGATCCAATTTATTCGTCATCCTCCACGTTTCAACGGCGTGGTCTCCACTTCCGTGAAGCCGGAGCTGATGCAGGTACTGTCTCGGGAGCTACAAACTCTTCTGGGCAAAGAGACCATAGAACATGTTCCTCTTCCAAGGAGAGAGTCTGGCTATTACAGCAGATACTTCCTGGTTCCCAAAAAGGGTGGGGGACTGCGTCCAATCTTGGATCTTCAAAGCTTTAACCGTATAGTCAAAGCGCTCAAGTTCAAGATGTTAACTGTCAAGATGGTCGTGTCGCAAATTCGGCATTGCGATTGGTTCATCACGATCGATCTGAAGGACGCATATTTTCATATAGAAATTTTGCCACAACACAGGAAATTCCTGAGGTTCGCTTTCGAGGGTGAAGCGTACCAATTTCGGGTTCTTGCATTTAGTCTAGCCTTATCACCCCGCAGGTACACAAAATGCATGGATGCAGCACTAGCTCCATTACGACTCTGAATTACATGGACGATTGGCTAATACTAGCACAATCACAGAATATGGCGCTACAATACAGAGACATTGTGTTAGCTCATCTAGTTTCTCTGGGGTTGAGACTCAACACCGAGAAAAGTGTTCTCTGTCCGGCCCAGAGAATGACTTATCTCGGGATCGTTTGGGATTCTAACACGATGCGGCCACAACTGTCTCCCGCTCAGATCGAGACCATTCGACAGACCATGAGCAGGGTCAGGCTAGGCCAGGATCACACTGTTCGTCAGTATCAAAAAGATGTTAGGTTTCATGGCTTCAGCATCCACAGTGATTCCTTTGGGGCTGTTGCACATGAGACCGTTTCAGATGTGGCTAAAAGCCAGAGGATTTCATCAAAGAGCCAATCCTCAAAGGCGAATAAAAGTGACGTGCCACGGGCTTCGTATACTATCTCTGTGGATCAGACCCCAGTTCCTTGCCTTGGGTCCCACTCTAGGGGCACCGTGTCGTCGCAGATTGCTAACGATAGATGCCTCCCTGATGGGCTGGGGAGCAGTCTTGGATGGCCACCCAGCTCAAGGGGAATGGGAGGGTCATCACCTCGATTGGCACATCAATTGCCTCAAGCTGATGGCCGTATTTCTCGCTCTGAAATACTTCTTCCATCACTTAAGGGGCTGTCATGTCCTAGTACGGGTGGACAACCCAGCGACAGTCTCTTATAGAAATCACCAGGGGAGTCTGCGCTCACGCAATCTGAACAAAATAGCGAGGCAGATTTTTCTTTGGGCCCAGGACAGGCTCCTGTCACTCAGGGCAGTTTACATTCCAGGGCATTTGAATGTGGGAGCAGATTTACTGTCCAGACAGGCACTACCGACAGGGGAATGGAAACTCCACCCGGAGGTAGTGAAACAGATTTGGAGAAAATTTTATGAAGCAGAGGTGGACCTCTTCGCCTCCCATCAAACAGCGTAATGTCCCCTCTACTTCTCTCTGAGTCACCCAGCCCCCCTGGGTCTGGATGCGATGGCGCACTCATGGCCCAAAATGCGCCTGTATGTGTTTCCTCCAGTCTCTCTGCTCCTGGGAGTCCTAGCCAGAGTTCGCCAACAAAGGTCTTGCCTCTTGCTGATGGCGCCACGTTGGCCGAACAGAGTATGGTTCTCGGAGATAATATCTCTCCTCAACGGCTCGCCATGGGCGATTCCGGAGAAGAGGGACCTTCTGTCTCAGGCAGGGGGCACGATATTCCATCCCAGGCCCGACCTGTGGAATCTTCACTTTGGCCCCTGAGGGGTACCAACTGAGGAACACAGGGCTGTCGCTGGAGGTTATTGATACCATCCTTAGTGCTAGGGCTCCCTCCACCAGACAGACTTATGCCAGTAAATGGGGTGTCTTTGACAGATGGTGTGTGGTACACAATGTTGATCCAGTCAACTGCCACATAGCTTCAGTTCTGGACTTCATGCAAGAGAAATTGTCAACAGGCACATGTCCTGCTACTCTTAAGGTTTATGTGGCCACTATTTCGGCTTGCCACGCCTTGATTGATGGGATGCCACTCGGGAGACACCCTCTGGTCTTTCGCTTCCTTCGTGGGGCCAAACGACTGAGGCCTGCACTGAAAATCAGGATGCTTTCTTGGGACTTAGCTATAGTTCTCGAGGGTCTGGTTGAAACCCCCTTTGAACCTTTAGAGTCAAAGGTTTAGCGTCTGATAAACTTCTGACTTTGAAAATGTTTTTTCTCATGGCAATAACTTCTTTGAAGAGAATTGGAGATATGCAGGCTCTGTCTGTCTCACCATCATGCTTAGACTTTGCCCCAGGGAGGGTAAAAGTGATTTTGAATCCTCATCCTGATTACCTGCCCAAGGTTCCGTTTTCGCCTTTACATGCGGTCATTCTAGAGGCCTTCTGCCCTCCGCCGTTCACAACGCCGGAGCAGGAGAAATCTTATATACTGTGTCCAGTCCGTGGTCTTCAGGCTTACGTCAACCGCACTAGGCAGTGGTGTAAGTCAGAGCAGCTGTTCATCTGTTATGGTGGTGGTAACAGAGGAGCAGCTGCTACCAGGCAGACCATGTCTCACTGGGTCAGGGATGCTATTGCTTTGGCTTGTGAGGCGCGTGGTCAAGCTTTGCCTATAGGTCTTAGAGCTCACTCCACAAGGGGGGTCGCTTCCTCTAGTGCTTTAGAAAGGGGTGCCCCCTTACAACAGGTTTTTGATGCGGCAGGTTGGTCCTCTCCGCACACATTCATAAGATTTTATAGTTTGGATGTCAGTGCTACTCCGGGATCTCATGTCCTTGAGTCAACATCACAAGCTAATGTCTGAGGCCTTCTTGTGGTTTGATAGCACACCTGCACAACCTTAGGGGTCCAGAAATTTTTCAAGTACGTCGGCGTGGGTATTCTCGTTCCCAATGCGCTGAGCAGCGCAGCATCGACTGAAGCTTTCGAAAAGGAACGTTCCCGGTTACTTAGCTGTAACCTTGTTCCCTGAAAAAGCGGAACGAGATGCTGCGCTGCTTTGCCGTACTGAATATGTCACAGGACTGCTCTTCAGACAAAATATCTTGTTGATGCACCTGTGGTGTATCTATTTATAGCCCCGTGTTGCGGGCGCGCGCTCCAATGACGTCATCAACCGAGGCTATATCACCACCGGGTCAATTCTATCGACGTGTAACACACATTATTCAAAGCTGGTCACGAATAAGACGTTTCTCAATGCGCTGAGCAGCGCAGCATCTCGTTCCGCTTTCTCAGGGAACAAGGTTACAGCTAAGTAACCAGGAACGATATTCATGTAACAAAATATATACAAATTCAAACCTAAATAGGGACATAGTAGTATACTTAAAGCATGATGTAAAGTTCACTTAAAGAAAACTTATGAGAATAGTTGCAGTATAAAACTACTAAACAAGTAGTTTACTGAGACTATACTTCAAAGTTTTTATTTAGTAAACTATCAGTAAACCTATAAGTTCACTTTTAATATAATTGCAGTAAAAACTACAAACATAAATTTAAACTAGTTGTGTACTCAAAGTTTGCTAGTGTTATACTTAAAGTATTCTTAAAAGTATAGTTTTATATACTAGAAAGTGGGCCAATTTAGTCTCAATGAGTATTGAAATAGTACACTTACAGTACCAGTATACTACTAGAACACTGATATGTGTATACTTGCTACATAAAGTATACTTAAAAATATACTTGAACTTTACTTAAGTATACTTAGTAAAATAAACTTGAAGAATACTACTTTTTGGTAAGGGAAGTATTTAATCCATAATTTTAATCAAATAAAAATACATGCTGGCTATTAACAATCAAATGAAATCACTATCAACAAAATTCATAGATGTATTGTGCATAAATGTTGTTTAAATATAACATCTTAATGTAGAAATATAAAAAATTAAATGATCTACTTTTTAAAATATGAAACTACAACTGCCAGTAAGTGGCAGAAATTGACTTAATGAGTGAGTTGAATTAACCGATTCATTTAAAACGTTTAACTTTGCAAATTATTTGTTAACTTATAGCCTGATTGAATCATTTATGGTACGTGCAATGCTGAAGAACATAACAGATGCAGCGGTTCTGCTGTTTGTTCTATTTTCTATTCTCTACCGAGCAAAACTGAATTTTGTGTCTGAACGTTGCCCTGTAAGTTGTTGTTTATTGTACAATTCAGATTGTGCAGATATTCGAGAAAAAAACCCAAAAACCTGCACTCTTGTTTGTGTGATAAGATAAGTTCTATGCCATAGGCATAGCTATGTTATAAAAACTGAAACTCATTAAATTGCTATTTTTTTATTTTAAATAAATTTGATGACATTTCTTCCCCACTAGCTATGTGTAATGGCAGTAAGATGATCAGATGATCACATATAGTGGAACATTAATATAGTAATACAGAATCATCCTCTGTAAAGAAATTAAGTGTGAACATTTGAGAATTTATCATTATCTTTCTAAATGTGCGCTCTTTGGGGCTAAAAGCTTAATGGAGCGGTTTAAAGTATTCATGTGATAACAAACCAAACGGTGCAGACATGATTCAATACGTGTCCCTCTTCCATGTGAAATAATCATAAATGCCAGTTTATGCTGTTTGATTTGCCTTGAAGTGTAGTGGTAAGCTGTAGCCCCGGCTGTCCCATTTAGTTATTGCGTGCACAGTGGAAATGCAACCAATCATTTCTGAATTCTGACTGGCATATAACAAACAAATCAAACAAACATAAACGGGCAAAGGCGGGGCCCACTACTCAAGCCCAATTGTAAGTCAGGCCATGCATACATACATATCCATCAGTTAATTCAGACACCATTCAATGGTTGTCAAGGGCATAACAGACAAAGCTCTAAAGTTTGTTTGTGATATTTTGAGCCATGTCTGTTATGCCCTTGACAACCATTGGATGGCGCCATGAAATAGTGGATCAGCCATCATCCAAACCCAATGACCAAGTAACCACATAAATAAATGCAAATAATTATTACTGATGACTTATTCACCACAAGAATAATATAATATAATATAATATAATAGTGTGTGTTTGTGTACTTGTAAGCTGGTATTTCCTACATTATGAGGACCAAATTGATAAAAAGTTACATGGTGACAGTACTTAAATAGTAAGGTTTTCAACTTTACTATTACATTGTGTTAAAACATTTAATATATCTGTTGGAAATCAGCAAAGTTTTTATTCACATGTATCACATTTTAACAGCCCATAAATATTTTCAAGATGTTAACAAGAAATATAACATGATAAGAGTCACAATGTGCTTCTTTTGATATTCTTTACACCCAAATGTTTGTTCAGACTGAGGTGCCTCTGTTAGAAGGAAATGTTTTGCTCCCCCCCACCCCCTTTACAGGAAACACAGTCGACTCCTCGTGAACTCTTTCACAACAGGATGAAAGAGGGAAACTGTCTGGATATAGCTGCGTCTCAAAAATTTAAATCGGCCAAACAGACAGCTTATCTGAATTATTTTGTTTAGAAAGAATAAAATGCATATGAACAATAGTGAATTATTCAGCAGAGCTGTTATCAGAGCTAAATTACGCTGAAGCTCTTGGCACAAGTCCAGTGTTAGGTAAATCAACGGTTATAAAAACATGGCAACTTGACAAAAATTAACTCTTGTTCTTGGTAAATGCCCAGGGGCCATTTGAAATGAGAAATAAGGGAAATAAAATTTCTTGGAAAAACAGTGTTTTCACTCTTCTCTTTAATCTATCTGCAGTTCCCTAGTGCTGCATTATTTTCTAGGTGAAAGGTAGCTGACATAGTAATATTTATATACATATATTGATACAAATTGGTTGATATTAATATTTTTAATAGTTTTTGTATATCATAAACATGGGCAGCAGTAGCATCCTGTCACGCTGTCTAGTCTCTGTTTCCCTGGGTGTCCAATAGTGGGCTCACTTCCCCTTAGGCACTTCACCGTAGGCACTAGAATTCCTCTAGTCTGGTCCTGTCTTCACAGTAATTGCACTCCTGTTAATTGCACCAGGTGCAGTCACTTTATTGTGATTAACCTCCCTATATATACCAGTCTCTCCCTGTTGTTTGTATGGAGTCAAAGGCAAAGTCACCTTTATTTATATAGCGCTTTAAACAAAATACATTGCGTCAAAGCAACTGAACAACATTCATTAGGAAAACAGTGTCAATAATGCCAAAATGATAGTTAAAGGCAGTTCATCATTGGATTCAGTTATGTCATCTCTGTTCAGTTAAATGCTGTCTGTGCATTTATTTCAATCAAGTCAACGATATCGCTGTAGATGAGGTGTCCCCAACTAAGCAAGCCAGAGGCGACAGCGGCAAGGAACCGAAACTCCATCGGTGACAGAATGGAGAAAAAAACCTTGGGAGAAACCAGGCTCAGTTGGGGGGCCAGTTCACCTCTGACCAGACGAAACCAGTAGTTCAATTCCAGGCTGCAGCAAAGTCAGATTGTGCAGAAGAATCATCTGTTTCCTGTGGTGTTGTCCTGGTGCTCCTCTGAGACAAGGTCTTTACAGGGGATCTGTATCTGGGGCTCTAGTTGTCCTGGTCTCCGCTGTCTTTCAGGGATGTAGAGGTCCTTTCTAGGTGCTGATCCAGCATCTGGTCTGGATACGTACTGAATCCGGGTGACTGCAGTGACCCTCTGATCTGGACACAGACTGGATCTGGTGGCCACGGTGACCTCGGAACAAGAGAGAAACAGACAAATATTAGCGTAGATGCCATTCTTCTAATGATGTAGCAAGTACATAGGGTGTTATGGGAAGTGTTTCCGGTTCCGGTTTACCTAATTAATGCAGCCTAAAAATCCTTTAACGGATTTGGATAATAAAAGCATATTAGTATGTTATGTGTATGCCAGGTTAAAGAGATGGGTCTTTAATCTAGATTTAAACTGCAAGAGTGTGTCTGCCTCCCGAACAATGTTAGGTAGGTTATTCCAGAGTTTAGGTGCCAAATAGGAAAAGGATCTGCCGCCCGCAGTTGATTTTGATATTCTAGGTATTATCAAATTGCCTGAGTTTTGAGAACGTAGCGGACGTAGAGGATTATAATGTAAAATTTGCTCATTCAAATACTGAGGTGCTAAACCATTCAGGGCTTTATAAGTAATAAGCAATATTTCAAAATCTATACGATGCTTGATAGGGAGCCAGTGCAGTGTTGACAGGACCGGGCTAATATGGTCATACTTCCTGGTTCTAGTAAGAACTCTTGCTGCTGCATTTTGGACTAGCTGTAGTTTGCTTACTAAGCATGCAGAACAACCACCCAATAAAGAATTACAATAATCTAAACTTGAGGTCATAAATGCATGGATTAACATTTCTGCATTTGACATTGAGAGCATAGGCCGTAATTTAGATATATTTTTGAGATGGAAAAATGTAGTTTTACAAATGCTAGAAACGTGGCTTTCTAAGGAAAGATTGCGATCAAATAGCACACCTAGGTTCCTAACTGATGACGAAGAATTGACAGAGCAACCATCAAGTCTTAGACAGTGTTCTAGGTTATTACGGCCTAGAACTAGATTCTAGAGTCCTTACCCTTCGTGTATCCAGCCTTCTTGTCCCCCGATATTCTTCCCAATCTGCTGGTCTTCCGAGTCCTCTCGTTTTTCTGAGTTCCCTTTCCTGTCCCTTTTCCTTTGTTTGTTTTGTTTTGGACTGATTGTCTGGTTTTGACCTTGGCTTGTTCGACCACAATTTGGATTATCCCAATAAAGATATCTGCATTTGGATCTCTCTGTCTCCCTGTGTCTCTCTGGTGCACGATCATCACAGAAGGACTCCATCACTGAGATCCAGGGGTTTGTCTTTTCATGTTTCCTCCCCAGTCACCGAGCGGGGTAAGAAATGGTTTTGAGGGAACCCGCCTGTTGGTTGTCCGTGGGACCAGGGGAGCACACAAAGGAGTTAGTGGTAGAGAGGAGGTTCGGCATCGCTCTCCACCATGGCCCTCCTTCGACCCTGAGCTCGTGTGGAACGGATCGGAGCCGCCGTTTCACCATGGCGGACGGAGAGGAAGCGTACGTCTGCCGATCCAATGCCACTGCACGAGATGGCCGCCAGTCCAGCGCCATTGCACAAGATGGCCGCCAGCCCAGCGCCGCTGCGCAGAATGGCCGCGGACCCAGCACCTTTGCACAAGATGGCCGCCAACCCAGCACCACGAGGCAAGATGGAAGCCAGTCCAACACCACAGCACAGGATGGCCGCAAGCTCAGTGCCACGAGCCAAGATGGACGCCAGCCCAGCGTCACAGCACAAGATGGCCACCAACCCAGCGCAGCTGCGCAGAATGGCCGCCAATCCAGCACCACGAGGCAAGATGGACGCTAGCCCAGCGCCACAGCACAAGATGACCGCCAGCCCAGCGCCACCGCCCATGATGGCCGCAGGTCCAGCGACACTGCACAAGATGGCCTTCAGCCCAGTGCCACGAAGCAAGATGGACGCCAGCACAGCGCCACTGCACAAGTTGGCCACCAGCCCGGAGCCACTGCAGAGGATGGCAGCTACAGTGAGCTTTCCTGAGTTGAGTCAGGTTCCCGTTGACCCTCATGGACCCTCCAGAGTCAGGGTTAGTCACTGTTGACCTTCCAGAGTCAGGGTTAGTCACCGTTGACCTTCCAGAGTCAGGGTTAGTCACCGTTGACCTTCCAGAGTCAGGGTTAGTCACCGTTGACCTTCCAGAGTCAGGGCTAGTTCCTGTTGATCTTCCAGAGTCGAGTCAGGTGCCCGCTGAATTTCCAGAGTTGAGTCAGTTTCCGGTTGACCCTCCAAAGTCGAGTCAGATGCTTGTGGACCCTCCAGAGTCAGGGTTAGTCACCGTCGACCTTCCAGAGTCAGGGCTAGTCACCATCGACTTTCCAGAGTCAGGCTCAGTCACTGTTGAATTTCCAGAGTTGAGTCAGTTTCCGGTTGACCCTCCGTAGTAGAGTCAGATGCTCGTGGACCCTCCAGAGTCAGGGTTAGTCACCGTCGACCTTCCAGAGTCAGGGCTAGTCACCATCGACTTTCCAGAGTCAGGGTCAGTCACTGTTGACCTTCCAGAGTCAGGGCTAGTTTCTGTTGACCTTCTAGAGTTGAGTCAGGTGCTCGTGGACCCTCCAGAGTCAGGGTTAGTCACCATTGACCTTCCAGAGTCAGGGCTAGTCACCGTTGACCTTCCAGAGTCTGGACTAGTTACCGTTAACCTTCCAGAGTCAAGTCCGGTCACTAGTGATCTTCAAGGACAGAGTCAAGTCACTGGTGATCTTCAAGGACAGAGTCAAGTCACTGGTGATCTTCAAGGACAGAGTAAAGTCACTGGTGATCTTCAAGGACAGAGTCAAGTCACTGGTGATCTTCAAGGACAGAGTCAAGTCACCGGTGATCTTCAAGGACAGAGTCAAGTCACCGGGGTTCTTCATGGGAGAATTCAAGTCACCAGTGATATTCATGGACAAAGGCAAGTCACCATTGATCTTCATGAACAAATACAAGTCACTAATGATCTTCATGAACAAATGCAAGTCACCAATAATCTTCTTGAGCAGAGTCAAGTCATCATTGATCTTCTGGAATCCAGTATAAACACCATGGGATTACCAGAGTCTCGTCAGTTCTCTGTGGAATTTTCTGAGCCTCTCCACGTCTCTGATGAACTAACAGAACCATTCCATGTCTCTGCAGAACTACCAGAGTCTCTCCTCGCCTCTGCAGAACTTCCAGAGTCTCGTCACCTCTCAGTCGAACTCTCTGAGCACCCGACTGATCCTGTTGTGGCCACGGAGGCTACCCTTAACATGTTCATGTTCTATGTTTCAGACTTGCCCAACCAGACTTGTCCTCCTGTTTGTCCGGCCACACGGTTGTGGTGGTCTTCTGCTCCGCCCTGGGGGACTCCGGTCTCGACCACACGGACGTGGTGGTCTTCTGCTTCTCCCTGGGGGGCTTCCGCCCCGACCACACGGTTGTTGTGGTCTTCTGCTCCGCCCTGGGGAGCGTCCGTCCCGACCACACGGTTGTGGTGGTCTTCTGCTCCGCCCTGGGGCCCTTCTGCCTCGACCACAAGGATGTGGTGGTCTTCTGCTCCCCCCTGGGGGACTCCGATCTCAACCACACGGACGTGGTGGTCTTCTGCTCCGCCCTGTGGAGCATCCGTCCCGACCACACGGTTGTGGTGGTCTTCTGCTCCGCCCTGGGGGACTCCGGTCTCGACCACATGGACGTGGTGGTCTTCTGCTCCGTCCTGGGCGGCGTCCGTCCCGACCACACGGTTGTGGTGGTCTTCTGCTCCGCCCTGGGGGGCGTCCGCCCCGACCACACGGTTGTGGTGGTCTTCTGCTCCGCCCTGGGGGGCTTCCGTCCCGACCACACGGTTGTGGTGGTCTTCTGCTCCGCCCTGGGGGGCTTCCGCCCCGACCACACGGTTGTGGTGGTCCTCTGCTCCGCCCTGGTGGCCGTCATGTGATGTCCTTCTTGGACTTGTGTTTTGGTGTTTATTTTTTTTGTTCTTTTGTCTGTGTCTTTCTTTCTGTTTCCTCCTATGGACCTGGCCCTCCGTCCCTCCCCCTGATCCTTCGCCGGTCCACCTCCCTCCTGGGTTTCTTGTCTGTGTCTTTCGTTCTGTTTCCCTCTAAGGACCTGGCCCTCCGTCCCTCTCCCTGATCCTCCGCCGGTCCACCACCCTCCTGGACTCCTTGTTTTGTGTTGAACTTCTCTTGTCTCTGTTTTCTTATTTTACCTGGTCGTCTTGTCTCTGTTTCCCCATTCTACCTGGTCCTCTTGTCTCTGTTTTCCCCATTTTACCTGGCCCTCCGTTCCTCCCCCTAGTCCTCCGCCGCTCCACCTCCCTCCTGGTCTCTTTGTGTTTTTGGTTTTCCCTTGGGTTCGGGTGGAGCATCTGGCAGCTGCTCCGTGAAGGAGGGGGTAATGTCACGCTGTCTAGTCTCTGTTTACCTGGGTGTCCACTAGTGGGCTCACTTCCCCTTGGATCTCTCTATCTCCCTGTCTCTCTGGTGCACAATCATCACACACCCCCAAAAGTCAAGTCAAGTCACCTTTATTTATATAGCGCTTTAAACAAAATACATTGCGTCAAAGCAACTGAACAACATTCATTAGAAAAACAGTGTGTCAAATAAATTGTGACCCAATTTAGTGTTTTCCAAGTGGTCTCTGAACACTTTCCTATCTTTCATTGGTTAAACACACCCACCCTAAAATCACAATGTTGCGACAGTGTGTTTGGTTGGTCAGGAGGAGGTCTGTCTGAAGAAAACATTTTGGGTCCAGCAATGGTAAATTGGGACATACTAACAAACCAATCCATATATTTTTCTACCTTTTACAAAGCTCAGTGGTCTAAAATGCAAGGTGTACTCTGATTGACCAGCTATCCAGTGTGTTGTGACTGGCTGAATGTCTTAAGCGTGTGACGAAAATGTTACACTCCTTGTCATACTGTGATGCATCTCCCTGTCAGAACACTGGCGCAACAAGACAATAAAACACATTATAACCCATTATTAGCCTTTTGTTGCATCCAGTTGGGACATAATTACGGATTATAATGACTTTGCATGTCTCTCTTTGTTAACACACCTGATTCAGATAATCAGCTCATTAGAAATTAGTTCTGTGCATGAACTGTATTCCCACTGACATGGTCCCTACATAGTGTTCATTGCTCCCTACTCCCTGAGCAGGGGAAATCTGTTGAAGTTTACCTCACTTCGGAACATTCATTCACGAATTTGTGCTGTGCAACGTCTTCACACATAGGCAAGTGTGACATCATATAAATCAGTAAATTAATACTATTTCAGACAGGACCACTTTGGCAAGTTACTTGAGTTTATTGAATACAATTTATCTTTGGAGGTATGGTTCCTTATGGGGGTTCTTGCTACCAAATTAATTGAACATACAAGAGCTTGAACATTAACCCCCTGGAACCATCAGCTGGGAAATACATGAAAATAATTAAGACACTTAATAATATGCTTATGCTTATAATGGGGAGGGAGGGAGAGAGGGTTGCGAGCCATTTGAGCATACTTACTGAGCAGTAGTGCCATGAATATATGTCCCGTGTCTAATTGGAGAATGGTAGTGATTGGAGCTATTTGACAGCTGACCGCATCAGCTGGTCGCAGCCTATGCCTCCGTGGCCTGACTGAACTAACACTGTGCTCGATTTAAATTCACGCCTCGCACACTTCAATGCACTTTGAATGGAACATATATGTTCACTTCGAACTGGAATCATGGGGGAATATCCTGTGATGTCTACTTGGCAGGGCACCTATGTTTAAATAGAACAAATGTCTGAAGCAATGAGAGAAACAAACAAAATGTGCAGAGCAGGGGGGTGCAAGGACTGGAATTGAGAACTGCTGCTTTGCATGAACATTTGGGTGGCGTTATGCAATTCTTCCCACATCATGATGTGTAGACATGTGGGGGGTTTAAAGGCATTTTTGGAGGGCGTAGACAAGTCTTAACTTTTATAAAGAATATCTCTATGAGTTTGAGACTTTGGTCTTTGGAACTTCAGGGATCTTATCCATTCACAAACAGTTTGTAACACTCCAAAGAGAAAGGAAAACTGGAAATCACATCATATGACTCCTAGATTGCTTACGTTTACACAGGAGAATACTTCAACATGGAATTTTAATGAAATCAGCAACAGGGTAATTATAAGAACTCAAAAAAGTCATTTAACAGCTGACACAGACTTATGGAAAGACTGGATTTAAATGCATGGGGCAAATTATATAATTAATCAGACACAGCTGGAACCAAATAAGCATAAGGAGGACAGAAACAGGAAGACCAAAAATGGGCATAAGAGGGAGTGAAACACAAGGCACAGGACTGACACTTACTCCCCCCTCCTGGAAAGTACATCCCGCGCCGTGACAATACCCAATGTGGAGGAAGGGTGTGCGCTCTGGAGGCCTTTAGGGACAGGGTTACTAGATGGAAGGCCCCCAGGGCTTTGTCCATCCCGGGACTCACAGCGAAGCAGGTGAGTCGGGAGGCCATGTCGGATGAAGTGGAATGGAACACTTGATGTGCACCTTTGGTCTTATGCACTGTGGCAAACTCCACAACAGACTTCTACCCGACAGTCAAAATGGCATTATGTCACGAAAGTGTGGACTCAGAGGAAGACAGTGAGGGTGCCATTTGATAAAGGGCTTCAGGAGGCCATGGCAGAGCTGGGAACTTAGGTGGCCATGGTGGAGCAGTGAATTTAGGAGGCCATGGCAGAGTAGGGAGCTTTGGAGACCATGGCAGATTAGACAGTTCAGGAGGCCATGGCGGAGCAGGGACGGACAGCCTTCATGGCCTTGGCATCACCACTCGGCCCAGCCACCCAGCAAGCTCTGGGGAGGGAGCCGAAGAAAAAAAAAAAAAAAAAAAAACACAGGTAGAAGAGGCGCTGCTTACTGTCACGGTCGGCTGTTCTGCATGTTCTACCAGAAAGACTCGGGAGATAAAATGATGTACGAAGCATACATTTATTGACAACTCAGCAAGCATAATTATAATTTTCTTTGGCGGAAGGCCCCGTCCATGGTTCATAATCCGAGGGTAGCGGACCTGCATTTCCTGCCTGAAGACGAAGGCAGGGGCGCAGCCGACCCCCTTGGAAGGTAAGGACAGGACCATCCTGGTGGTAGTGGGGAGGGTGGAGGTTGTTATCACGTCGGCATCTGCGAACTCAAACATGTGTGAGTAGGATCTTTTATACTGAAGTATAAAGACGTGATTGGATAATGATGAAGGTAATAAGTGATGAAGTAATTGAGTCTTCCTGGCAGAACTTAGGCTAAAGCTTTCATTTCTACCAGAAAGACTCGGGAGATAAAATGATGTACAAAGCATACATTTATTGACAACTCAGCAAGCATAATTATAATTTTCTTTGGCAGAAGGCCCCGTCCATGGTTCGTAATCCGAGGGTAGCGGACCTGCATTTCCTGCCTGAAGACGAAGGCAGGGGCGCAGTTGACCCCCAAAAACAGGTGGATTATGGAACCACCAGACGGGGCCATCCTTCCCCCCAAAATAAGTAGATGAAAGAATACACACCAGTTGTGAATCCTAAGGTTCCTGGAAGATAAAAGAGAGAATTAGCATGATCAGTATGATAGACGTTAGATTAAACCTCATATGCATATGTTTATATATATATACAGGCCTCGATAGACCATACAGAAATAGCCACGATGGGCCAGACACAGACAGGCCTCGATAGACCATACAGAAATAGCCACGATAGGCCAGACGCAGACAGGCCTCGATAGACCATACAGATATAGCCACGATAGGCCAGACACAGACAGGCCTCGATAGACCATACAGATATAGCCATGATAGGCCAGACACAGACAGGCCTCGATAGACCAAACAGAAATAGCAACGATAGGCCAGACGCAGACAGGCCTCGATAGACCATACAGAAATGGCCTCGATAGACCGTACAGAAATAGCCACGATAGGCCAGACACAGACAGGCCTCGATAGACCAACAGAAATAGCCACGATAGGCCAGACATAGACAGGCCTCGATAGACCAACAGAAATAGCCACAATAGGCCAGACATAGACAGGCCTCGATAGACCAACAGAAATAGCCACGATAGGCCCTTTTTTTATTTTTTATTTTTATTTTATATAACACCACCACCACCAGTAATTGCATGAATTTACCTGATTCGTTACTGGAGAGCTTGCTGGGCTTCGAGAATGGTTTTTGAATCAGGTCTGATGTATGATTCGAACTCTGAGGAAGACCATCTGCCCATGATCTTAATAGCTGACGTAGAGATTCCTCGTTCAGCTGCTGTAGTGGCTGCCCCAATTCTGAATGAATGGCCGGTATAGAGAGAGGGGGATAGACTGGAGCTCTGAGAACAGTGGTTAAGTGAGTTCTAAAACAGGCCTTGGAAAGGGGTGCTCCGTTAGGTAAAATAAGAGCAGTGCATTTTTAGGAGTTCTAGGCCGGATTTTTAGGAATTTCACCGTGGCTGAGAAGGGACAGAAATTATTATTGATTTTTGAAATTGTTATGGTAACGCCAGAACCTTGCGCATCGGTTTTTGAGTGCTTAAGGAAGAGTGTGAAGAAATTTAGGTCCGAATCATAGATCTGAAAGGAATGCCGCGAGCAGGATCAAATTGATTAGTTTCTGAAGTGAATTCCCCTGGACGCATAAACCCGTAGAAGGCAGATGAAAACACTGCTTTGAGAAGAATATTGAGGTACGTAGAAAGAAGGCCATGACGGACGGAAGTAATACATTTTTGCAATATAGGCAGGGTAATAGGCAGACGTTTGTCTTTAATTTTGTTGGAAGATTTAGCTACCCCCTTAAGTAGTAATCGAACGGAATATTCAGAAAGGAGGCTTTGAAAATTAGGATTATAAAATTTAGCGTAGAATTGGACGCCGGCGCGGAGTCTGTGAATAGAAGAAATTTTAAGATTGCGATTTTTTTTTAATTAAAGACGAGAAAGGAGCAAACGGTCAAAATTGAATATGAAAAACAGAAATTTGGAAGGAAAAACAAAACATTAGAAAAGCGGACCATGCAGAAGTATAGGCTTAGAGCATACATGGGCAATATGCAGCCCGGGGGCTGGATCCGGCCCACATATTGCTTCAATCCGGCCCCCGCTATGCGCTCGATGCACTCGCAATTTGGACATTCATTATTTATATGAAAACCCCAAATCGCACGAAAATCACACACAAAACACATAATCGTACAAATACTTAAATCGTGCATTTATTAGCTTCTTGTTTCAGTGAAGAAATGTCACTTTAGCTTAGTTATCACGCATGATGAACCATGTGACGTGAGATGATTGACAGGTCTGATGCAAATCAGGAAGAGGAGACACATCTAGCTGCGTTCGCTGTTTGAGCTCTTCAGATCGCATAATTCAGTGAAAAATGAATAAAAAAAATTTTCTGTATGACAAAATATTTTACTAACATGATAACTAATCATTATTTCTCCAAATATGCGCACCATTGGACTAATAGGCCTGGCGGATGCTGTATTTTTTATGTATTTAAACACAAATAAACCGGAGAAGACGAGAATAATTGTTGTGTGAGTATAATGATTTCTATTCAAAATAACGATCGTTACAGATTAATTATTTAGCACTCCTGGCATAAATTAAGAAATTAATGTCACTGCAAACCAGTTTATTCATAAACAGTGGTCAAATATCGAAGCTGGAGTCTTAAACCTTTTCTGAAGTTTCTAAAATGATGCTCAGATTGTCCAGAAGTAATAGTGTGATATTTTGACGAGTAATGAATTTTGAACAACAATAATCTGTGATCTTTGACGTGAAAGGGGTTAAAAACAATCCAATAGATGTCGCTGTGTGAAATTACAATTTGCGCCTTTACTTCTCTTCTTCACTCCTCAAAGTAACAAATTCTAAACGACCGGCGGCATAAAAAAATGTCAAAATGAGTGCAGTAAAAAAGAGAAAAGTTGACTCTGAATGTCGAGCATTCAATAAAGAATGGACGTCAAAATATTTCGTCACGAACGTCGGCTCAAAGGTGATTTATCTGATATGTCAGGAGAGCATCGCTGTCTTTAAAGAATATAATATTAGCAGGCACTTCAATGCTAAACATGCTAATTATGCCGTGAATTTCTCCGCAAAGGAGAGGGAAGAAAAAGCCACGAGATTGTCCTCCAACTTAACTGCCAGGCAGAATATTTACAAAAAAATAATAATCACAACTGAAAACTGAATATGTTTTTCATTCAGTGATGAAGGTCTCCCTCTGATATATAGCCTCAATTAAATTTGATAATTCCAAGCCAGATTGCCTCAAGTCTGTATGTTAATGTAACTTGCACACATACATTTGCAGTTTTGTTAATAGTTTTCTATCTTGAAAAGCTACAGCTGGTATGAATGACAGTTGAACAATATGCAGGGTAGTGTAGGAAATTAATCCTTGAAAGTAAATCCAGTTATTGTAACCTTAGAGTAGCCTAGGTCAGACAGGCCTAGCAAAAATAAGTATCAGGCCTTGAAATAGGCTGTCAAAGTAACTGTAGTGTAGCCTTATACATATTTGCATTGCATTAATTTGTACCATTTAATCATGTAACTATGTTTAATTGCAATTGTCCAAAGTGTGGCCCTCCGTTTATTTTGCCAAAGTAACTGTTGCCCTCAGACTAAAACTGTTGCCCAGCCCTGGCTTAGAGTGTAGAGGGAGTGATGCCTTTAGAAATGTAATTTCTAGCTGACGTAAGCAGGTCGTATAGTTTAGTATTATGTCTGCTAACGGAGGGCAGATTGAAGGATGGCTGAGGGGCTGAGGGGCACAGCTGTCCGAAAGTCTGAAATCGAAATCGAGAGAGTGCATCAGCAATAACGTTGGAGATAGGCCAGAGCAGCAATAGGGGCCACGATAGGCCAGAGCAGTGATAGGGGCCACGATAGGCCACAGAAACAGCCCCGGCGGGCTAGAACAGTAATATGGGCCACGAGAGGACGCAGTGGGAATGGCCCCGGTGGGCCACAGAAGATGGAACGGCCCAAATAGGCTTTAGGAAAAGCCTAGCAAGGCCGAGAAAACCATCACTGGCCAATTTTGCGAAGGACATTAATAGACAGTTGTAAACAATTCACTTACGATGGGTCTAATGAGAAAAAGCTGCTTTAGGGTGAGTAATGTGAAGCCTCATTAGGCCATGTAAAGTGAGGCCCGACGGACTGTGATGTGAAAGTGTGTAGAGGACCACGATAGGCCATTGTATGTGAAGACCGTGATTGACTTAACAGGAGGAGCATGTGAAAAGGACCACCACCATTAGTTTGTGAAGAGTATTAAACTGTACCTTGAATTTATGTGAAATAGTTTAGAGACTAATCTTGACAGAAATATGGTGGGGACGATCATGTACATAGCAATTGATGCAGATTATGAATTCGAAACCACCGCATTGAGTGAGAGAGGCCATTAGTTTAGGTTAAATGATAGATGTAGAATTAGGGTCCTAGCAGTGACTTAAGAGCATATACAGATACATAACATTCCTTAGGCTAGACTCCTGTGCACGCTTGATAGAATTCCATCTAACTGAGAGAATCCGCAGAAGAAACAGATTCCCTCCCAAAGCAGAAAATGAGCCAGATCAGCAAGACCATAAAAAAAATAAAAACTCAATGTTAAGCGAATATCTCGATACTAAAATATGTGAAGGCCAAGATAGGCCAAATTTCATGAACAGTAATTGGAAAAACTTACCTGATAGAACACATGGTAGGAGTTATGCAAGGTGCCACACAGTGCGTGTAATTTGAAGGCCGCAACAGCCAAGTAAGACAGAAGTCGATAGGTATGAGAGACAGAATGAACCAACACCAGTAGATGCGCGAAATAAACAAGCCTTGATTGTAGCTTAAGGTCCGCATAAGTCAAAATTGACTTAAACTTACTAGCACGCATTGCTAATCTTGATGTAAGCAATTAATCATTGTTTGTCTTCGTGATCTTTAACTCGAAATCTGAACATTTCCACTCTGTAATTCATTGTTTCTGATAAGGTCAGTTGACAGCATGTGCAGAACATCCTTAAACACACCCCTCCAGCCGTTAGTTTGCTATGAGTGAGACGGAGACCAGGAGCGCAAACAAACCATGGCCGCTAATTAATATTCGGTTTAAACTGGAGATATGTCACTACTCTGAAATAAAGTCAGCAGCAACTTCCGTGTCACGTGGACTTAAGATGACTGCTGAGCATTGAGCCGAATCTTACCTACGACTCAAATGAAAGGGGCCATATATACGTCAGCTTGATGGATCCAGTGTTCATAATAGCGCCAGTCCAAGAGTAAGCCGTGTAAAGCAACGGTTCTCTGCATCTGCAGCCATAGAATCCCATTCCAGTACGAAGCATTCAGGAATAGACGCAAATTAACAGTGACTGAATAAACAAAGATTAAAGCATAGGATTAAGACAACAAATATATTAAGTGTGCTAGACAAAGCATATTTTTACGGAAATTAATAATGCGAACAACAATCTTTATCGGTATAAAAGATTGTAGCTTTAATTACGAGCCTTAAAACATTGCATGCAATATGATCAACATCTTAATTATACAGTGCGAGTCTGCTAGATAAACAAGCACGAAACGCCCAGTGCTTTATCTTGAACGTGTGCATATAAAACCTTGCAGAGAATAAAATTAATGCCCAAGCGCCACGAGTGCATAGAACAAAAATGATACTTATAATGCTGTAGACTGATGAAGTGATGGAGGCGAGATGCCAAAAGAGACTGGCAGCCTTGATTCTGTCTGCTGGTCCGGAGAGACTTCATTCGTGCAGGTTCACGTGAGCTTGCAGATAAAATATCTGTTGATTGAGACCCAAGCAGCGCTGACGCGACATCTCGGAAAGCACCAGCGTTGCCAAGACCGGGGTTTTTTTTTTTTTTTTTTGCTGCGGGTTGCTTTTCCTTTTTGGGGTTTGAGGTGACCCCAGTAATGTCATATTTAGCCCCTAGAATGTGAATTCTACCGGGAAACCACTTTTGAAGGCGATTGGGCTAGTTTTTAGTAGTAATTGGCGGTTTTGAGAAAACCTGGCAACCCTGGAAAGCACACGGAACTCCGCCAATGTTTCACATCCTCTGCCGAGAAAAGCCGAAAGCCTGTATATCATCCGACATGAACGACTGCAGATAGTCACCACGACACCGAGCAAAGCCAACGATCCGTGTGCATCTTGAGAGGAACGTCAAACTTGCGATAGTTTGCAGTAAACAAACTTAACTATAGCGAGTAAATCAATAAACGCGACAGCTTGAGCAAGGAACTATCGCGTCAGCATCTGCGGTTGTTATCACGTCGGCATCTGTGAACTCAAACATGTGTGAGTAGGATCTTTTATACCGAAGTATAAAGACGTGATTGGATAATGATGAAGGTAATAAGTGACGAAGTAATTGAGTCTTCCTGGCAGAACTTAGGCTAAAGCTTTCATTTTCATTTGGAGGAACGAGGAGACGCAGGGGAACACTTCAACATGGAATTTAATGGAATCAGCAATGGGGTAATCACAGGAACTCAAAGAAGACATTTAACAACTGGCACAGGAAACACATCGTTTAAATGCATGGGGCAAATCTGTAATTATAAACATATTGTGGACAGGAACTGGAAGACCAAAAATAGGCATAAGAGGGAGGGAAACACAAGGCATCGATCTGTTTCTTTGTCACTAAAGATAAACAATTAAAGATTGATAGCGAAAAAGAAATTATAGATGGACATAACCAAAACATTTTGAATTAAATTTGCAGGGGCCTGATGGCAATGATCACAGAGAAGATCAATACAAGGCTTGATTTTTGCCGACCTCACTTTTTTCCAGTATATTCAGTGAATACATTTGAATTGGATAAGACTGTGATGTGCACAAATAGAGGAAGTATCAACATGGGATCTACAGGATCTGGTTTCAACTCTTGTTATCAAATGTGAGGCAGAGATCATACTCCCATTGTTGTTTAATAATAGAGAGAGAAGAAATGGAAACGGAGGAAATCAGCCTGTATAGCCTAGACAATACACCGTTTTTATCTAAGGCTACTCTGATCAATCCGAATCTGATCAAGAGAAGATTTTGAAGGAAAATTTGGAAAATCAGGGAATGATGTTTTAACTAAATTTTGGAGCTGCAAATATCTAAAAGAGAGATTTTTGTTTTAAATGAGAAAAGCAGGGAAAAACATTATCAATGTACACATCATTGACAACTGAAATTCCTGTTCTCTGCCAAATATTAAATTACTTAAAATTATGTGAAGGGTAGAATAAAGGGTTGCATTCTATAGGTGAAACCACTGGTAAGTGCTGAAGGCCAAAATGGGTTCAAAATTGGGACCAAATTCTTAACGATTGCTGGAAAATGGAATTACCATAAGGGCAACGTGAACTGGCAGTAAGAGGGCCACACAATAGTGCGGCAGGCGAGGCAGAGGAACAGGAAACCTCTTCAATACTGACCCAAGATGGGACCCAATCACTGAGCCCAAAATGACTTTGAAACCAGAATAATGTAGAATGTATATTTGCTCCCCATTAGTAAAATAAGAAATTTAGGAAGGGCAAGTCTGCCCTCAGATGAGAAGATGAGATGTGTTGATTTAGAGTCTTAAAGAAAGATTTGGGTATAAAATTGGCACACATTGAAATAAATACAGAAATCTAGGTAAAACGTTCATCTTCACTGAATTCACATGTCCAGTCAATGAAAGGGGAAGAGCTGAACAGCAAGTAAAATCGACTTGTTGGAGGAGTGTGGTAAAATTAGCCTTGAATAGATCTAAACACATATGTGTATTTGTTACTCCTAAATATTTAAAACTATGGGAAGCAACTTTAAACATTGAAGTTCTCATTGGTAAATCACGATTCTCCATTGGCCCGACTGATTGAACTGTACAAACCACATTTATGTGGGTCTTTGTCTTTTTTTCAAAAGCAAAGAAATACAAAACTGACGGAGGATTGGAGGCATGCAGCCATTATTAAGGGAGTCCAATAACATGTTTAGGAGCGGCAATTTAAGTGTTTGAGAAAACCTCTTAAAAAATTCAACAGGGAACCTAGCTGGCCCAAAGGTCTTGGCATTCTGCATACTCTCAATTTATTGCACAATCTCCTCTGCGGAAAAAGGTAATTCTATCTCTTCTCTCATTGCGTCCGTTATTGTAGTTATGGGCAATGATTAAAAAAAAACTTTCCATAAGGGACCTATCCATGGGGGGTTCTGACTTATATAGCAAAGAGTAATAATAGTTAAAATATTTAATAATACTAACAGGTTCAGTAATCAAATTGCCATCGGAGGACCTAATCGTAAAAAATACAATAAAATTGAGCTGACTTTCCTTTAACTGAAGTGCAAGAAGTTTTCTTGGCTTGTCACCAGAGCTGGATTGGTAATCAGGCATACCGGGCATTTTCCTGGTGGGCCGATGCAGTAAATGGGCTGACAGAATGTTTTTTATTTCTTCAGGGGGGTGGAATGATAGAAATCAATACTTTTATTTAGCAAGGATACTTTAAATCAATCAAAAGTGACAATAAAGACATTTATAATGTTACAAAAAAATAATATTTCAGATCACTGCTGTTCTTCTGAACTTCTATTTATCAAAGAAACCTGAAAAAATTCTACTCCACTGGTTGCAAAATAATATTATTACATGTTTTTTTTTTTTTTTTTTTTTTTTTTTTTGAGCAGCAAACCAGAATATTAGAATGATTTCTGAAGGATCACGTGACTGGAGTAATGATGCTAAAAATCCAGCTTTGAAATCGCAGGAATAAATTACATTTTAAAGTATAATCAAAATAGAAAACAGTTATTTTAAATAGTAAAAGTATTTCACAATATTACTTCTTTTGCTGTATTTTGTATCAAATAAATGCAGGTTTGGTGAGCAGAAGAGAATTATTAAAAAAAAAAAACATAAAAAAAAAAAAACCTTAACTGTTCAAAAACTTTAGAGAGGTTTGACTTTTGTCCCAGTCCAGCCCTGCTTATCACCAAGCTCAAAAAAAAAAAAAAAAATTGCATGTTAAGTGTACAAAACTATTCGGAATAAATATGTTGGTTTATTTTGATGCAAGTGAACAACAGAGGATGCATTTTCTGTTTACTGAAGTAACAGTTATTATGGATTAGACTGGTATTTTGGCCAGAAGTGAACAGTTTATAGTTAAAAGCCTTGATGGATTTGTTTATTAACACAAAGCTTTTTTTACTTCACAAGACTTTAATTCATGGGCTGGAGTTGTGTTGATAACTTTGTTGATTATTGTGATTATAGTGACACTTCATTTATCATCTGTTAGAACTCTCTTTCTGATAGCACCCATTCAAGTCAGAGGATCCATTGGGGTGAAAGTGCAATGGTAAATGTTCCCAAATTTTTTCTGCTGAAGAAACAAACACATGTACATCTTAGATGGACATGGGGGTGAGTACATTTTCAGCACATTCATTTTTGGGTGGATATGTATTTTAACATGGGAAACATTACACACATGGCTACACATCAGGAAAATAGGCAAGCTAGTACACAAAGTCACAATTAGATTATATTTATTTATTTATTCATTTAGCAGACGCTTTTATCCAAAGCGACTGACAGATGAGGACAGTGGAAGCAATCAAAAACAACCAAAAGAGCAATGATATATAAGTGCTATAACAAGTCTCAGTTAGGTTAACACAGTACACGTAGCATGGGATTTTAAATAATATAATAAATAAAAAGAAAACAGATAAAAAAAAGATTAGAGCAAGCTAGTGTTAGAGGTCTTTACACATACACACACACACACACACACACACACACACACACATACAATTGCATAATAAATGAAAAGAAAATAGAATACAAAAAGATTAGAAAGGTAGTTAGATTTTTTTTTTAAGAATAGAATTAGAATAGTGAGTGTTAAAGTTAGAGGGTCAAATAAAGATGGAAGAGATGTGTTTTAAGATGATTCTTGAAGATGGCTAAGGACTCGGATTAAGTTGGGGAGATCATTCCACCAGGAGGGAGCATTTAATTTAAAAGTCTGTAAAAGTGACTGTGCTTCTTTGGTATGGCACAATCAAGCGACGTTCACTTGCAGAACGCAAGCTTCTAGAGGGCACATAAGTCTGAAGTAACAAATTTAGGTAAATAAATTTATATATATTTTTTTAAATATACTTGTTTAGGGTTGCCACCCATCCTTAAAATACGGAATCGTCCCGTATTTGAGAATAAAATAGCGCGTCCTGTTTTGAATCAATACGGGACGGGGTTTGTCCCGTATTTTTGGAGTTGTCTTCAATGCAGCATCGTCCCACCGGCATTCTGTGGAGACTCGTCCTATTCAGCCCCTGATTGGGTAATACTCGCTGCCATCGTTGGATTGATTGGTTTGTTTCAGGTTCACGGCCAATCAGAGTCGGAGGAGGGCTGGTCTCTTGGCAGAGAGTCGATTTTAAAGAATGGTGGAGGCTGCTCCAGATACACATTATAATAAGGTTCATTTATTAAACATTAGTGTATTAACTAACATGAACTAACAATGAGTAAGTAATACATTTGTTACAGCATTTATTAATCTTTGTTAATGTTAGTTAATAGAAATACAGCTGTTCATTGTTTGTTCATGATAGTTCACAGCACACTAACTATTATTAACAAGATTATAAAGTATTATTAATGTGGAAATTAACATGAACAAAAATGAATAATTGCTGTATAAGTGCAGTTCATTATTAGTTAATCTAGTTAACTAATGAACCTTATTTTAAAGTGTTACCAATTTGTTTATTACAGTTAAGGTGTAGAGTCAGACACATAAGCATTATTTTAATAAGAGGCAAGAGAGGTATATTTAATAATAAAAATACAGTGCCTATGTGAAGCAAATAAACAACTAATTTAAATTATTGCAATCTTCAATAGGCTACTGTATAATTAACAATAGACTATATAAAATAGATTATCTTACTACTAATAATAATAAAAACATTGTGTGTTTTACATGAATTTAGAAATGTTTGTAGATCGATTATTTATTATGTGGTTTCACTGTTTGGATAGTGTTACTGTATGCAAACAGTGACAGATATTTTATCCAAAATCAGTGTTCACGCCACCTTATACAATTACTAAAGTTCATTAGCAATTAATATTTTTATGAAAACATGTTTTAAGTTGTGATTTACCACCACTGGCACGTCATCAGATCTTTAGTGATCGTGGCCCCGAGGGGTGCCCCCAGGCGTCCCTTTTTACTGTATTGAAGGTGGCAACCCTATACTTGTTTGTGATTTATTTATCTACAGGTGCTTCTCAATAAATTAGAATGTCGTGAAAAAAAATCATTTATTTCAGTAATTACACTCAAATTGTGAAACTCAGGTATTAAATAAATTCAGTGCACACAGATTGAAGTAGTTTAAGTATTTGGTTCTTATAATTCTGATGATTTGGCTCACATTTAACAAAAAACCCACCAATTCACTATCTCAACAAATTAGAATATGGTGACATGCCAATCAACTTATCAATTCATACACCTGCAAAGGTTTCCTGAGCCTTCAAAATGGTCTCTCAGTTTGGTTCTACACAATCATGGGGAAGACTGCTGATCTGACAGTTGTCCAGAAGACAATCATTGACATCCTTCACAAGGAGCCATAAACATTCATTGTCAAAGAAGCTGGCTGTTGACGGAGTGCTGTATCCAAGCATGTTAACAGAAAGTTGAGTGAAAAAAAAAACGATGCACAACCAATCGAGAGAACTACAACATTATGAGGATTGTCAAGCAAAATCGATTCAAGAATTTGAGTGAACTTTAAAAGGAATGGACTGAGGCTGGAGTCAAGGCATCAAGAGCCACCACACACAGACGTGTCAAGGAATTTAGATACAGTTGTCGTATTCCTTTGTTAAGCCACTCTTGAGGCGTCTTACGTGGGCTACGGAAAAGAAGAACTGGACTGTTGCCCAGTGGTCCAAAGTCCTCTTTTCAGATAAGAGCAAGTTTTGTATTTCATTTGGAAACCAAGGTCATAGAGTCTGGAGGAAGGGTGGAGAAGCTCATAGCCCAAGTTGCTTGAAGTCCAGTATTAAATTTCAACAGTCTGTGATGATTTGGGGTGCAATATCATCTGCTGGTGTTGGTCCACTGTGTTTTTTGGAAATCAAATTCACTGCCCCCGTTTACCAAGAAATTTTGTAGCATTTCATGCTTCATTCTGCTGACCAGCATTTGTAGATGCTGATTTCATTTTCCAGCAGGATTTGGCAACCTGACAAATTAAACATTCGATCAGACCATGGTTAAAACATGAGGAGCCAAATTTCTCAGAAAGGCAACAGGATGTTGTAAATCAATTCCTAGTGCCACAAGTCAGAAGCAAGTCCACAAACCAACCAACTCTTTCACAGAACAGCTTTAAACATTAACACCATTGGAACAATTATTGACCATTTCAATTCAGAGAAGAGATTGTCAAATTTGGGGCAAGTAATCAAGATTGATGGTCAAAGAGATGCACAGCCTGACCATCACATGTAAACCTATGAGAGTATACAAGATCTTGGATTGACTTCCCCCCCAACTAGAAGAACCAGACTGAAATTCCTAAGGGGACCTTTTAACTTCTGGTCTCCACAGAACATCCTTATATCAGAGAATGGCACAGGAACTGTCTTTTATAGATGTAGATGCACCAAAATGAACTCAAAAAGACTTCTAAATGAATATCAGTCCATTGCTTAACTCCATATTCATTTATATGTAACCCACACATTTGACTATCATGTTTATAATCACTTATTGTGTATGTATTTTAATAACTATTGGATAGCTTAAGGATTCATATTCATGTTTAGTATGTATGTGTTTGAATCTGTTTGCTTGAAACGTTTCTGACCATCAGTTATTTGTCAAATGTATTATATTCTTGTTATAGGAATCATTTCCAAAATTATACCCTGCAAGAGCGGGAAAATTAGGACCTTGTGCTTGATAAGATAACATATGATTTATGATACCCTGAGCAAAGACAATATCTAATTGGTCAAGACAACATTTGAGGTGTGGCCAAAAGCACAGTTTAAATACTCAGGACACCATCAAATTTTGCTTTTAGCCTGATTTTAGCGTTTGCTTCTTAGCTTTTGCTATCAGTCATGCCACCTCTTAGCCTGCTTTTAGCTTTTGCTTTTTAGCTCTTGCTTTTAGTCATGCTTTTAGTCATCACTGTTAGCGTTCTCTGAGTGCGGTTCCAGTGAGCTTTGGATTTCGTACGCCTGCTGCTACTTAGCCACGATGAGAAGAAACACCACCGTCCCGCCAAACTTGACTTCTATTGTTTTACTTTAGTTTCTTTTTTTTTTCGTTGAGAGTTTCATGTTCTGAGTTAAGTTTTGTAACACCGTGTCTCAGAGTCTGACCTCGAGTGCCCGTTCAACTAGCCCACAACTCCGCATCGTGAGACAACGACCAACCACAGGCTTCCCAAGACGTCACTCCAACAACTACTGAACTTCCAGCCAATCATCAACCTCGGGAAAACCCCTTTTTCATCAACAACAAAGGGGACCCCCTTTACACAGGCAATGCAAGTAACTTTACCTCCAGACTCTCATCTGTACTGTTGTATCTAATATAATTTTTACCTCATTGAGGAACTCAATGCAAGGGTTAATTAAGTGATTGATGGCTATTCATGTCTATGCAATTTCACATGTTGCTGTAAACTTGGGATTACACATTTTCATTCTCTTAAACTCATTCTTCCCTAACTTTCTCTCTTCCTGCAACTTGTGTGAATGTGTGAGTGCGTATGCTTATGTGTTAGATTAGTTTATATGTCTTAGATTTATCTAATAAACCCTTATTCACATTGAAAAGAGTAGTATCTTGCATTTTGTGCTTACAAGTTAATGGCCTCATAATACACCTGGTGCAATGCGACGCAAGGCGCAGCGCAAGTGTGTTTGCTAGTTTCAGTCCGGCGGCATTCACATTTTCCCGTCCAGCGCCACGTCGTTTAATTAGCCAATGCATTTGCGCTCATTTTTGCACCCATGGGCGTGCTGGTCTAAAAAAGAGGTGTGTTCAGGCGCATTCCTGGCGCATTGCTATTTTAAGGAGCTGAAAATAGACTGCGCCATAGACCAGCACAAACCTGGTCTATGGCGCAGACGAGCAGCTCCGTTTCATCTCTGAGACGCGTTCTGTCTTTGGGCTTGCCAAATGCCACGTGTAAATAGCAAATCCATCATGGCATGAGCGCAACTGGCTCTTAAAGGGAATGGAAGGTGAGACTCTGATTGGTTTATTGCAGGTTATGCCCAAAAAACACCCATTACTCATTAAGAGAATAGGGACCCGTTTAGACCATGCGCCCCGGCACGCCAACCGTTTTTCCGTTGTTAAAATAGCAAAAGTGGATTTGGACACGCCCTGAGTGCACCTGCACCGTGCGCATTACACTTTGCATTTAGATCGTTAAAATAGGGCCCAATGTCTTAAACTGCCGATCTTGTTACTGTGCTAATTAAATAGTATTTTCACTATACTTTGGATATGAATATGCAGTGCAGATTTTTTGTTGTAGGCCTATGGCTCGTTCAATTAATTTTGTTCAATGAATTTACCGCCAGTGATCTGCCATGAAACCTTTGAGCTAAATTGACCTGTTTCCCTTAAAAGAGACCAAACAATGCAGATGAGCTGAAGGCCACTGTAAAAGAAACCTGGGCTTCCATACCACCTCAGGAGTGCCACAAACTGATCACCTCCATGCCACGCCGAAATGAGGCAGTAATTAAAGCAAAAGGAGCCCCTACCAATTATTGAGTACATGTACAGTAAATGAACATACTTTCCAGAAGGCCAACAATTCACAATTTATTTATTTTTTTGGTTTTTTTTATAGGTCTTATGAAGTATTTGAATTTGTTAAGATTGTGAATTGGTGGGTTTTTGTTAAATGTGAGCCTAAATCATCACGATGAAAAGAACCAAAGACTTAAACTACTTCAATCTGTGTGCATTGAATTTATTTAATACACAAGTTTGACAATTTGAGTTGAATTACTGAAATAAATTAACTTTTCCATTACATTCTAATTCATTGAGAGGCACCTGTATGTGTGTGGAAAGGCTTTGTGTTCGTTATGCTCTGACATGCTTAGATGAATTTTGAAGGGATATCAGACCATTTTAGGCAAACAGATAAATGCATGAATTCCAAACATGCATTTCAGGGAAGATCTCAAAATAAATTGAATGTCTACCTTGTTGTCTGTTATCTTAATCACTGTTTTCATCTAGTTTAGTCATACAAGTATTTGCACTACTGACAGCCATAAATGGGAACTTCAGCAGCAGATGGCATTAAGATTAAAAAAAAAAAAAGTCTGTGCTTGGAATGATCACAGGAAGTCATTATTGTCCATCCCCCATTCTCCTCATCTCTCCAAGTATTTGAATACCAGTTTTTGTGCAGCAAAAGTTCAACATAGGTCAGCAGCTGTGAAAGTGGACACAGTTATTCTTGTGTTCTTACTGTCCTGGCACTCATCCAACTGAGTAGAAGCACAGTTATGGAATGTTGAAGTGATTAAGTGCAGTTTAGGCTGAATAACAATTTATCGCTGCTTCCGTAAAAAACAGAAGGATGCCTTTCCTAAAAGAAACTAAAATATATTAAAACCAACCCTCTGAAGTTAGATTTCAACCTCAAAACTGTGTAAATATAGGGCAGGACATTTGATTAAACAAGTCTAGCAAGGGCTGGGTTAAACAAGCCAACCAAGATATGTTGCTCAATTTAGCCCTACAGGCAAAGTTAAAATATTTAACCAGATCAAACCAAGATACCGTATGTTGCAATATTGAATTGATTTTACCAAAGAGGTCATTATTTTTATATTGCTTATATTCTGTGTAATATGTAATACTTTTAATATAAATATATATATATATATATTTGTTGAAAAATCCAACCACTTACACACAGTCTGAGAGGAGAGATATCTAAAAGAGGTGAAATTTTCTAGTACTGTGGGGATTTTATTAGCATATGGCACTGAGCCACAGTGAGTGGGGCACTAATGGTGACGATGTCCACTCAAGGTGTGTTACTCTTCCTCTTTATCAGCCCATGTAATAAGCATGAGCAGGGGTTACCAAGTTTGGTCCAAGTTAAGGTTAAACCCTGATCAAACACCTGAACTAGCTAATTAAGGTCTTGCTAGGTATACTTGAAACTTACAGGTAGGTGTATTGAGGCAATTTGGAGCTAAACTCTGCAGGACATAACCAGGAGATAAATAAGGAAACTGAAAGATGCAGCATCAGATAGAAGTTGTAGAAATGAAGCCAGACATGTGGGACTCTCTCATACTAAGAAAAGTGACAGAAATAAGTGGTAATCAAGCAACTTGAGATAATACAACTCTTCCCAGCGCTGTTACACCTATTGCTATGTGGTAAGGAGGATAACACATTCCCCACCTCTGTCAGGATTCTGGGCTGTTCCGTGTTGTGTTTTGCCAGTTTCTGTTCCTGTATTTCCTAATTTGGTCCTTCCTGTTTCCATTAGGTTCCCTGATTAGTTCAGCTGTTTTTAGTTAATTATACTCATGTCCCTGTCTATTTATTTCAGTTATAGTGTGTCTCGGTTGGGTCAACTTGTTATTTTCATTTATTTTCTGCCATTTCCAGTGTTGGATGTATCCTGTGTTTCTTGGATTAAAGACTGTTTAATTTATTCCTTGTCTCCAATGTTTCTTGCCATCACAGATTGTGACAACCTCAACCCTTAATTTTACAGAAACACAAGGGAAGCACATTGACATCAACTTTCTCCTCTTCATAATGTACAGGGCAACTGAATAGAAAGTGGGACGCTCTGCTGTAACTACTTAATTGCATAACTACATTGCATTGGAACCCCTGGATATAAGCCTCCATCTCCATCTCTCTTAAAAAAAATTGTTCTCTCTGTTTTGTCATTTAGTAAACTTTATTGGTTTCAACCATATTATTCCTTCTTGAGTCTCTTTAACAAGAACTTAGATTAATGTATGGATTGAATAGTGATTGTGTGACCTATATGAGGGAACAACCAGTGATACCCTTGGTAGTAATATCAAATGATAGCCTATAGCGATGTCATCAGGATACACATACACCGGTAGGCAGTGGCCCACCTTACCGTGACCACGATGTGGTCACCCAGAATTTAGTTTACCCACCTCTTTTTTTTACCACTACACCTCTGGTAATAGGCTAGGCCAAAGGTGTATGTTTGCTTTTGACATTGGTGGGAACATAAAGCCAAACACCTCCAAGCACGCCAGCCAAAAAAAAAACATCCAATCATTTTTGCTGTTTTGATAGACCTTTGATCAAAGTTTCATGTCACCTAAATTCTTCAACTATATCATATATTTGTCAACATTTTCATAACTCCTAAACGATTTTTTTATGAACAATAGTTATATTTTGAACCATCAACATCAGCATCAGAGTGCCGGTTGTCTTTATCACACATCACTTTATTATAATATTAATCAAATTGTTCCCAGGATAATTCTGAAAGAATACTCTGACTGAACCTCACACTCTTATTCAGTGTTGTTTTTCTATTCTGTGGATATTTCAGCTAGCATTTGATTTATTAAACAACATCAATTTAAAGTTAAAGTTTGTCCAGGACGGCTCAGGATGCTGTTCCAAATCCTGCTCCACCACAGAGTGCCACTTACACATTATTTTTATTTTACCATAAAATAGCCATAGTTTGCACTTTCTATTTCCGTTTGCTCTCTTTTGTCAAACACCTTCAAAACTTCAAACTTATTGATGCAACTTGATGTTAATTCCTGAAGTGAACTTATATATTAACTGTTTTGGACTGCTGTCTTGAATTGGGTAAAATATATTAACTGTTTTGGACTGCTGTCTTGAATTGGGTAAAATACCCGTGAGTTGTTCTAAACTTGGCGCTGCGCTTCTCTACATTCACCATGTATTGTAGACTGTTTTCTACATAAAACTGTTCATTTAACTTCTTAGGTAATATCAATAGTATAAGCCATGCATCTTTTAAAGGCTTTCTTAATCTTTAATAAGCAGGCGTTCTCAAACACAATTTTACTTAAAATCAGTGCCCTTAAAATATAATTATGAGATTAGAAACAGAAACTGTAATATTTTGATTATGTTACTAATGATTATTTGACCTGTATGTAGGGCATTGTACACAGCATTTTAGTTCAATCAAAACACATCAAACAAGCCATTTCTGAAATATGAAATTTGTATTTTTGTTTCAACAAAACATAGATAAAAAATGAGATGGATCACAACATATAAAGTGATATAAAATCTTAGTTGATTAAACACGTACAGTATAATTATGTGAAGTTACATGTCACATATATTCACGTGACTGGTTATTTATAAATGTGCCATAGTAAAATATAATTCATATAAAAGCTTCAGATGAACCAATTCATAAATGTGCCATAGTACAATATAATTCATATAAAAGCTTCAGATGCACCAATATGAATAGATCTTTCTTACACCATGAAATGTAAACAGATCAAACACATTACATCCACAACAACCAAAAAAAAAAAAAAAATGTGTTAGTGTGCACTGCAAAATGACTAACAAACTTGTCATAAACACATCACATTAAACAAAAATAAAAAATAATCACCACGGAAGTCGCACCACATCAGAAGGTCTATTTATATCAACATACTTGGCTCCTTGTCTACACTAAATAGTGAGTTCAAATAACGCTACTCACATTTTCACATTTTTAGCATATAACTGAGTGCTCACAGACAAAATATATAAACTCCAAGGAGAAGTAAAGAAAATATTTCAGGCTTACTGGCAGAGATAATACATAAACAATATCATGTATTTTAAAGTGGACGTTATTTCTTTGCATTTATATGTTTGGCTATTGGCAGCTGTTTGTAGTAATTAGTCACAGTCTGGTTTCACCCCGTGTCAAACTTAGCCTATTTGAGTAGTTGCACTTACTCCAGGTTTCTTAAGCCTTACTAAGAAACTTACTAACTTTCACCCCACAAAAAGAAATTCCCATAATTAAATTAACTACTGACTTTACTCTCTGAGGCTCTTTTGAGTATTGCAGTGTCTATCTGAATTGTTCAACATCTGTTTGGAATCTTTCATTTCCTGGGAACTTTCACTTTTGGTCTGATTGCTGATTATCTCATTCTGTTCCTGCGTTGAATATGTTCTTCTAAGCACCATAAAAGACAGGAAAAAACAGACAAAACCACCAAAAATAAAGAAAATTTGAAGTCCCAGGAATCTGTGAAACAAAAAAATATTTAACATATGTTAGTTCACCCTGCTGAAAAAAAGAGCTTAAAGCAACACAATAGGCTCATTTTCCAACTCCCCTAAAGTTAAACAGTTGAGTTTTATCATTTTCGTATCCATTCAGCCGATCTCCAGGTCTGGCGGTAACAATTTTAGCTTAGCTTAGCATAGATCATTGAATCTGATTAGACCGTTAGCATCTCGCTCAAAAATGACCAAAGAGTTTCAATATTTTTCCTGTTTAAAACTGGACTCTTCTGTAGTTACATTGTGTACTAGGACCGACGGAAAATGAAAAGTTGTGATTTTCTAGGCCGATATGGCTAGGAACTAGGGGTGGAACAATACATGTATTTGTACCAAGTGGCAACCTCCCGCTCTCTCTCGTGAAGCCAACAAGTAAGTGACTAAAACTGTAATTCGTCGACTGGCCGCTTTGACTCCCCATGTTAAAATGCCCCAATTTACAGCAGAAAAAAACATGATCCCTTTCGATACTTCATTCATACTGTGTATGGGAAAAAGCTCCTTTTTTCCTCGATACTGAAGCCTTTTTTCAATAACGCAGTGCAACTGCACTGCCATTGGTTTAATCTGTAAACTTTTTCAAACAAATGACAGCGCTGCGACGATGCAGCGCGCCAAAGCCCGCCAAAATGGGCGGGGCGAATGGCTATATAAGCAGACAAATCGCCAGAGGAAATCAGATCTCACTCCTTCAGCAACGACTTCACTTCGCTGGATCTCGACTGAACGCCTTCGCAGGAACGAGCTCTCGCCGTCGAAGAGACACCGCAGCGGATCAGCTGAGAGGGTGGGGTGATTCCCACTTTGGTAGAGCCAGACGACGCTCAGGTCCTCCGCGCCAAAGTGATGACGCTGTTAAGGAAGGGAGCCATAGAAATAGTTCCTCCTCAGAAAGCAGTTCGAGGTTCTACAGCCATTATTTCCTTGTCCCCAAGAAAGATGGCGGTCTCAGACCCATCTTAGACCTCAACTCCTAAACCTCTCCCTCATGAAATGGAAGTTCAGGATGTTGACATTGAATCCGATCATCACGCAGATTTGCCCCCCGAGGACTGGTTCTTCTCCCTGGACCTGAAAGACGCTTACTTTCACATTACACTTACTTACACATACTTTTTTTTGTCTCAGTCGACCACCAGGAAAAGACCACAAGAAACAGATGATTCTTCTGCACAATCTGACTTTGCTGCAGCCTGGAATTGAACTGCTGGTTTCGTCTGGTCAGAGGACAACTGGCCCCCCAACTGAGCCTTGTTTCTCCCAAGGTTTTTTTCTCCATTCTGTCACCAATGGAGTTTCGTTTCCTTGCTGCCGTCGCCTCTGGCTTGCTTAGTTGGGGTTACTTCATCTACAGCGCTATCATTGACTTGATTGCAAATAAATGCACAGACACTATTAAACTGAACAGAGATGACATCACTGAATTCAACGATGAACTGCCTTTAACTGTCATTTTGCATTATTGACAGACTGTTTTCCTAATGAATGTTGTTCAGTTGCTTTGACGCAATGTATTTTGTTTAAAGTGCTATATAAATAAAGGTGACTTGACTTGACATCCAGATAGCCCCCCATCACAGACGATTCTTTAGATTCGCGTTCGAGGGTGTGGCTTACCAATATACAGTCCTTCCCTTTGGGCTGTCTCTAGCTCCTTGCACTTTCACGAAGTGCATGAACGAGGTGCTTTCCCCTCTGAGACAGATGGAAATCCGCATTCTGAATCTTGATGACTGACTCATTCTAGCCCAGTCGCTAACCGAGCTAGCCCACCACAGATCCATGTTCCTGAGCCACTTAGAGTGCCTAGGACTTAGGGTCAATTTTACCAAGAGCTCACTGCATTAGGTTCCTGGGAGCGGTTTTTGACTCAGTCCATATGAGGGTGGTCATATCACCAGAACTCGCTCTGGTACTTCAGCAGCTTATGGCCTTCTTCAGGAACAAAGCCTGTTTCCCTTGAAGTTCTTTCCGAGGATGCTAGGGCTGATGGCTTCCGCCTCCCCAGTTTTGCAGCTCGGCCTCCTATGAATGCGGACCCTGCAAAACTGGCTGAAACTCCGGGTCCCACCTCATGCTTGGTGGCATGGCCGCTTTCGCATCAGGGTCAACCAGGCCTGCCTAGCAGCCCCTGGAGCCTTGGACAAACCCTGTTTGGTACAGTCATGGAGTACCCCTACAGGCAGTCTCCAGAAGGATGGTGCTCTCGACAGATGCGTCCAACCTGGGTTGGGGCGCTCTGTGCGACGGCAGACCAGCCTTTGGCTCATGGTCGCACGAGGAGAGCCATCTCCATATCAACTGCCTCGAGATGCTGGCAGTAGAACGAGCCCTTCAATCCTTTCAGGCGATCCTGAAAGGGCGCCACGTCCTAGTCCAGGTCGACCTCTTCGCCTCAGAAAGCAACTCTCATTGCCCAACTTATTTTTCGAAGGACACAGATGCGCTGGCCCACGACTGGCCCAGCCTCCTCCTTTATGATTTCCCCCCGATCGCTATGATCCCTCAGGTCATCAGACAAGTCAGGGAAGACTGGCACAGAGTCCTCCTGGTGGCCCCACTCTGGAGGAGCCAAGTTTGGTCCTTGGAGCTATTCAGGCTTTTCATGAAAGTCCCATGGCCGATCCCCCTGAGGCGAGACCTCCTCTCTCAGGCGAACAGGACAATCTGGCATCCGCGGCCAGAACTCTGGGCTCTGCACGTATGGTCCTCCGATGGGAGCCACTAAGCCTCCCCAGGGACGTGTTGCTCAGGCTGTTGAGCAACACACTGTTGCTCAGGCGAGAGCCACGTCTACAAGAAGCCTCTATGCCCAGAAATGGTCAGTCTTTGTTGACTGGTGCTCAGCACGAAACGAAGACCGTTGAGTGTGACGTATCTCCGATACTGTCATTTCTCCAAGAGCGTCTAGACAAGGGTCTCAACCCCTTCCACGCTCAAGGTGTACATAGCAGCCAACACAGCATTTCATGCTCCTATCGCTGGCCAATCAGTGGGTCGAAATAGCCTCATTGTGCGTTTCCTGAGAGGTTCTAGGTGGTTGAAACCCCCGCATCCCCTCACCGTTCCCACTTAGGACCTTCACACGGTCCTTGGAGCACTCAAAGGACCTCCCTTTGAGCCGCTGCGGTCAGCTGATCTTCGGCCCCTGACGCTCAAAACCGCTCTGCTACTTGCTCTAGCATCGGTCAAGCGTGTTGGCGATTTGCAGGCCCTCTTGGTGAGCCCTGCATGCCTTGAGTTTGGTCCCAATAACTCAAAGGTCATTTTAAAACACAGGCTTGTTTACGTCCCTAAAGTGCTCTTGACGCCATTCAGAGCACAGGTAATTTCCCTCTCAGCTCTGACTACATTGTCAGGTGAGCGAGAGTTGGATTTACTCTGCCCAGTGAGGGCTTTGAGGATAAACATTGAGCGGTCACAGCCGTTCAGGCATTCTGACCAGCGTTTTGTCTGCTTTGGTGGCCGCACCAAGGGGTCTTCGGTCTCAAAGCGACGCCTCTTGCGTTGGATAGTCGACGCTGTTGCTCTATGCTACTCCTCTATGGGCCTTGAGTGCCCCATAGGAATAAGAGCCCACTCCACTAGCGGGATGGCCTCTTCATGGGCCTGGTCAAGTGGTGTCTCTATCAAGGACATCTGTGAGGTGGCCGGCTGGTCCTTGCCGTTCCCTTTTGTCAGATTCTATAACTTGGACCTCCAGACCTTGCACGCTCGGGTTCCTTGGGATTGATACGACGGCCTCTATCAGACTCCGTCTTCATGCTACCTCCAGGGAGCTAGCTCCCTCTTAGCAGTGTAGCGTCAAGGGATCGACGGCTCCAGCCTCTCACTTATCCCCTGGCCCCCAAGGTGTTCAAGATAAGACTTGTCGTTCCCTACCGTGGCACGGCGCGGTTGAATTCGTTCCCCATACGCAGTATGAGTGAAGTATCGTAAGGGAATGTACTCAGTTACGAACGTAACCTCGGTTCCCTGAGATACGGAACGAGTACTGCGTTTTATTCCGTGCCACAAGGCTGCGGCTTCAGTGTCGCCGCTTCAGTCATATGACCTGATTTCCTCTGGTGATTTGCCTGCTTATATAGCTGTTCGCCCCTCCCATTTTGGCGGGCTTTGGCGTGCTGCAGCGCTGTCATTGGTTTTAAAAAGTTTACAGATTAAACCAACCTGCTGTTGCCACTGTCAAGCTAGGTGGGCGAAGCTTTAGTAACCAGCTCCCGCCTTTTTGCCCATTTTCGATTATCCGGGAGAGTCATGCGGTGACGTGCTGCCAAGATGGCGATGGCCCGTTCTCCACACTTTAAGCCTCAAAAACTCTCTTCAGGAGTCTACTTTTTGATAAAGTACAAACTGTGCTGTAAAGTTAGCAATGATGTGTGTTGTGTGTGTGTGTGTGTGTGTGTGTGCATGCACCCGCACGATCACTTCAACTGTTTCCTTAGGGCAGACAGGGAGACACTTTTCCAATCTTGGCCAGATGGGAGGCCAACTACACCAGTTGAACCAATTAAGACCAGCACTTTTTTTCTTTTCTTTTTTGGCATATTATTTCTTTTTATAAAATCCATAGTAATACATACAATATAAGCCACACTCTACTTTTCATAGCAGATTAATTTTGACTTTTACCTGTGTCTGAAAAGATCTAAATCATAGTAGCTACATGATGTTGTCTTATTGCATTTCTTTCCCCACAGAATGCATGCGGTATCGATGGCACGGCCATACAGAACTGGAGCTGGAAGGAATGCTGTCAGGGAATTAAAGTTCCTTGTTAATATATCTTTTAACAAAACATTACTAGACTCAGCACAAATGATCTAACCCTCCACTGTGTTGATCAATACCATACACACATTCAAGAGTTACATAAAGCACCACAAAACGACTACAAGACCCATAACTGAAAAACTCAAATATTGTCTTAACACACCTATTCCTGGTAATGACATGATATATGTTATGATGGTGAGTTATTACATTTAAGTTATCACTGCAGCTTTCACAATACTGGGAAAACTTGTTTTATAAACAAAGACAGATAACACTAAGCTAAACAGGGCAGGTCTGAATATGCCCGAAAACATTTCGAAACACTTTAATTTCACCAACGCTTTTTTATTTTATTTTTGAGATTTTGCCTCTTTAATAGATTAGACATACTACAAGTGCAGATCAGATTTAAACCTGTTTTAAGCACATGATCACCATGGCTTAGCATGCATGTGAACTGGTGTACCAAGGCTCCCACTACTACTGCCTGAAATTGTTACTATCATGCTTTGATATTCTTGCTTCAGTTTTTTTTTTTCACTAACTCAGTGCCCTCATACCAGGTTTTGGTTGTAACATGTTTCTGTTAAAAATTTGACATGTGTCTGTTCTGCATGAACAACTTCTTTTGCTTACCAAGTACTCGAAACAGCATGAACTGAATTCCCAAGGCAAACGATTTGTCTTCTGGAGTCACAGTCCTGAACAAAAGCCAGCAAATCACACATCATTTTACATTGTTTGTATAAATAAGACATTTCAGTTAAATTTAGTAACTTTAGTAATCCTATAGTATGAGCACTTTGAAGTTTTCTTTAACATATCTTTTCAAAGTAAGTGCCTGTGGTCTGTTATTACACTGATAGCATTTTTTTTTCATGTTGACAGGGCCTGCACAGGCAGGTTTTTGACAATGGTATAAAGATACTATGACGTATTATAGCTGAAGGGCATAGATGCATAAATGCGTTACATATCTGGCTTAAAAAGACAAAGTGGGAGAAAACATTAGTCAGTGTAGCGATTAAAAGGTCAACCAGTGTTAATTTTAAGGGTTCTATAATTTGAAAACTGACACTGTAACATGCTTTAAGAAAAGAAACATGTAAATTGCAATTCTGATTTCATAAAAAAAAAAGAAATCATGCATAATTATAACTTCTGCACTACAACTAATGAGGAAAGGAATAATTAGCATGATAAAATAAATACATTTTATTATGCTGTAGGTAGCAACTATGGAATTGTTGCACTGCAACAAGTTGCAACCTGCTAAGCAAGTTCACCTTGACACTCTTCCTTTTAGACAAATCATGCCACAACGTTCACTGCCATTAGTATGATGGCAAATCAATGCCAATAATAACCGAGCATACAACTGATGCTTGCACGCGCGGTAAATCACTTCCGCGGGAGGAAAACTAAATCGGACGCGAGGAAACGGGAGCCCGCGAGCTCATTTCAAACTCCCGCGCGCGCGCGTGACATGTCCTCTGCGCGCAATTCAAGCCCTCGCGCGCGAATGGTCATTCCCCACATTCCCGCGCTCGATCTTCTCACCTCTGCTAGCGCTAGTCGTGGGGCGGGGCTTGCTGTTTTAGTTGTTATCTCAAATGTCATTGGTTATTCCCCTTTTCAGTCAGTATTGGATGCCTGTTAGAAGATTATTAATATTTCACTTGACTTGACACATGACTTCATCAGTGGACCAGATACATGTGGGTTATCATTTCATTGTTTTATTTATTTTTGTTATTAATCATCTTCTAACAGGCATCCAATACTGACTTCAGGAAAAGGGGAATAACCAATGACATTTGAGATAACAACTAAAACAGCAAGCCCCGCCCCACGACTGACAAAAATAAAATTGTTCGCGCTAGCAGAGGTGAGAAGATCGAGCGCGAGGATGTGGGGAATGACCATGCGCGTGCGAGGGCTTGTATTGCGCGCAAGGACTTGCATGTCACGCACGCGCGGGAGTTTGAAATGAGCTCCCAGGGTCCCGTTTCCTCGCGTCCGATTTAGTTTTCCTCTCGCGGAAGTGATTTACCGCGCGCGCAAGCATCATGTTGTATGCTCGGTAATTATTGGCGTTGATTTGCCGTCATACATTAGTTTTTAAAGTAGCAACATTTCATTGTTCTTCTCATAAATGTATTTTCATTCGATTTTCTGTTCACTTGACCAAAATTATGAAATTACATACAAATTTACATAATAAACACATTTTCAAACCTTAACTCAATACTTAATTGTGTTATATACAGAATATGAATATAAAACACATTAAACTTTAGAAAAACAGACATACAGATATGTAACTGTTAGATATTTATAAAACATAAAGAGGTAACATTAGATGTTCACTTTAAACAGATCACAGTTACATAAAATAAAGGGAAATTAAAATAGACGGAATACCTGAGGATCATCATAAAAGATGTAGTGTGGGAAAGTGAAGCCACAAAGCATGTAATGGAGGACAGGATCATGAAGGGAATGAGCCGATTAACACACTTATTTCCACAAGGTCCTGAAAGTGCAAAGCCTGGAGAGCCATTTGATGCCACACATTCACAATCTGTGTAGTTATGTGGGAGGTACTGAAAAGTTAAATTTAATAGTTTTGAGAGGTTACTTTCAGAATAAATATATTTTGCAATATTTCAACTATTGTTGTTATTCTCATATTTGCAGGGAATTAAAAAAAAAGCTTGTATGAATTAAAAAAGTCAATATCAATAAATCTGTACCAGAGTTAGGCAATAAACTCATAAAGTATTAAACATGCAGCCACTATATATATTTTGCATCATTATATGCTTGTTTGTGCTACATACCTTATTAATGAATAACAGAGACTTTAAACAGCTTCTAAGAAACCTTTAAATCCATTAACACTATTTTGTCTCATAACATTTCTCTATTGCTAACAACGCCTGGAAGATAAGTAGTATACTGTTCAGGAAGAGAAGTTTGTTTGTTTTGAAAGCAATTAAAAGGATAAGGCATGGAGGAAGTTGTTCAGGCTTTTTCTTTTCATGTGGCCAAAGTAGGTCATGAAACATTTAGAATTTATGCAAAAGCAAAATTTAGGTCCAAAACACATAATATGCATACAGCCACACACAAATAAACATTTTGCAGATAGAAAATGCTTTGTATATAAACCAAAAAAAAATGTACTTTTCAAAAGCTAAACATCTTAAATAGTCAAATGAACATTCCATTATGACATGCAAACAGAGCATATTTCTACATAAATACTGTCCTATTTCCTGACTGCTCCCATTTTCTTTTCACTGATTTGCTCTCCCAGTGGACAGAGGCTGTTACTGTGTATCTAAAGGTTGCCAATCTGTTTTGGAAGGCTGAGACTGAGTTACTTTCCCACTGTGTTATATTTATATAGTAATGTATCTGCGTCCTCATTGATGCAGTCACAGCAGTATGCTGACATGCTCTACTTTCACTTCCAACTGCAGTTGGTATCCACTTAAAACAAGTAATCGTCTTGGTACTTTGAGCAATTGGTTGTTTTAACATCTACATTTGTGTTTGTAGGTCTGGGAATGTGTTTGTTTAAACCACTATTAAACCATTTCCCAAAGTAAAATTCCCTAGATGATGTACAACTCCATTAATGACAGAGTACATGACAACCAGAATATATATATATATATATATATATATATATATATATATATATATATATATATATATATATATATATATATATATATATATATATGTGTGTGTGTGTGTGGTCATCTTGTTAGTGGCATGTATCATTTTCTCTTCCACATGCCTCTTTGATTCATTGCATCTGTGATTACATGCAATGATGTTCTGGGTGTTCCCTAAACATTTTGAAACTCTAAGGGATAAGGGAATTTTAGTGGTCATCACTTACTTACCCTCATGTCGCACGAAACTTGCATGATTTACTTGTTTCAGTGGAATACAAATGCAGTTAAAGTTAGTGGGTTCAAAAACAGCATTGCACCCAACTGACTTTTTAAGGTCCTGTTTGTGAGGTTAAATGCTGAATGCTGAGGCAGTTGTCAAAATATCTTCTTTTGTGCTCCATAGAAGAAAAGCATCTTACAGATGTGGAATAACATAAAATTACATGGATAAATGACAGAACAGCCTTTATTTCACATGAACTATCATATTAATCATCCACTGAGTTCAGGAATTAATTACTTTTCTTAATAATTCAGATAAAATCCTTTTGGTTAGTTCAAGCCAACCACTGTTCTTGCAAAACTCATGTATCAGCCTCCCTTTTTGCAACATTAACAAAGTACCATTCAGTTCCAGTAATGGAAGTTAAAGATAACTTACTTTCTCTTCATTGGGTTCTACTGTCTTACATCCTGCATGACAGGGAGAAAGAAATTCCACTCCATCTGAGCCACAGACAGGGTTAAAGGCTTCATCAGAACAGGAACATGCATTGCTACACTGCTGAGAAGATCTGGGGACAAAAGTAAACAAAATCAAGGCAAAGGCTCATGGAAATAACAGGGTGCCTTGTGGCAGAATTTTAAGCATTTGAAGAAAATTGTTCTTTGCATATTAAGAGAATTAAAAAGAAAAACTACTAGTCTAAAATCCTTGAGGAATGTAGGAGAAAATGTAAGTGAAAATTTCAGCCTGCAGTTAAAATGTGGTCCACATCCAAAACTTTGTAATGGAAAACAGCTGTCAGAGGGTTTACACAGAACAAGACACTGTTGATTATTTTGTATGTTGTAACTGGAATTGTGGGCTGAATCACTTAGATGTTGGCAACCCAAATGAACACTCTTTTATATTTTACCTGTATGTAAACAGAATGCATTTAAATCACCATATAAAGAAAGCATATAAAAAATCCTAAATATAGGAAAATAATTAACTTGTGTATTTTCTTTCCTAGAGGTTTTATGGTCAGATTTATTTTTTGGGGGGAGGGCCAAATGTGTGTTATTCACCATATAAACTGCACAATATTTAAAGCATTTAAACATCAAAAAACAACTCACAAATGATAGTTGACACCAGAAACATTATTTGTGGGGCAGCCAATGAAGAGAAGTGGAATTGCGAACATAATGCTAACAAAAACTGCCACCGTACACATCGCCGCTGAGGACCTCACAGTCAAGCCCAACTTGCGTAGTATAACTCCTCCAGCCATTATACCTAACATGGCTGAAGGAATATTTAAGCCACCTGTGAACAGACATACAGACAGAACAAATAGGTACAAAAATATAGGATTTTCTAAAACAAAAAAAAAAGAAAAATAAATTATAGAATTTTTTTTATTTGATATATATATATATATATATATATATATATATATATATATATATATATATATATATATATATATAAACTCTGTAAGTGTGTGTGTGTGTGTGTATGTTTTTGTGTGTGTTTTAATGCTTCAGGTTCGGGTGGATCCCTGGGAATGTTCAGGTTGAAAACCCCTGCACTACATTCCTTTATTAATCCCATTGAACAATACATAATGAAAGATGTAAAATTTAGACAAAAAGCTTCTTTCTTTCCTTGCTTATTTCTCAGGACTTTGGAATCTGTCTTAGCGACATATGGTATTGTGTGTGGATTAGCAGTGGTAAAAGTTTTGAATGAGTAATTTGTACCTTTGAACAATATGATATGATTTCACTGGCCACAAACATACAGCACATATTGTTCTGGTTTTGGCGGAGCAAAAGGTTTTCTTCTTCAATAATAACCTCAACCTTAACCAAAGACATAATTGATTTCCTTCAATAACTCACCCATCATCAAATTAGAAAAGGAGGCAGTCTGTGCAAACTGCCTTTCAATGAATTTGCCCATAAAAGTGGCCAGCCCGGCAACCATGGCAGCAAGATTCACTTGAGCCAACACTACCAACAAATAAATTGGGTTCCTCAGAGTCCTCATTACAATTTTGGGGAAACCTGAGGAAAGATAAAATACACCAGACAATATGAAAAAAATCCAAATAACATTTGTACATTATAGCACAAAAATAATTCTCAAGAAGGACAAGAACATTATATTTTGGAATATTAATGACTATTTCAATGGATATAAAGATCTTTAGATCCAGAGACTTTTACATTAAACATCAACAACCAAATACATTACATTTATCTGGAATAAATAATTAAAACACTGAAATATATAAATATTACCAGAAATATTAAGTTACCAGTTAATATTAGACAAAATATTTTGGAGTTTGATAAATGACTTTTAACAACAAAACACATAGAAAGGCTTTGTATTTCCTGTTGTGTGCAGCCCTCCCATTAAGAAAATGTGCTAAGTTCATGAAATCTAACTGTTACCGGAACAGAACATTTGAATCATGATTTTGCAGTTCAGAAAAACAGATTGAGTCATTATTTGGCTTCTAATCAGGCATCTGGTTATGACTAAGTAGGTCAAACTACACAGCATTATATACTACGCAGTTTATATGCTAAATTTTGCATGGGCAGCATTATGATTGCATGAGGGGATTCTTTTGAATCTGGACATGGTAGTTTCATTATAATGCCAGTGTAATATGGCCTAACAAATACAGTAATCCCATTAGGTTCTAAAATAGGTCATAAACCTACATCTTCCTTACTAACATCCATAATCCAGTTTGACCAGATGCTGAATACAATGAGATTTTGTATGTGCGGTTTCGGTACTTGTGGAATGGCTGCTAAAACAATACAGACAGCATGTGCAATTATACAACTAGCAGTGGGTGTAATTTATTTTAGTAAACTACTGTACACCATGTTGATGTTTGGCACCTAAACTTTGAAACCTTTCTTGTCTAAAATCCATAACATTGCCAGTGTAAAATAACACTTCCAGTGTAAAAGTCATCCTGTCTGAATCAGGAGAGAAATATGCACAGATCAATCACTGTTTACTTGGAGCTGTTTACTTGATGGACTAGAGTCATGTGGATCACTTGTAGATTAATTATGATGTTTTAATCAACAGTCACTGGAAATTACCAATTGGTGAGCAAGTGATGTTTAATTTCTCCAAATTCAGGCGAAGAAATACCTCATCTACATCTTGGATTTCCATAGGGTGGGTACATTTTCAATGTTCTTTTTTGGTCAGCTATTCTTTAATGTGTGATTAAATAAAATAAAATGGCAAACACACTTTTTAGGAACTCAGTGAGAGATGCCTCTTCCTTTGTTTCAGATTTGGGGTTCTTTTCCTCCATCAATTTTTCTCTGGATGGCTCAACAGGGGCCTCTACAATTTCCTGAAGAGATTGAAATCTTTGATTAAATTTAATTTATTGTTGGGAAAAAAAATACTGTTAAACAACCACATTATGCTCAAAATCAAAGTGCAAAGTGGTAGAGAGGAACATACACTCTTAAAAATAAAGGTTGTTTTTGTATTGATGGCATAGAAGAACCAGTTTTAATTCCAAAAAGAACCTATCAGTGAAGAGTTCATAAACAAACCATTTTGAAGAACATTTAAAAAATCTTAAGAAACTTTTTAGACTATACAGAAACTTTTCTGCATTTGAAAGGTCCCATGGATGTTGAAGGTTCTTCATGGAAGCATTGATGCTAATAAAGAACCTTTATTTTAAGAGTGTATTGCAAACTGATTGTCATTTGCATCAATAATGCCAACTTATATTTTTATAGGGGTCATATCGTGCGATTAAATTCTTTTTTTTTCTATGTAGTGTTACAAGCTCTTGGTGCATAAAGAAGATCTGTAAAGCTGCAAAGACTAAAGTTTCAAATCCAAAGAGATATTCTTTATAAAAGTTAAGAGTCAACCACACCCTCCTAAAATGCCTCATTAAAACATTCCCCCACATGTGTACGTCACAATGTGGAAAGATTTGCATAACAACACCCTAATGTCCATGCAAAGAAAGTAGGCGTAACATTTATTCTCGCTGTTGTCGCAGACGCCATGTTGTTGAGACAATGTGTGTTTGAAACTACTTTGTTTGGCTTTCCAAAAGAGAGCACAACTAGAAATCAGTGTTTAAGCTGCATTTACAACACTGTTCCAGAACAGTTCAACCCAAATATTCAGATGTGTGCAGCGCATTTTACGGAGGACGAGGACTGTTTCCTGGAAGAGTAACCTACAATGCTATAAAGTGGGGCATTTCCAACTTTGCAAGGACAGGCTGGTGCTTCTGACTCAGTCTGTAATTACATTTACATATTTAAAGAATTTGACACTGATGATTCAAATGGGAATTTTGAGCAGTGTAGAGTAACGCTTGTTGTTTATCGTTTCTCCGATTACAAATGCAGAAATGGTTGTATGTTTAAGCAGCGCGATACGCAATGCAATGTGTAAAAAGACAGCATAAGTCATTTTGATCAGTAATTACATGCCTACTGGATGCTACAAATGCTTCGTTTGTATTGGGTTTTATTTTGTTGCAGCGTTCAGAACACTTGGTCTTGGCCTCACAGTATTTCAAGGAGCGTAACATTTCTGTCACACACTTGAGGAATGCGGCCAATCACAATGCACTGGATAGCTGGCAAATCAGCTTACACCTCGTTTTCAGAATGATAAGCTTTGTAAAAATCTATGCATTTTAGAAAGGCAGGGCATAGAGGAGTAACAAATAAATGCACACTGTGTAAATTATTTTGCATTACACCAAATAGTGTTCTTTTTAGCAATGTCATATGGCCCCTTTAAATATGAGATTATCTGATTCACATTTACAGAACACAAGCATTTAGTGCAAAAACATGTATGGACACTAACTTCATGAGAGGTTAACCTGTTATTTAATCTAGTTGAGCAAGAGGGGGAAGAACAGGCTGAGACAGGCTCCTCTGGGACTCATGTTTCTTTCCGTGGTTATAGTTTTTTATTTAAAAACATGTTCTGTAAGACCCAAGCGGACTTCAGGCAATGCCTAAAACTTATTTGCCAAACTCTCCATCACTGATTATTCAAAATTTACCAAATAATATTCAGAATCAAAAAGGCTAACAAAAGATTTTTGATATACCTCTCTAGACATCTTCCTTGGGAAAAACAGGTATGGCAAAGAAGTCAGGAGAAGGAGGGTGGCAGCCATCAGGAATCCCAACCACCAAGCTCCAACCCATCTGGGGTCATCATTTTTCAAATTTAAATCTTCTGTAAAGTATAACAGCTCATTCATAAAACATCTCTTACATATGAGAGACATAAAGCCAAACTTACTAAAAGTTCCTGTCTGTTTGATGCACCAAGCAACATTGGTAAACGTGTTGAATCTTGAGGTAAACACTTTTTAAATTCAGTTTATCTTGTCTAAATGCACTTGTCTAAAAATGATTAGTACAGTTTTTAAAAGTATTTACATTACATTTATGAAGGAGAAGACATTGCATATCAGACTTACTTGAAGACATCTTATCAATGTCAACATAGAAACGAAGCAGAGCAGATGACATCATGTAGCCAAATGCCGGCCCAATTACAGTAATTGCGAAAAGTATGCCTATAGAAAAAGATAAAGGTTGATTATTTCTTGAATTTACCACCGTATTATAAAAATTAAACCACCCTATATGGAAATCAATAATCGAACATTCAAACCTAGGTAGAAGGGAGAATTCCTTTTTTCTGCATAATCATCTATGTAGGAAATCCCAAAAGGTTGTATGGGGACACCACCAATGCCCAGCAATAACTGGCCCAGTAAAAGTATTGGATAAACTCCAAGGTGAGAATCACTCTTTCCTTGATCACATGTCTGTTTAGATTTGTTGATTGAGTTCAGTGATTTGCAAAGACCAGAACTGTTGTCTGTGGTATCTGTGTAACAAATACATATTGTTCATTTCAGTTGTTAGGTACTTATATATATATATATATATATATATATATATAAACAACAACAAAAACAAAAACAATCCTCACTCACTATTGGAGTCTGTAATGTAATTCTCACTAATGAAGTGAGGTAGGGCTATAAGGAACACCCCCACACTTGCGATCATCGCTCCGATTCCAATACATCTTGGCCGATGTACACGGCTCCCAAAGAAACTCACAAACACAATGAGAACGGTGTTCCCCACCTATGGTTAACAACAAAAGACTTAAACGCATGATCAGATATAATAGTCAAAAAGTTGTCCTTGCTGATGTAATATCAATTTCATATTTAGACTTTGTGTCTAAACTTGTACATTATTATTGAAATAATTGCAAACCAGTTGTTAACAACTGCCAAAAACAAATGTGTTTTTTTCTTCAGGCGATTCATGACATCCTGTCATCAACATTCATATAAAGTTAGCAGATTATCCTTGCCTCATTAAAGGCTGCCAGCAGTCCTGATTGCTGACTTGAAAATCCATATCTTTTCTCAATGGTGGTTATGGAGCCTTTCAGATAGCCAGACACCAGGAGCTGAGCAAGCTGTAGCATCCCATGACACAGTACAAAAAACTGAAACACATACACAAACACACACAAAAGTGCTAAAATGTAAACACATTTTGTAAATATGCATAGGGAAACAACTACAACAAACTTTAAGTAGGAAAATATTAATCTGTTAACTGGTTTTAAGTGTTCAGGCCATACCAAGTTGTGTCCTAGCAAAGTTAAATTCTTTGGTTGAACAGCAATTTCAGAGCATTAAACAAAACACAACAAAAGGATGTGTGGTGAATACAAGGACATTAAAATTATGCAGAAAAGCATCAGGCCCAGTCTGTGGAGAATAATAAACTTAAGGAACTTAACTTAGTTACACCCCCCCCCCCCAAAAATAAAAAAAAACTTAAACAATATTCTATTGCTAATTAAAAAAAATAGATAAATGCTTAGATAACTTAAATGAAACTAAATTCTTATAGTGTTCATTTTTAAAGACTCCATAAACAAACTCTATAACCTGTTGAAATCATGTCTCACTGCAGGCAAACACCCCCAATACTAGGGCAGGGTATCGATTCAGATGTTCCAGATCGATTCGATTCACAAGCTCTCAAATCGATTAGATTTCGATTCTTGATTCAATTTTCGATTTCGATTCTTGATTCGTTTTTCTACACTCGATTCTCGATTCAACTCAATGAATATAGATTTAATACAAATACTATATCTATAAATAATAACAGTGAACATAAGTTTATAATTGGGTAATTAATCAAAATAAATTAAGAGCCACAAACCTGTATATTAAACTCTTTTATTTTAGGTACACTTGGGTACATTAAAACAGAACCCATCTCTAGTTTTCAAATGCATACAATTGTTAAATAAATAAAATACAATTTTGATGCAAGATGAAAAATGCTTTGTTCTTGTCTACAACACTATTGTCGTCGTCTTGCTTACAAAATCTAAAATGCTTCCATACCTCGCATCAACGTTGACAAAGCACCTGAAACCACCCTTTTAAGCAATGAATGAATGAATGACAGGTTCGCCTCTCTATCCTGGTAACATCGCACAAGGCAAGTAAGAGGGTGATATCTAGTGGAGAACACTTGTAATTAGATTAACTTTAATCTTACATTCAATGTTTTGCGGAAATAAATATGGAAAAAAAAATTGATTCGATTTTGAATTGACCGCATTTTAAAAAACGATTAATCGAAAAATCGATTTTTTACTCAGCCCTACCCCATACCCCAACATGTTGTTTCCAAAATACCTGTCACAATACGCTGCCGAAAGGAATGAAGGAGTCATGGATAAAATGAACTGTCATTTATTAAATCCACACTTGGAAGGGAAGGAAGACACACATACAAGTGCATCTCAATAAATTAGAATGTTGTGGAAAATTTAATTTATTTCAGTAATTCAACTCTTATTGTGAAATTTGTGTATTAAATAAATTCATTGCTCACAGACTGAAGTAGTTTAAGTCTTTGGTTCTTTTAATTTTGATGATTTTGGCTCACATTTAACAAAAACCCACCAAATGTCAACAAATTAGAACATGTTGACATGCCCATCAGCTAATCAACTCAAAACACCTACAAAGGTTTCCTGAGTCTTCAAAATGGTCTCTCAGTTTGGTTCATTATACTACACAATCATGGGGAAGACTGCTGATCTGACAGTGGTCCAGAAGATATTCACTGACACCCTTCACAAGGAGGGTAAGCCACAAACATTAATTGCCAAAGAAACTGGCTGTTCAGAGAGTGCTGTATCCAAGCATGTTAACAGAAAGTTTAGTGGAAGGAAAAAGTGTGGAAGAAAAAGATGCACAACCAAACAAGAGAACCACAGCCTTATGAGGATTGTCAAGCAAAATTGATTCAAGAATTTGAATGAACTTCACAAGAAAGGGACTGAGGCTGGGGTCAAGGCATCAAGAGCCACCACACACAGACATGTCAAGGAATTTAGCTACAGTTACATATTCCTCTTGTTAAGCCACTCCTGAACCACAGACAACGTCAGATGTGTCTTACCTGGTCTAAGGAGAAGAAGAACTGGACTGTTGCCCAGTGGTCCAAAGTCCTCTTTTCAGATGAGGGCAAGATTTGTATTTCATTTGGAAACCAAGATTGTAGAATCTGGAGGAAGGGTGGAGAAGCTCATAGCCCAAGGTGCTTGAAGTCCAGTGTTAAGTTTCAACAGTCTGTGATGATTTGGGGTGCAATGTCATCTGCTGGTGTTGGTCCATTGTGTTTTTTGAAAACCAAAGTCACTGCACCTGTTTACCAAGAAATTTTGGAGCACTTCATGCTACCTTCTACTGACCAGCTTTTTGAAGATGCTGATTTCATTTTTCAGCAAGATTTGCACTGCCAAAAGCACCAAAAGTTGGTTAAATGACCATTGTGTTGGTGTGCTTGACTGGCCAGCAAACTCACCAGACCTGTATTTTCAGGATGAAAATGAGAAACAAGAGACCATAAAAATGCAGATGAGCCTTCCCCTGGCCATGGGGAGAGGCAAAAATGCAATTTATTTGGAAAAAAATGCCCCTGCACCAACAAATAGCCTATAATCCATTACGTCCGTTGCTAACAAAGTTAATATTATGGTGTTATTTTACAAACAAATGTCGAGAACTCATTATTGTAGTGCGAAAGCACATTAATACAATGCACAAGTGCAAATCTCTCTGCCCGCGTACGGATTTCCTTTGCTAGCGCCGCATCATCTCAGCGAACACCAGCTGCAACGTATACTCACATTTGGGAGTTAACCTGTGTGTCTTTGTTCTCTTGTCTCCAGAACTCTCATGGCACTATACATGATCTGAATTCTCCTACGTACCTCGATACCTCCTGAGTGCCCATGTGATTCTCGAACATTGTTCTCCCACTGCAAAGAGAAGAGACAAGTATTGATATTCACGTATTGTGTGGCTTTGACGTCTCAACACGTAACAAACTCACCTGGCTTTCACAGAAGTGGAATTCCCCGGCTTCCACGGACACGAACTCCACAGACCCCGCATCAAGATTTCCTTTACTCACCTCTCACGAACTTTGTCTTAATAAACACTGTGTTGAATTCACTTACCTCAGCCGCCGTGTGATATCCTGACAGAAGGCTTGACCTCGCACTGGAACAACATGCACATCAGTACCCCACGGATCGATCCAAAATATCCTTTATCATTCAACAGTTATCCGGGGCTGCGCTGAGGTGGGCCGAAGCACTATGTTTCCAGGAAACAGCGGTCACTTAATCATTTCAGAATTTAATTTCCCATTTTAAAGAAGTGTTTGGCCATCCAGTGGGTGATTCCTCCGTCAGCCAATGATTACTACATTTACGTCAAGGAAAGAAATCAGTGTCTGAGTACTCTCTTGAATTTCGAACCCTGGCCACAGCGAGTGGATGGAACGAGAAAGCCTTACTGACGGTGTACCGGGAATCGCTAAATCCCACGCTACGGTTACAGCTCGCCATCTACGATGATAATATGGGGTTAGAAAAATTCATGCAGCAAGCCCAGCGAGTTCACCTAAGATCCAAGTCATGTTATCAAGACGCACCTGCCCCAGCTTCTGTTAACCATCAGCCCGCGTCGGAGAAAATGTCTGAATCCCAGCCAGAACGGATGCAAGTGGAAACCAAGAGACTTGACTTCTGCCAAACGAATTCAAAAAAAAAAACACAAAATCATTTCATACGCACTTGCCCATCTCGTCCCCTGCGTCTAATGGTGAGTCAGTGGTCAGTCTTTCCAAAACCCTCTGTGTCCTCCCCATTAACTATAAGTGTGACTCTGAAAATTAGAGATATCATCGTTTCAGCCACGGCCATCGTGGATCAGCCGGCAACTTCATCTTGGGAAAACTCGACAAACCCACGATCTCCGAACGACCAGAACCCAGAAACAATACTCCATCTACGCAGTGACAGGCGAGATGATCAATCAAGGGTGTGTGACCTCACAAATTACACCTGTCACTCTCAGTATACAGAATACCCATTACGAGTCTTTCGCCAAATTTGTCCTTGAAAAGAGTCAAACTGATATTATCTTAGGACATCTGTGGCTGATCCAGCATCAACCCTCACTAGATTGGGCCACCGGAGAGATTATAAATTGGCGCTGTGATTGCAATAAGATAAATCATGTACATTCTCCTTGTGACAAGCCAGATTCCCTGATGATTAACTCTACATCTATTGAAAGCCCAAAGGAAAATGTATTCACCAGTGTTCCCTCATGCTATGCTTCCTTTTCTGATGTGTTTAACCCAATCGCAGCAGCCAAGTTACCCCCGCATCGACCTTGGGATTTCGCTATAGACCTTATACCTGGAGAGACCATTCCCATTCCAGAACAAACGGCGATGTGTGAGTATGTTGAAGAAACCTTGAAACAGGGATATATCAGACCATCTACCTAGCAGCCAGCTTCTTCTTTGTCCCCAAAAAGGATGGTGGGTTGTGACCTTGCATTGATTACAGGGCCTTAAATAAGATCAAAGTTAATATTATGGCGTTATTTTACAAACAAATGTCGAGAACCTAATCCTCCGCCCGCGTGCGGATTTCCTTTGCTAGCCTTGCCCTGGCCGCGGGGACTTGAGGCAAAAATGCCACTTAATTGGAAAAAAATGCCCCTGCACAAACAAATATAATCTATTACATCTGTTGCTAACAAAATGAATATTGTGCCGTTATTTTACAAACAAATGTCGAGAATGCATTATTGTAGCGCGAAAGCACATTAATACAATGCGCGAGCGCGAATCTCTCCACTCACGCATGGATTTCCTTTGGTAGCACAAAACCGGACACGCCCGCTCAGATATACGCTGGTCTCGTCCGGATAGAGTGCATGCACTTAAAATATGTCTCTCCTCTCGTTCAAACTTTGTCCTGTGCACGCTCAAATCTCTCTGTGCTCATGCATTATAAATATCAATTATTTTTGCACCTGAATTAAACATTGTCAAAGGTTATCATTATGCACTTTTAAAAAGTAGTCTCAAAACAGATTTGTGCAGGGCCTTTGCTTGATTTTTTTTATTGTTGTATTTTTGTTTTAACATAAAATGGTTATTGTAGCTACTTTGTTTTACTATATCTCTTGTATTTTGATATTTTGATAAATCATGTACATTCTCCTTGTGACAAGCCAGGTTCCCTGATGATTAACTCAACATCTATTGAAAGCCCAAAGGAAAATGTATCCACCAGTGTTCCCTCATGCTATGCTTACTTTTCTGATGTGTTTAACCCAATCGCAGCAGCCAAGTTACCCTCACATCGACCTTGGGATTTCGCTATAGACCTTATACCTGGAGAGACCATTTCCATTCCAGAACAAACGGCGATGCGTGAGTATGTTGAAGAAACCTTGAAACAGGGATATATCAGACCATCTACCTCACAAGAAGCAGCCAGCTTCTTCTTTGTCCCCAAAAAGGATGGTGGGTTGTGACCTTGCATTGATTACAGGGCTTTAAATAAGATCACCGTGAAATTCAGTTACCCACTTCCCTTGATTCCATCCTCCCTGGAACAACTCCGTGACGCTCGCATCTTCACTAAATTAGGTCTCAGGAGCGCATATAATCTGATCAGAATCCGAGAGGGAGACAAATGGAAAACAGCTTTCATCACGCCAGCTGGGCACTACGAATACCTGGTGATGCCATATGGTCTTGTTAACGCCCCTTCTGTTTTTCAGAGTTTTATGGATGAGGTCCTTCGAGAGTTCCTGAACCCATTTGCCCTTGTTTACATCGACGACATACTCATCTACTCCCGCAATGAAAAGGAGCATGAGCAGCACTTTACCCAGGTACTCCAGCGACTCTTTTTTTTCCTTGTTTGTGAAGGCAGAAAAATGTATCTTTCACCAGACTTCCAAGGAATTCCTAGGATATCAGATTAACGCTAGAGGGGTAAAGATGGATGACTGCAAGACAGAAGCTATTACTTCCTGGCCTACACCCAAGTCAGTAAAGGAGCTCCAGAGGTTCCTGGGCTTCGCAAACTTCTATCGACGGTTCATCGATCTATACAGTATCATCACCACCCCATTAACCTCATTATTGAAGGGTAAACCAAGACACTCCAGTGGACTCCAGAAGCAGAACAGGCCTTCCAAGCGTTAAAGACCGCCTTCACAAAAGCCCCTTTATTACAGCACCCAGATCCAGAGAAAAAATGAATTGTGGAAGTGGATGCCTCCACTATGGGGGTGGGAGCCATCCTCTCCAAATATTCTGAGCAAGCTGAAAAACTAATGCCCTGTGCTTTCTTTTCCAGGAAACTATCCTCTGCTGAAAGAAACTATGACATTGGCAATCGAGAGTTACTGGCAGTGAAGCTTGCCCTCGAGGAATGGAGGCACTGGTTAGAGGGAGCCTGGCAGCCTTTCCTTGTACTCACGGATCACAAGAACCTTCAGTACCTAAAAGAACTAAAAGACTCAACCCTCGCCAAGCTAGGTGGGTGCTATTCTTCACCCGGTTCCATTTCCTCATATCCTACTATCCTGGGTCCAAGAACACGAGAGCCGACATCTTATCCCGCCTACACACTGTAGAGGAAGTCAAGGAGGAAGCGGAAACCATCTTGCCCACCAAACTATTTGTTAACCCGATTCAGTGGGACCTTGACGAAGTACTCCGTGAACAAGCCCAAAACCAGCCCGTTCAGCACATGTGTCCAGTAGGGAAGATCTAGGTAGCGGAGGATTAATGTGTACCCCTCATCTCTGACGCTCGTTCCTCAGTAGGAACCGGTCATCCAGGAGTCAATAAAACATTGTCAACCCTCCAAAGGAAGTACTGGTGGCCAAGGACGCGAGAGGATGTCACAGAGTTTATTCAAGGGTGCGCACTCTGTGCAATGACCAAGATACCTCGACAACTACCTACTGGAAAACTCCTTCCCTTACCGATTCCTCAGCGCCCCTGGTCCCACATTGGAGTTGACTTCGTTACTTCGTCAGCCATTGATAGATTCTCCAAGGCATGTAAACTTATTCCGTTGAAAGGCCTACCCACAGCCTTTGAGACTACCAAACTTCTATTCAATCATGTATTCCGTAATTTTGGTATTCCTGAAGATATTGTTTCCGACAGGGGACCTCAATTCATTTTGAGGTTCTGGAAGTCCTTCCTTGCCATGCTCAACGTCACCGTCAGTCTGGTTACTCTGGTTACCATCCTCAGGCAATCGGGCAAACAGAACGCAAGATCCAGGATGTCAGCCGTTTCCTTAGGACCTTCTGCCACCGGAACCAGAACATATGGAACAGGTACCTAGTCTGGGCCGAATATGCCCAAAATTCCCTCCGAAAAACATCAACTAATCTTACCCCATTTCAATGCATTCTTGGCTACCAACCTCCTCTGTTCCCCTGGTCGGGAGAGCCTTCTAACGATCTGGCTGTAAATGACTGGTTCCGTGACAGTGAGCGGGTCTGGAACCAAGCACACCGTCACCTTCAGCAAGCAGTAAATCGCCAGCAACGTTTTGCGGATACCCACCGTAAGGAAACCCCTGTCTACCAGCCCGACCAATTAGTATGGCTGTCCACCCGGACATCAGGTTACGGCAACCATGCAAAAAACTAAGCCCAAGGTACATTGGACCATTCTCGATAGAACGACAAATTAACCCGGTCACCTACCGACTCCAACTTCCTGCCCAGCACCGGATCCACCCTACCTTTCACATCGCCCTGTTGAAACCCCATCACTTACCTGTTTCTGTTCCCTCTGCAGACCCGGTCCCTGACGACAAACCCCCATTGCCACCCATCGACGCGGAACCCATCTACGCAGTTAAGGAGATCCTAGACTCCCGGCGTCATGGAGGGTGGTTAGAGTACTTAATAGACTGGGAAGATTACGGACCAGAAGAGAGGTGTTGGGTGCCTCGCCAAGATATCCTTGACCGAAGTCTGCTTACTGAATTTCACCCCCAGCATCCAGAGAAACCTGCTCCATGACCTCGAGGTAGACCTCCACGACGCCGGAGAGTAAGGCCCACTGGCACAGACCCTAGAGGGGGGGGGTAGTGTCAGGGATCGGGCAGACCCGGTCCCAGCCAATCATCAGCGCTCACACTCCCCTGAGTACTAATTACCAGCACCTGATCTCCATTACCCCAGCAATATAAAACTCTCACAGAAACACCAGTTCACTGTCAAGCCTCCAACAGGAATCGACCTCACGATCTTGTCTCCAACTTACAGCATCTTCTCAGCAAACACCAACCGTAACGTATACTCACATTTGGAAGTTAACCTGTGTGTCTTTGTTCTCTTGTCTCCAGAATTTTCATGGCACTATCCATGATCTGAATTCTCCTACCTACCTTGATACCTCCTGAGTGCCCATGTGATTCTCAAACATTGTTCTAATACTGGAAAGAGAAGAGACAAGTATTGATATTCACGTATTGTGTGGCTTTGACGTCTCGACACTTAACGAACTTACCTGGCTTTCACAGAAGCGGAATTCCCAAGTCCGAGGCCATGGTTCTCAGCTGGAAAAAGGTGACATGTCCCCTTCAGGTTGGTGGAGAGCTCCTGCCTCAGGTGGAGGAGTTCAAGTATATTGTTTACGAGTGAGGGAAGGATGGAGCGGGAGATTGACAGGCGGATAGGTGCAGCTTCTGCAGTGATGCGGTCGATGTACCTGTCTGTCGTGGTGAAGAAGGAGCTGAGCTGCAAGGCGAAGCTCTCGATTTACCATTAAATCTACATTCCTACTCTCACCTATGACCGAAAGGACAAGATCCCGGATACAGGCGGCCGAAATGAGCTTTCTCCGCAGGGTGGCTGGGTGCTCCCTTAGAGATAGGGTGAGGAGCTCTGCCACTCGGGAGGAGCTCAGAGTAGAGCCGCTGCTCCTCCACATCGAGAGGAGCCAGCTGAGTTGGCTCGGGCATCTGTTCCGGATGCCTCCTGGACGCCTTCCTGGGAAGGTGTTTCGGGCACGTCCCACTGGGAGGAGGCCCCGGGGAAGACCGAGGATATGCTGGAGGGACTATGTCTCTCGGCTGGCCTGGGAACACCTCGGTATCCACCCGGAAGAGCTGGAGGAAGTGTCTAGGGAGAGGGAAGTCTGGGCATCTCTGCATTTACAGATGACAGAGAAAATAATTTAAAATGCTCTGTCAATTTTGATTGGACACATAAAAGAAATACATAACTTGAATTGTAAAGGATTTATTTTTATTTGTGTATGCTCACCATATCTTTGTGCTTTTGTAAAATAAAGAACATAAACAGGGTGTGCTCTCAGTCTACACTGTCTCTGCGAACTGCTTTTAGAAACGCATTACCAAAATGAACTGAAAATCAGTGAATAATTTACATATAGAATTTAAATATATATAGAAAGGCTGACAGGTGTTTGATTTTAAGATTTTATTAATTAACTTTTTTCTTCATGTTATTCCAGACAGATTAGATGATTGTGAGAACAGATTTCTGTGTGGAGCACTGGACAGACTCACTGGATTATGTTTGAAAATATAAACTGATATTTACTACTGGCACACTACAGCAAAATATAGTAACTGTATTTAATAACATTTTATGTTGGTGAAAATAGTAGTGGCCTAAAACTTTCGCGCATTAAACACACACACACACACACACACACACACACACACACATATATATATATATATATGAAGAGTTTGGTTCCAAAATGCAACAAATCCATTTTGATTCATTTGAGTCACATTTCTAAAAATTTGTTTTCTTTACCAAGAATCTGGCAAGATGAAAACCACTATTTTCTGTTTCAAACTTTCACATAGCATCTTTAGGTTATAATAACATAAAAAAAAAAAAAAACTGGGTTTTATTTAATTAAATTTTTTTCCCCCAAAATGCAATAAATCCATGATACTATTTTTCCCCCTCAAAATTAAATAAATCCATTGAATCAATATGAAAGTTATTTTTCATATTGAAACTGATGAAAATACCCACCATAGTAAGTTGATCCACAAATGACATACATTCATCAGTCATCGCTTCCAAAATGAATTCAACGGGTCATCTTGTTAATCCTATAAATTTATTACAGCAATAAAATTAAATGTAATCATGAACAATATCACATTAGACCACAGAAATTCCAAAATGACATTTCCCTTACATTCAACTTCCAAAAGTGCATTCATCTTTGCCATGTAACATTCATTTAGTTGACTAGTGCTATGTGCTGTATTAACAAAAACATAAATGGCATTAATTCTAACACTGACAAGCTACGCAATCTCACGTTCATATTCTAATGCAATTCATCTAATGAACATGATATAGTGTAACTTGTCAGCGATCTATGGCACTGTGAATATTAATCACAGAACCAGCTTTACTTTTTACATGCAATTTATCATGCAGCTCTTATTTGTTGATTACAAAGTACTAAGTAGATGAGGAAAACTAGGATGCCAGGTTTATTCAGAGTGCCGCCATTACCGTCTAAAGGGCCTGGAATGGTGCACTGTAGAGGCCGACCGATATATATCGGGCCGATATCTGTCATTTTTTATATATATATCGGCATCGGCCGATATCCGTGTTTAGTAGAACCGATTTAAAGTCGGGCACGTCGGCAGGCAGCCCCGTGTTATTTGGTGCGGTGGAAAGTTCTGCTGCCGCATGTGATGGACCCCAAGCCAAAACTTTTGGAAGATTCAACAACAGTCCTGGGAGATAAAGGTAGTTTGTAACATTGGTAGTCACTCTGTAAATGAGGTGGAGAACTTGGCAGCTCTCACAAACACTGCAGCATGATTGAGGGCTACGTTACTCCTCCCCGCTCACAGACAGGACCATGCTCAGAGAGACAGCTGTCCTGGAGCTGCCCAGAATGGTGAATGACATTTGTTCGGAAGCATGGTTTAATGCAGACAATAGCCAGGTTTCCATCCAACTCATTTGAATTTAGAGGTGTCAGTATTTGATAATTTCCATGATCGATCATTGTTTAAATTAACAATCAGTTAATAACCTTAATGCTGAAAAATGTAGCTGTATTATTATTATGAGCAAAAGCCATTTGGAAAAAAAGGTTTCTCACCCGAATTGAAGGGGTTTTAGTCTGAATAAAATGCTAGTAGCAGGACTGTAAAATGAATAGATGTGATTATGATCATTTGATAAAATGAAGAGAGCGTGCCATATGTTTGAGATCATTTTACTTTGTTGACTGAATGCGCCTCTTTAAATGGTTTCGTGGTGCTCGTTGTTGTATTTTAAAATGCAATTGCAATGTTTTCAAATGACACTATAGTATTAAAAATAAAATGATCCCAAATGTAACTGTGGCACCTGTGGCTGTGCTGCACAGTCAGTGAACCGCTTTTTTAACATCAAACATTTTATCCAAGAGATGGTTCAAGTCAGTGTCAATAAATGATAAGTTTAGAAATGTTGTGCATCCACTTATTATTAGTGTGACATTTTAGCATGCAAATGTAGGGGAAAACTTCAAGATATCGGCTATAAAAATCGGCATCACATATCAGCCATCGGTTGACCCTGACCTCTAAACATCGGCATTAGCTATAGAAAAACCCATATTGGTTGATCTCTAGTGCACTGTGATTGGTTGAGCGGATATATTGCATTCTGCAAAAAAGGCAGACTGGCATTTGTCACGGTTTGGAAAACAAGGGGAGAAAACATGACCTATCAACTCTGTGAATATCACATTTTGAGTAAAAATTTAAAATATACTTTTCAATACCAACCAGATACAATACTGATTTTGGCGGAAACTCAGGTTTATCGCATTTTGGAACCAAACTCTTTATATACAGTATACATTTCTTTTGTCCTCACATTCTTTCTTGTAACTTCTCTCTCAGGTACATACCTGACTGAAAGACTCATTATGCAACTCACTATGTGGGCCTTTGTCTTCTCATGTGTAAATCACACTATTATTCATGATCATTCACACGACTCCTCGCACACAGGCTTTCTAGACAAAAAGTGACTTAGAAAATTTAAATCAATATAATGTTTTCTGTGAATGAGTGAACAGGATAATTTTCACATAATTTTGAAGCAAAAACTCTAGGCTACAAGGTCCAATTCTCAAATGTCTTCTGAACTAATTAGGGCCCGAACACTGGTGGTGCGAGGACACTCTTGGAATTGCTTGGTATATTATTAATATTCTTCCGCTTCTTCTTCTCCAAAGTGAATTACATTTTTAGGGCCTAAACATGCTCGAAAACTCATTTACATCTGATATAGGTTTCAGAAGTGGGTGTGGCAAAATGGCTTGATAGCACCACCTGTAAAATTTCAACGGAGTGTGCCTCGAGCTACTTTTTACGTACATGCATGAAAATAGGTACACACTAGTGATGGGCAGGTCGGCTTTTTTTTCAACCCGCGGGTCCCACTTTTCTGAAATTATTTGGCCTGCCCCGCAAATAAAGTTACATTACTTGACCCACCCCGACCCGCCCCGCGCATCGGGGACATTAAAGAAGTTATGTTGCTGCTTAGACCTTCGTATTGTAACCTTATCAAAGAACCTAATAAAATATGAAAATATATATTCCAAATATTTAATATAGGCTATAGGGAATTACACTAGTGATGGTTCGTACGTGACTGATTATTTTAAGTGAACAAATCGTTCTCGTTCACCGAATCCATTGACTCGTTCATTGAAGTTCCTCGCTCCACAGCAGTATTCATATAACATTATCCAGAGAAACAAATGTTAATGATAAATCCCCTGTTATGTTTGTACTGGCTACTGTATGCAGGGCACCATACAGACTTTTTTTATTAAAGAGTTTGGTGATTTTACATCTGAGTTAGTTCTGGCTGCAGATAAAGTTTTAATAGTTGGTGATTTTAATATCCATGTTGATAATGAAAAAGATGCATTGGGATCAGCATTTATAGACATTCTGAACTCTATTGGGGTTAGACAACAAGTTTCAGGACCTAATCATTGTCAAAATCATACTCTAGATTTAATACTGTCACATGGAATTGATGTTGATAGTGTTGAAATTATGCAGCCAAGTGATGATATCTCAGATCATTATTTAGTTTTGTGCAAATTTCTTACAGCCAAAATTGTAAATTCTACTTCTTGTTACAAGTATGGAAGAACCATCACTTCTACCACAAAAGACTGCTTTTTAAGTTATCTTCATGATGTATCCAAATTCCTTAGCATATCCAAAACCTCAGAACAACTTGATGATGTAACAGAAACTATGGACTCTCTCTTTTCTAGCACTTTAAATACAGTTGCTCCTTTACGCTTAAGGAAGGTTAATGTAGCCTGTGGGCTGGGTTAGGATTGGGATCCTTTACTTCACTCTCTTTCCCTGACGCTTTACTTTCATGTTTAATTACATCACTAATTTGGGGGTGGAGTAGGTATTTAGTAAACCACTTAATGTGACTGAAGCCGGCTTATATATAGACACCTGGGGTCCTTAGACTGGAACCGTGTCAATTTACTGCTGGTTCTGGTGTGGTGAACCAGTGATTCAAGGGCTGTGTTTGAGTGTTCAGTGAGCGGATGAGCCGACGCTGACTGAGCTGCGGTGCAACATTGTTTCCCTGTGAGACCGTGAATGGGCGAGCGAACTATGGCAAAGTAATGCCAAACGACTTCCGTGGTTAACAAGTGTCGACTGGATACCATGATTACAGTGGGATGTTTACATCCAATTTAGTGCGTTCTATTTCACTGTTAATGCTACGACAGGTATGTTTAATTTCCCTTTGTTGTTTTAACATATATGTATATAGGAGGGTATTTGTTTTATATGCTTGGTATATGAAGACAGTTCAATGCAATATTGACCACCTTTGTTTGAGGCTATTTTATCATGTAATGTGTGAAGATTACATCTAAAACGTGAGTTGTAATGAATGTGAATCATGATCAAACAAATATTCTTAATGGTGTGGTTGTGCTTACAGACCTGTACAGCTACACCTGAGTTGCTGGCTGCTGTTCTCCATATTGTGTGATTTGATTGTGTGGTGCTGCTTATAGTATATATTATTCTATTTTCATTTCTTTTGCTGTTGTTTGTTTTTTTTTTCCTCTAGCCTTTTGGCGATATGTTATTGTAAGTGAGTGTATGAATTGTATGTCACAGGCTAGAGTGGTTTTATTTACTTTCTCTTTTGTTTTCATTTGTATTTCATTTATTCCCAATTCTTTTGTTGTTTGTTTTTTTTTTTTTTTTAAACAACCTCTGTGTGGGTGGAGCCAGGGTAGTGCAAGAGACTTCACTGTAAAGTGGGTTTTTGTTCTTCTTTTCTTTTCTTTCTTTTGTTTTTTTTTTCTTCTTAAGACATTTGCAGTGCTGTGTAGTGTGAACCTTAATGTCTCTTAACCATACTTATTAGTGCTGTGAGTTTGCGGTGTGTAGACGTTGAGCTCTAGTGTGTACTACTTATAAGGCTCTGTGCCTCTGTCCACTGGTGGTAGTGAGAACTTGGCCTTCTCTTAGTGCTTTCTCAAACCGCTCTACTGGCTCCCATGCTGATGATTTGTTGACTTCTAGTTATATTTATTTTGTTTGACTTATTGATTTTTGTTTACATTTTAGGCCAACCAACACCTTTCAACTATTTATTAATAAAGATTGTATTTTTATACTTTTCTATGAACCTGTGTTTGTACCTTTTATTGGGGCAGAGTTCTCCTTGCTCTGACACTAGATACCAGCTAAAACTCAAGGGGTGGCGTAGTCAGTTGTAGAATTAGGGGGCGCCACATCTTGGCGCAGTTGGCAGGGTTATTTTTTTTTTAAGTGTTGTTGGTGGGTTGGCCATACTGAGCAGCACCGTGTGAGTGTGTGCGTGTGTGTGGAGAACAGCAGCTGGCAGCATGATGGACTCGGACAACGCCGGTGGAGGATTGGATGTGCAGCTGCAGCAATTGCGAGAGCGCGTAGCCCAGCTCCAAGCTGAAAATGAGAGACTGTCAGGTGCACAAGGAAGCGACGCTGGCGTGAGTGGTTCCCTGCCAGTACGAAGAGAGCAGGCCGTATATCTGCCCAGAGAGAGACGGTGCTCTAAATTCTCCGGCTCTGTAACAGCTGGGTCACTTTCTGTTGAAGAGTGGAGTGAAGAAGCACAGAGTTGCATTAGGTCGAGGTACATGTCTGATTTAGAAAAAGCAATGTTTTTGTATGACCATTTAGAGGGCGAAGCCCGAAGTGAGATTAAATACCGACCTGTAGCTGTAAGGGAAAACCCTACAGAAATAATTTTAGTGTTAAAAGAGGTATATGGATGTTCTAAGTCATATGTATATTGGCAGCAGCGTTTCTTTGATAGAAAACAACGAGAAAATGAGTCATTATTTGAGTTTTCCCATGCATTAATGGAGCTTATGGAAAAGGTGAAACAATCCAAGGGGGATTCAATTACTAATCCGGACATAGTGTTAAGGGATCAATTTTGTGAGAATGTGCGAGATCACATGCTGCGAAGGGAACTTAAAAGGCTGGTACGGGATAATGGGCATTTGTCTCTCTTGGATGTAAGACGGGAGGCCACTAGATGGGTAGACGAGGGTCAGACAAGTCGTGACCGGATTCACCGTGTACTGGGGCGTAGTAGTGAAACATCTTATATGTCTCAGTGTGACTCCACTGTTGCTCAACCCTCTGAAATGGCAGAGTTAAAGGAGATGGTTTTAAAGCAGCAAGCCCAACTAGATATGCTGGTCCAACATTTGGGACAGTCTACTGGTAAACCTTACGCCCCTCAGTTAAATAGGGAAGGCCGTTTTAAACGTGCTCCTAATGGTCAGCCTAACTGTATAAGATGTGATCGACCTGGACATATAGCCCGGTATTGTCAATCTGCCCCTAGCAACAGTAGACCTATCTCTCACACGTTATCGGATTCCATCAGTCAGCCAGCGCCCCTTGCAAGTAGTTCTAATAGCCAGCTGGGAAACTAGAACCCCACAGTGTGCAGAGCGGCACACTGGGAGGGGATGTTTCTGGCTCTGTATGTCCTTCCGTTCTTGGACAGTTAGTGGGGAAATGCCCTGTGTTGAGTGTGGTAATGGGAGGTGTGGCAGTTCCTTGTTTAATTGACACCGGATCAATGGTTACAACTGTAACTGTAAATTGCTAAAATGCTTACTAAAAAAATTCTCAGAGGAAAGATTGCAAGTGGTTAGGCCTTAAGGCAGCTAATGGGCTAGACATACCTTACACTGGTTATATTGAGTTGGATGTGGCCATTTTAGGACAGTGTATTCCGGGAAGGGGGATATTGATTGTCAGGGATCCACCAAATGGGGCCCTCCAAGATCGCAAGGTAGCTACCCCGGGCATATTGGGTATGAACGTACTTTCAGAGTGTTATAGAGTTCTCTTTGAGCAGCATGGTTCACAGCTCTTCCACTCCCCTCCAGTTAAGTCGGCGGCCCCAGCAGCTCTACGGGCCCTGCGACATTGTGAGATGGTCCAGACCCTCTTCAACGCCCCCAAGCCATTTAAGGTTAAAGTCCAGGGGAAGTCTCCGGTCCGCATTGGGGCCGGTGCCTTGACTATGGTTCCAGTTACATGCCCTCAGCTGGAGACCGTTGAGTTCCTGCTCGAGCCGCTAGGTCTTGAAGATGGACAACTGCCTGAAGGTCTTCTGGTGTCTCCTACCCTGGTCTCTGCCAAAAAAGGCCTGTTGTATGCCCCTGTAGTCAATGTTGGGTGTACGGAAGTGTGGCTTTCTCCCCGTCGTGTCGTTGGGACTGTGCAAGCAGTAGTGGCGACCTCAGTTGGAAACGAATGTCGCCATTGAGCCCTCATGGGAAGAGTGTTGTGCTTATGTCTCTACTCAGGAGGCAGTCACTTGTTCAAGTGTCTTTGAATCTGTTCTCCCTGACCTTGAGGGGCTGACTCCACAGCAGGTTGTCCAAGCCAAGACCCTCTTTGCCCGGTATGAAAGTATTTTCTCCAAGGGTGATGGAGATTTGGGATGTACCTCCCTGATTGCTCATGAGATTCCGTTGGTTGACGATGCTCCAGTCCGTCAGCCCTACCGACGAATTCCGCCCTCTCAGTATGAAACCGTGAAGGCACACATCCAACAACTTTTAGAGAGCCAAGTTATAAGAGAAAGCAGCAGCCCGTACTCTTCTCCCATCGTCTTGGTAACAAAGAAAGATGGGAGCCTTCGCCTTTGTGTGGATTACCGGCAGTTGTACTCCAAGACCCGTCGTGACGCCTACCCTCTTCCCAGGATAGAAGAGTCCTTAGATGCCCTGTCTGGGGCAAGGTGGTTTTCCACCCTTGATCTCGCAAGTGGGTATAACCAAGTCCCAGTGGCAGATAAAGATAAGTCGAAGACTGCCTTTTGCACCCCGTTTGGCCTCTTTGAGTTCAATAGGATGCCATTCGGGCTCTGCAATGCTCCAGGCACCTTCCAGCGCCTTATGGAGCGCATGTTTGGAGATTGCCGTCATAAATCAGTTCTCCTGTACCTTGATGATGTGATTGTATTCTCCACTACGGTGGAACAACATCTTGAGCGACTAGGAGAAGTGTTTGCTCGGCTTCAAAATCAGAACCTGAAAGTCAAGTTGTCTAAGTGTCGATTCTTCCAGCATCAAGTGAGCTATTTGGGGCATGTGGTCTCTGCTGAGGGGGTGGCTACTGACCCTGCAAAGATCGAGGTGGTAAGGGAGTGGCGGCGTCCAGGCCACCTGGCTGAATTGAGATCTTTTCTTGGCTTTGCAAGCTATTATCGGCGGTTTGTGGAAGGCTTCTCCAAGCTTTCAGCCCCATTGCACCATCTTGTCGGGAGGCTCAGCGGACCACGGCGGAAGGGGAAGACTCCTCCAGTTCCTTTAACAACAGCATGGGATGATGGTTGTGAAAATGCTTTTCAGTCTTTGAAGGAGAGACATACCTCTGCCCCAGTCTTGGCCTATGCTGACTTTAGAAAGCCCTTCATTGTGGAAGTAGATGCCAGCCATGGGGGTTTGGGGGCGGTTCTCTCTCAAGAGTATGATGGGAAGGTTCGCCCGATCGCCTTTGCTAGTCGAGGGTTGAAACCCAACGCGAGAAATATGGAGAATTATAGCTCCATGAAGCTTGAACTTCTCGCACTGAAATGGGCAGTGACCGAAAAGTATAGACAATACCTGCTGGGGAATCATTTTACCATTCTGACAGATAATAATCCTCTGAGCCATCTGCAGACAGCTAAGCTGGGGGCAACTGAACAGCGGTGGGCCGCCCAACTTGCATCTTTTAACTTCACTATCAAATACCAGGGAAGAACAACCAAAATGCTGATGCATTATCCCGGCAATACCTGGACCGTTTTGCTGTTGGGACAGACGTCCCCTTGCTGGGAGCCCTGGCTGGGATGGGCCAGCCACCTGCCGTCGAGGGTCACTGTGGAGAAGTGGTGGCGCTGCCTGGCCGTACGCCTCAGGACCTAAGCCTGCTGCAAGAGGCTGATCCAGTCATCGGGCCGGTACGTAAATGCCATCAAGTAGGGCGACATCCAAGAGCGGAGGAGCGGGAGTTGCTGTCTCGCTCCAGCAGGGCACTGCTGCGTCAATGGAACCGCCTAGTTGAGAAGGAAGGGGTATTGTACCGCCTCATTCATTCCCCAGGTGGAGGCCCGGAGACACTCCAGCTGCTGCTCCCCCAGTGCTTGCAGGAAGAAGTCCTCCGTAGTGTCCATGATAATCAGGGGCACCAGGGCACCGAGAGGACCCTCCAGCTTCTACGGAGCCGGTGCTTTTGGCCGAATATGACCAGGGATGCTGAAAGGTGGTGCCAACGATGTCAAAGGTGTGTACTGGGGAAGGCTGTCCAGCCCAAGGTTCGTGCCTACTGGGGCACACTGCAGGCTACCCATCCAAATGAGATCTTGGCTATCGACTTCACAGTTTTGGAACCTGCAAGTGATGGTCGGGAGAATGTTTTGATCTTGACCGATATCTTTACGAAGTACTCTCAAGCCTTTCCCACCAAGGACCAAAGGGCCTCCACTGTGGCCAACGTGCTGGTCCAGCAGTGGTTCCATCTTTTTGGTCCCCCTGCCCGTATCCATTCTGACCAGGGGCGGAACTTTGAAAGCATGCTGATTCAACAACTTTGTCAGATGTATGGCATCCAGAAGAGTAGAACCACCCCTTACCACCCCCAAGGCAATGGACAGTGTGAAAGATTTAACCGTACTTTGCACGACCTGTTGCGCACCCTGCCCTCAGCCGATAAACGACACTGGCCCCGCCATTTGCCGCAGCTAACCTTTTCCTACAATACGACACCCCACCAGACTACCGGGCATACCCCATATTATCTCATGTTTGGTAACCACCCGAGATTACCCGTGGATTTCTTGCTTGGGACTGGAGCAGTAGTGCAGGACGCTGGCAACCTGGAGGATTGGATCCAGAAACATCAACAGAGTATGCGGATGACCCAGGAGCATGTCCGGCAGAGATCAGATGAGTTGATACATCGACAAAACCAGAGCCGCAATGACAAGTTGAATGACCCTGGACTTGAAGAGGGGAGGCTGGTGTACTTGCGTAATCATGTGCCTGGACGGAACAAGATCCAAGACCATTGGAACTCTGCTGTGTTTCGGGTACTACGGAGTCCCTCTGGGACTGGAACGGTATACACTGTGGCCCCTAGAGATGGAGAAGGACCAGTCCGGCAGGTGCACCGGTCCGAGTTGAGGGCTGTTCCGGAGGAGTTACCGTCCATGGCAGAGGCGGCCACTCCTTCCATGAGACGGGCTGACTTGTCTGCCAACTCCACGATCAGGGAAGAGGAAGGGCAGGAAGATGTTGTCATTTTTCATCCTGAGGAGATCCAGGAGGCCCTTGATTCACCCAGTTCCCTCGCTCCTGCTGAAGTGGAGGCTATACCTGAAGACGTAACCATGACTCTGCGACGCTCAGTTAGATCTACAGCAGGCCAGCATCCTAACCCCTACCGGCTCCCTCGAGCCGTTTCCGCCGGGAATGAGGAGGGGATACTTCCAAGGGGTGATGACCAGAGTATTGGAGTGTGAATTGCCATCGTCAGGCCGCCGATTCCCTTGGAGGGGGTGGAATGTAGCCTGTGGGCTGGGTTAGGATTGGGATCCTTTAGTTCACTCTCTTTCCCTGACGCTTTACTTTCATGTTTAATTACATCACTAATTTGGGGGTGGAGTAGGTATTTAGTAAACCACTTAATGTGATTGAAGCCGGCTTATATATAGACACCTGCGGTCCTTAGACTGGAACCGTGTCAATTTACTGCTGGTTCTGGTGTGGTGAACCAGTGATTCAAGGGCTGTGTTTGAGTGTTCAGTGAGCGGATGAGCCGACGCTGACTGAGCTGCGGTGCAACATTGTTTCCCTGTGAGACCGTGAATGGGCGAGCGAACTATTATATGATTACAGTGGGATGTTTACATCCAATTTAGTGCTTTCTATTTCACTGTTAATGCTACGACAGGTATGTTTAATTTCCCTTCGTTGTTTTAACATATATGTATATAGGAGGGTATTTGTTTTATATGCTTGGTATATGAAGACAGTTCAATGCAATATTGACCACCTTTGTTTGAGGCTATTTTATCATGTAATGTGTGAAGATTACATCTAAAACGTGAGTTGTAATGAATGTGAATCATGATCAAACAAATATTCTTAATGGTATGGTTGTGCTTACAGACCTGTACAGCTACACCTGAGTTGCTGGCTGCTGTTCTCCATATTGTGTGATTTGATTGTGTGGTGCTGCTTATAATATATATTATTCTATTTTCATTTCTTTTGCTGTTGTTTGTTTTTTTTTTCCTCTAGCCTTTTGGCGATATGTTATTGTGAGTGTATGAATTGTATGTCACAGGCTAGAGTGGTTTTATTTACTTTCTTTTTTTTTTTTCATTTGTATTTCATTTATTCCCAATTCTTTTGTTGTTTGTTTGTTTGTTTGTTTTTATTTGTTTTTTTTGTAAACGGCCTCTGTGTGGGTGGAGCCAGGGTAGTGCAAGAGACTTCACTGTAAAGTGGGTTTTTGTTCTTCTTTTCTTTCTTTTCTTTTTCTTTTTTTTTCTTCTTAAGACATTTGCAGTGCTGTGTAGTGTGAACCTTAATGTCTCTTAACCATACTTATTAGTGCTGTGAGTTTGCGGTGTGTAGACGTTGAGCTCTAGTGTGTACTACTTATAAGGCTCTGTGCCTCTGTCCACTGGTGGTAGTGAGAACTTGGCCTTCTCTTAGTGCTTTCTCAAACCGCTCTACTGGCTCCCATGCTGATGATTTGTTGACTTCTAGTTATATTTATTTTGTTTGACTTATTGATTTTTGTTTACATTTTAGGCCAACACCTTCAACTATTTATTAATAAATATTGTATTTTTATACTTTTCTATGAACCTGTGTTTGTACCTTTTATTGGGGCAGAGTTCTCCTTGCTCTGACACTAGATACCAGCTAAAACTCAAGGGGTGGCGTAGTCAGTTGTAGAATTAGGGGGCGTCACATTAAGGAAAACAGTTTGACACCATGGTATAATGAGCATACTCGCACCCTAAAGAGAGCAGCCCGAAAAATGGAATGCAGCTGGAGGAAAACAAAACTAGAGGTATTTCGTATAGTTTGGCGGGAAAGTAACCTATCCTACAGAAAAGCATTAAAAACTGCTAGATACGATTACTTTTTTCTTCTCTTTTAGAAGAAAACAAACATAACCCCAGGTATTTATTCAATACAGTGGCTAAATTAACGAAAAATAAAGCCTCAATAAGTGTTGACATTTCCCAACACCACAGCAGTAATGACTTTATGAACTACTTTACTTCTAAAATCGATACTTTTAGAGATAAGATTGCAACCATTCAGCCGTCAGCTACAGTATCACATCAGACAGTGCACTATAGACCCCCTGAGGAACAGTTCCACTCATTCTCTACTATAGGAGAGGAAGAATTGTATAAACTTGTTAAATCATCTAAACCAACAACATGTATGTTAGACCCTATACCATCTAAGCTCCTGAAAGAGGTGCTTCCAGAAGTCATAGATCCTCTTCTGACTATTATTAATTCCTCATTGTCATTAGGATATGTCCCCAAAACCTTCAAACTGGCTGTAATTAAGCCTCTCATCAAAAAAACACAACTTGACCCCAAAGAACTATTTAATTATAGACCAATCTCGAATTTCCCTTTCTGTCCAAGATACTAGAAAAGGTGGTATCCTCACAATTATATTCCTTCTTAGAGAAAAATGGTATATGTGAGGATTTCCAGTCAGGATTTAGACCGTATCATAGTACTGAGACTGCTCTCCTTAGAGCTACAAATTATCTGCTCTTATCATCTGATCGTGGGTGTATCTCTCTATTACTTTTATTGGATCTTAGTGCTGCGTTTGACACAATTGACCACAACATTTTTTTGCATAGACTTGAACATTTTGTTGGCATTAATGGAAGTGCATTAGCATGGTTTAAATCGTACTTATATGACCGCCATCAGTTCGTAGCAGTGAATGAAGATGTATCATATCGATCACAAGTGCAGTATGGAGTACCTCAAGGCTCAGTACTAGGGCCGCTACTCTTCACGCTTTATATGTTACCCTTGCGAGATATCATCAGGAAACATGGTGTTAGCTTTCACTGTTATGCTGATGATACTCAGCTGTATATTTCTTCGCAGCCCGGTGAAACACACCAATGTGAAAAACTAATGGAATGCATAGTCGATATAAAAAACTGGATGACGAGTAATTTCTTACTGCTAAATTCTGAAAAAACAGAGGTGTTAATTATAGGACCTAAAAACTCTGCTTGTAATAACCTAGAACACTGTCTAAGACTTGATGGTTGCTCTGTCAATTCTTCGTCATCAGTTAGGAACCTAGGTGTGCTATTTGATCGCAATCTTTCCTTTTAGAAAGCCACGTTTCTAGCCTTTGTAAAACTGCATTTTTCCATCTCAAAAATATATCTAAATTACGGCCTATGCTCTCAATGTCAAATGCAGAAATGTTAATCCATGCATTTATGACCTTAAGGTTAGATTATTGTAATGCTTTATTGGGTGGTTGTTCTGCATGCTTAGTAAACAAACTACAGCTAGACCAAGACTCAGGCAATTTGATAATAGCTAGAATATCAAAATCAACTGCAGGCGGCAGATCCTTTTCCTATTTGGCGCCTAAACTCTGGAACAACCTTCCTAACATTGTTCGGGAGGCAGACACACTCTTGCAGTTTAAATCTAGATTAAAGACCCATCTCTTTAACCTGGCTTACACATAACATACTAATATGCTTTTAATATCCAAATCCGTTAAAGGATTTTTAGGCTGCATTAATTAGGTAAACCGGAACCGGGAACACTTCCCATAACACCCTATGTACTTGCTACATCATTAGAAAAATGGCATCTACGCTAATATTTGTCTGTTTCGCTCTTATTCCGAGGTCACCGTAGCCACCAGATCCAGTCTGTATCCACATCAGAGGGTCACTGCAATCACCCGAATCCAGTACGTATCCAGACCAGATGGTGGATCAGCACCTAGAAAGACAGCGGAGACCAGGACAACTAGAGCCCCAGATACAGATCCCCTGTAAAGACCTCGTCTCAGAGGACCACCAGGACAAGACCACAGGAAACAGATGATTCTTCTGCACAATCTGACTTTGCTGCAGCCTGGAATTGAACTACTGTTTTCGTCTGGTCAGAGGAGAACTGGCCCCCCAACTGAGCCTGGTTTCTCCCAAGGTTTTTTTCTCCATTCTGTCACCGATGGAGTTTCGGTTCCTTGCCGCTGTTGCCTCTGGCTTGCTTAGTATGGGTCACTTCATCTACAGCGATATCGTTTACTTGATTGCAAATAAATGCACAGACATTATTTAACTGAACAGAGATGACTTCACTGAATTCAATGATGAACTGCCTTTAACTATCATTTTGCATTATTGTCACACTGTTTTCCTAATGAATGTTGTTCAGTTGCTTTGACAATGCATTTTGTTTAAAGCGCTATATAAATAAAGGTGACTTGACTTGACTTGACAGCAGCACGCAAGCAAGGCGCTATTAGCAGCACATGCGCAGCTCGTGAACAGCTCTGTGAACGGTTTCATCCTGTCAAAGAGTTACTCAAGATGTGACGGAGCATGTGATTTGTTGAATGTAGTGAACGCAGGGGCGTAGTTTATGGGGGGGGTGGGGGGGAGGTAACCCCCCCAATATTCAAATCCATCAGTTACAACCCCCCCATTATTTCAACATGAAAATCAGTAGATCAAATGAAAAATATAATATGAAAAAATAGAATTCATTTATTTTGTAAAAATAATTTTGTTCCTAATCAAATATGAGTATGTCATAATAAATCAGACAAAAAATACTCCCCCTCCATTGAACCGATTGGTAACGCCCAACCAATGAGTCGCACTTTCACCAAAACAAGCGAGTGGTGTTTGAATGGGAGAGCACACGGGTAATGTTAATGCCAAAAATGAAGAGAAGCGCTGCACAGCGGACTATATTTAACTGCTGGTCAGAGAGGGATGCAAAAAAAATAAAGCATACTGAGAATGAGGTATGAGAATATTGTGTAATAGTTAGTACACACCACATATATTTTAGCTAGCTAATCCATTGCAATGTATTTAGCTATAACTATCAGTATAACAAGTTACCAAAGCAGCTGTCTGTTTTGCTAGTATATTTTTCAATAGTGTCAATAGTGTAATTATCAACGACAAAATATTCACATCGGTGTTTGTTTTCTTACTAAATTAATCTGACTTTTGAACGAATTGGATGAATTAACGATTTAAGTGGCTAACTCATTAAAACAGTGAAACACTGCCGCCTACTGGCGGTTTCAATACTTAATTTCTTTCTTTTGATAATCTCTGCTATGTTAGAATTTTATGAATGATGATTATACACAAATTTCATAACGTTATGAGGTGTATAATCTCTTAACATGTTTTTATAACAGATTCGAGGTAAATATAGCTGCAGGGTAGAAAAGTCAGCAGAGGGAGAGGAGGAGCAGGTGATCTGGTAAAGAAGATGCTATTCAATCAATAAAATAAAATAAAATAGGAAACGGTATAGAAAAACAGCAGTTTTGTAAAGTTAGGCTATACATTAATGCCTTTAATGTTTAAAGATGTGTTTCCCTTTAGAAAAAAATTAAAATGCATTAAGGTGGAATGTAAAAATCTTAAAATAAATGTCTAAATGTTGTCTCTTTCATATTTCTATATGTTGAATTTGTAATCAGTTAAAGCATGTTGCCAGATAGATAGATAGATAGATAGATAGATAGATAGATATATAGGTAGATAGATAGATAGATAGGAAGAAATAAATTATCCAATAACAATACACAAATTTTTTTTTTTTTTTGAAAAAAATAATGGGCAGCATACAACGTTCAACCCCCCCCAATGTTCAAACCAAATCTACGCCCTTGAGTGAACGTATAAGATCTTCTCATAGGTGAACGAGTTAAATGAACTGATACATCTCGTTCAAGAATGAAATTAATGAGTATACAGGGTCAGTCGGCCAAGCATGTAAATCTCGATCAGCAATCGGCAGATACAAAGCGTAGTTATAGGTGCACATACACTTGTTTTCGTATTCAACATACAGAACATAACTCCACGTTTAATCCCCGATTTATTAATATGAATATATAATATATGAACTGTCGGACCAAACAATTAAAATGTTTAATTATGGAAGAAAACCTTGTGCTTTGTTCATCGGAACAACTTATTTAGACTATTTATTTAATGCAATTATACACACACTTTAATAAAGCCAAATCCATTTTTGTCACAACGAACTGAAAAGACACAAATCTCTTGAAAGAATCTAAATTGCCACCACTAAATTCTACGCAACATAAATGGATTTTTAAAAAAATAGTTTTTAGTGACCCCGCCCAAACCCGCCCCGCAAATAAAGTGCCCGCGGGTTATGAGACGACCCACGCATCACTAGTACACACGTGTAGCACACCATTACCTACAAAAAAGTCTCTTAGTACAAAATCCAAAACCCGACAGGAAGTACATTATTTTTAATTTCTTGTACTATTTTAGTGCAGTTTTTGCCATTTCCATGCAAAAATAACAAACAAACAAACTCCTCCTACAGTTTTAATCGGATCATTAAAGGAAGTTGCTGTAACTAAGGCAAGCAATGTCCGATCTGCCCCAAACTTCACACATTTAACAAGAGTCCCATCCTGAACACATCAACATGCCCGTATTAGGTTATAGTCATAGAGCCGCTTGCTGGCAACAGGAACTGTCATGTTTAACACTGGTATGGACTCACATTAAATTATTAAATTAATAAATTATTAACATATTAAAACCTGTCAGCAAGTGCTAAATACACTGGCAACATGCTATAAACATACTAAAACATGCTAGGAGTACTTAGCTAAGTGCTAAAGCATACTACTAATGCAGTGAAACAGGAAGTTACTGTAATTCCAGCATGCAGTATCCAATCTGCCCCAAATTTAACAAGTTCAATAAGAGTCCTGCCCTGAACACAACTACATGTCCGTATTCAATTATAGACATACCGCCACCTGCTGGCAACAGGAAGTGAAATTTTTAACACTGTTATGGACTCCTAGCAACATAATTAAAAGCATCAACAAATGATAAAAAAGCTGGTAACCTAGAAGCTAGAAAAAACATGCTAGCAAGTGTTAAAAATGCTATTAATGCAGAGAAACATTATTGTAACTCGTGCATACATTGTCCAATCTGCTTCAAACTTTACAAGTTTGATTAGAGACCTGACCTGAAGATATCTACATGCTCATATTTGGTTATAGTTATAGCGCCACATACTGGCAACAGGAAGTAACATATTTTACACTTTTATGCACTATTAACAACACAGTTAAATATGCAATTTTGTTTGCTAAACATGCCAGCAACACTTACTAAGTACTAAAGAATGTTATTAATACTATGAAACAGGAAGTTGTTGTAACTCATGCATACAATGCCCAATCTGCCTCAAATGTCACAAGTTTTATAAGAGTCCAGGCCTGAACACATCTAAAGGCCGATATTCAATTATAATTATAGCGCCACCTGCTGGCAACAGGAAACATCTTGTTTTACACTAATTTAAACATGCAATGTCCGATCTGCCCTAAACGTTACATATTTTGTAAGAGTCCTGGCCTTAACAGATCTTAAGGCTGATATTTCAGTTATAATCATACTGTCACCTGCTGGCAACAGGAAATAACTTGTTTTACACCAACTTAAATATGCATTGTCCGATCGGCCCCAAACTTCACATGTTTGGTAAGAGTCCTGGCCTGAAGACATTTACATGCCAATGTTCAGTTATAATCATAGCACCACCTGTTGGCAGCAGGAAATGTGGCAAAAATATTTACCATTTTATAAGCATATGGCCCAACGTTTGCTGTTCGCCTATGGCCACCGGGTGGTGGTGATCCCGAGTGCGAGGGCCCTTTCATCACTGCTTGCAAACTTTAATGTTATGTATGTGTTTTATGGCTTTATTCAAGTGATTTAAAAAAAAATATATATAATAATTTTCACTGACCACACATGAACATTGCTTTCTCAAAAGCACAATCATGTATATAAATGCTGCTCACATTTTAATTTAGCCCAGTTTGTGCTGATAACAGTGTTATTAGATTTTAGCCATTAATATGTTTATTAAAAAAGCACAAATGTCAGAGTATATCAACACTTCTCCAGGCACCCAAAACACCATTAGACCTTAGTGGATCAAGCAACGGTATTTCTTAAGAGTTGGTTTAGTCCAGCCCTTAACAGGTAAGTTCTTTTAGGGTATGCAACTGAGGCCCTTGGTTGAAGGAGATAATGCTACCGACTACTGTCAAGTGGTCTTTGGGGCAACTCCCATGGCTATGTTAGAGTTGGTACTTAAGGCTGATTTATACTTCGCGGACCTATGCCATAGACTAATCATCAGTTTTCATAAATACTTCTGTGTCATTGTCCGTGTTGATGTGCAGTACACATACAAACTGCTAGTCTGCAGTGACCACAGGCTTTTTGCTTGTGTAACCCGTAGACCATGGCAAAAGTCGAAGAAAAAGTGGCTCGTCTGAGAAGCATTATAGCTGCGACGTGGCAAATAAATATCAAATCAATAAATTATTTAAAAATAGGGCTTGAAAACGAAAAAAAAAAAACTCATTCGGTTCACTCCGAGCAGAATCAATATGCTAACGTCTCTGTTCTGCTTTCCTCTGATATTGTTACCATTCCGAAACCGGTTCGGGTGGGAAAAATACTGGTTAAAAACGTATTTTATTTTTTTTATGTTGTGTAGCGTATTTTAACCATGCAGCAAACCTTTTAAAATATTTTGATAATTTACTGAAAATAAATAAATTACATTTTATACTGTTTAACTGATTATTAATTGGTCAAAATTAGCTGATACAGTTTGCTGCATTCATGCGCACTCAGAAACCGGTGACTGAATGAATCAGCAGAGTTTGAACAAGCTTTTGTCATCATTGAATCTTTCTCAGATGTTTCCAAATGTCGAAATTGGGTTGCACATCTATCTGTGCATAATGGTGTCCAATGTCTCCGGCAAGCGGAGCTTCTCAAAGTTGTGAATAATCAAAGGGCAGGAAAAGGCTAAGCATGCTGGAGCTTGAGTGTCAAATGCACATGCACCAACGCAGAGAAAAAATGTTTGCCCTTTTTGCGCTGCAGCATCTCAGGCCCAATTTGGTCTTAATCCGGCCTTGAAGGTGGTGCATCGCCATTGAGACTTGCCTATGATGAGTTCACAGCTGAGCGGACATTTCACTCATTGGGTTTAGCATCACATTTGCATATGCCGCACTGATGGAATTCGTGATTGGTTGACAGCAAATTTCAAATATTAAATGGAATGATAAAATAACGTTATTGACCGGTTAGTGGCCATTTCAGTGGCCGTTTCTGTTTCTGGTTCTGTTCCTGTCAAAATTTAGTTTGTTTCCGGTTTTCGTTTTCATTTCTTGAACTGGTTCAGAGCCCTGTTTAAAACTACAAAAGGAGACAACAACAGAACAGGAGATGGCGGCATTCTTTCAGTCTCCACAAGGACTTGTACTACAGCAGATCAACATTGTTTGTCATGGACAACTACTAATGTATAATGCTATTTAGTATAATAAATGATAAGACACTTGTTCTTTGCTTTGTTTTATTTTATATAAGAAGTTGTAACAATAAAATATATTAAAGTGCACATAAACACACACAAAACTCTAGTACATACAGAGGGATGGGTTCTAGCAGACCAATCACAGTCCGCATAGAATTGATCCAATGTTAGATTTTTGAAGAGGTGCATGTCAGGCTAGATAGTGTAAGGGAGTGCGTCTATGCATTTTTAGTGCTCGCCGTGGTATCTGGTATGCCCTCCCCTAAGCATGGCAGCGTGGGTATACTGTTCCCCATAGTGACCTCTTTAAGTAGAGGACACAGTTCGAAGTTCCCTCAGAAGGGAACATCTCAGGCTATGTATGTAACCATGGTTCCCTGAGAAGGGAACAAGACACTGCATCCTCTTGTTCCATTGCCATGCTTTGGACACAAGCTTCAGACGAAGAAGCGGATGATGTGTTCTCCCAGAGCCATTTTATACTGTGGTCGTGCTGGGTGTTGACGTCACAGGCTGTTGCCGGCCAATGTTATTGTCGTGTTTAGATGTATGCTTCAAACACCGGTCATGCTGAAGGCATTCCCCCATAGTGACCTCTACAGGATGCAGTGTCTCATTCACGTTTAGGGAACCATTATTACATACGTAACCTGAGACGTTAAATTTGGAATCTTACCTTGATGTTGTTAAAGAGGCCAATTGATCTGCAAGGTCTCGATGTCTGTGGGTTTCCCTGGACTTCAATAGCTGTCATTTTGTGTTATCACAAGATGTAACACATTCTGGAAAGAAAAAAAAATCATAGCTATTAATAGTATCTTCCTTTTTCTCAGCAAAACAAATAAGAATTCCCCTATTTTATCTTTCTTTTTTATTTTTGATCTAGAAATCTCCAATCTGCAATCCATTACATCTTGTTTACTGCATGCTTTTAAACATGTACAGGGCATACTTGTGTTCTTCAGCTCAAATATCATTTATATTTTGTTCATTAATGTGCAGTTTTTAAAGGTTGTTTTTATGATGACATTTTTTTTTCAGGTAGTTGGCTGCTCACACAAAAGCAGCATGGTTTAGTTCCCATCTGTTTCTAAGGAACAGGGAAAGAAGTTAAACTCGTATCACTATTGAGCAAGACTTTGCTCCAAAGGTGCCTTTGTCTATGCAGCTAGTGATTCGATTCAGTGCTTTCAAATGTTTGAATTCAACACCAAAATAGAAGTACTGAGGAGAAAGTGCCCAGATAGATACTCAGTATAATACGACTGAGATTAAATTTTACTTATTTAAGAATGGATTCATTTCGAATTTCGATTTTTAAGTATAAAAAACACATATAATTGATATTTCTTATGCATTATCAACATCTCTATGACCACATCTATATGTGCATCTTGATTAGCCTATAGCAATGAATTAATAAAACTAAATTCAGTCCATAATTATGCCACATTCCAATTAGCGTCTCCAAGCTGTTCAAGCAAGTTGAGTTCATGAATTAACAGAAGTGTACTTACAGCTTGCTGAGACTGAAGAGTTGGAGAAAGTCTACTTTCACTTTAAGGAAGTTAGGTACATTACAAGAAGTCTCTTGAGGTGGGCGGGCTTTCAGGATTGAGCAATCTCAGCTAGTACTTGGAAGTGATTTCATATATATATATATATGTATATATATGTATATATATATATATATATATATATATATATATATAAGAAAGACATATTTAACAGTGTGCAAATCTATGCATTTCTCATTACTGACGATGGATACAAACAAAAGACGGCTAAAAACGTCTGACCAGCAGATGGAGACAAAGGACAGTTTTAAAACTACACTCTCTTTATATGACAGCATCGCATTCACAAGAAAAGACACTGGAAAATAGTGTTGTTGGATTTAAGGTAGTCTTTAGTTTCTATTCTGATATTGGTGGAAAGCATGTAAACAAGTGAGAAATTTGGTTATAGATCAGATCACATCTGATGATGGCTCAATCTCCTTCATTTGTCCCTAAATATATGAAGCAAGATAGCTTACTTGTTAATACCCTAACTGTTGTACAGTATATCTCCCCGCATAATAGTACATTTCTCAGAGTTACATATTACACTTTTTTTTTTTTTTTTTTTAATATAGGTACTCACAAGACCAATTTTAACTTGTCATGAAAATAAAATAATTTCAGCAAAGTCTTTCAAGTGCTATGGAACATATATGGACATACAGTCGTGGCCAAAAGTTTTGAGAATTACATAAATATTGGAAATTGGAAAAGTTGCTGCTTAAGTTTTTATAATAGCAATTTGCATATACTCCAGAATGTTGTGAAATTTGATCAGATGAATTGCATAGTCCTTCTTTGCCATGAAAATTTACTTAATCCCAAAAAAACCTTTCCACTGCATTTCATTGCTGTCGTTAAAGGACCTGCTGAGATCATTTCAGTAATTGTCTTGTTAACTCAGGTGAGAATGTTGACGAGCACAAGGCTGGAGATCATTATGTCAGTCTGATTGGGTTAGAATGGCAGACTTGACATGTTTGTTTGTTTGTTTGGGGCATCTGGAAAAAGGCTTGTCCAGAGAAGAAAAGGTGAGCGCTACCATCAGTCCTGTGTCATGCCAACAGTAAAGCATCCTGACACCAATCATGTGTGGGTTTTTTTTTTTTTTTTTTTTTTTTTTTTTTTTTTTTGTATAGCGCTTTTTACAATACAAATCGTTACAAAGCAACTTTACAGAAAATTATGTTTCTACAATATTTAGTAGTAGCTAGTAGTTTGTGCACGTTTGACAGGATTTTAGAAAAATAAAAATAATAATAATAATACAAGACGTAGTCAGCTAGATGATGAACTATCAATATTATTAATTAATAGTAATTATATGATGCAGTCACACATGTAGCAATAATTGTTAGTTCTGTTTGTTGATTCAAGGTTAGGATCATCTGGGGTCCTCTGAGGATCAGCATCATCTCTTCTCAGGTGTTCTGGATCCAGACTGGAGCTTGTGTAAATCCTAGTTACCACGGGATGTAAATCCCGTGGCAAAACATAGAAACAAGATAGAGACATCATTAGCATAGCTGCTGATCCAACAAAGTAAAATTAGTTTAACCCAAGCTAAAGAATAAAAATGCAGATGCAACTACACTCACAATTTAAGAGATACATTATTCGAATGCTTGGCGAAAGAGATGCGTTTTTAATCTAGATTTAAACAGAGAGAGTGTGTCTGAACCCCGAACATTATCAGGAAGGCTATTCCAGAGTTTGGGAGCCAAATGTGAAAAAGCTCTACCTCCTTTAGTGGACTTTGCTATCCTAGGAACTACCAAAAGTCCAGCGTTTTGTGACCTTAGGGTGCGTGATGGGTTGTAGCGTGGTAGAAGGCTAGTTAGGTACGCAGGAGCTAAACCATTTAGGGCCTTATAGGTAAGTAATGATAATTTGTAACAGATACGGAACTTAATAGGTAGCCAGTGCAGAGACTGTAAAATTGGGGTAATATGATCATATTTTCTTGACCTGGTAAGGACTCTAGCTGCTGCATTTTGGACTACCTGTAGCTTGTTTATTGACGAAGCAGGACAACCACCTAGAAGTGCATTACAATAGTCCAGTCTAGAGGTCATGAATGCATGAACTAGCTTTTCTGCATCAGAAACAGATAACATGTTTCGTAGCTTGGCAATGTTTCTAAGATGGAAGAATGCAGTTTTTGTAACATTGGAAATATGATTTTCAAAAGACAAATTGCTGTCTAATATAACACCCAGATTTCTGACTGTAGAGGAAGTAACAGTACATCCGTCTAGTTGCAGATTGTAATCTACAAGATTCTGTGTGGTGTTTTTTGGTCCAATAATTAATATCTCTGTCTTATCCGAATTTAATTGGAGAAAATTATTTGTCATCCAATCTTTTACATTTTTAACACACTCTGTTAGCTTAGATAATTGGGAAGTTTCATCTGGTCTCGTTGAAATATATAGCTGAGTATCATCAGCATAACAGTGGAAGCTTATTCCGTATTTTCTAATAATATTACCAAGGGGCAACATGTATATTGAAAATAGAAGGGGACCTAGGACGGATCCTTGTGGCACTCCATATTTTACTGATGATAAATGAGATGACACCCCATTTAAGTAAACAAAATGGTAGCGATCGGACAGGTAGGATCTAAACCATCTTAGAGCCTGCCCTTGAATACCTGTATAGTTTTGTAATCGATCTATGAGTATGTCATGATCTATGGTGTCGAACGCAGCACTAAGATCAAGTAAGACTAGAAATGAGATGCAGCCTTGATCTGACGCAAGAAGCAGGTCATTTGTAATTTTAACAAGTGCAGTTTCTGTGCTATGGTGGGGCCTAAAACCTGACTGAAATTCTTCATACAGATCATTTTTATGCAGGAAGGTGCTCAATTGAGCAGACACAACTTTTTCTAAAATTTTAGACATAAATGGAAGATTTGAAATAGGCCTATAATTTGCCAGTACACTAGGATCTAGTTTTGGTTTCTTAATAAGAGGCTTGATAACCGCCAGCTTGAATGGTTTTGGGACGTGACCTAAAGATAACGACGAGTTAATGATATTGAGAAGCGGTTCTTCGGCTACAGGTAACAGCTCTTTTAGTAATCTAGTGGGTACAGGATCTAATAAACATGTTGTTGGTTTAGATACAGTGATAAGTTTATTTAGCTCTTCCTGTCCTATATTTGTAAAGCACTGCAGTTTATCTTTGGGTGCGATGGATGAAACTGAAGTGTTAGACGCTGTAGAATCTACATTCGCTATTGTATTTCTAATGTTATCTATTTTATCAGTGAAGAAATTCATAAAGTCATTACTATTTAACGTTGGTGGAATATTTGAATCAGGTGGCGTCTGGTAATTTGTTAATTTAGCCACTGTGCTAAATAAAAACCTTGGATTGTTTTGGTTATTTTCAATGAGTTTGTGGATATGCTCTGCCGTAGCAGTTTTTAGAGCCTGTCTATAGCTGGACATACTGTTTTTCCATGCAATTTTAAAAACTTCCAAGTTAGTTTTTCTCCATTTGCGTTCAAGACTACGAGTTACTTTCTTGAGAGAGTGAGTATTACTGTTATACCATGGCACAGTACGTTTTTCTCTAACCTTTTTCAATTTGATGGGGGCAACAGCTTCTAATGTATTAGAGAAAATAGTGCCCATGTTGTCAGTAATTTTGTCTAATTCATGTGTATTTTTGGGTACAAATAGCAGTTGAGATAGATCAGGCAGGTTATTTGCGAATCTGTCTTTGGTGGCTGGAACAATAGTTCTGCCCAGACGGTAACGCTGAGACATATAGTTAATATCAGTTATACGCAGCATGCACGATACAAGGAAATGGTCTGTAATATCATCACATTGGGGTACAATATCTATAGCAGTAAGATCGATTCCATGCGATATAATTAGATCTAGTGTATGATTAAAACGATGAGTGGGCCCGGTGACATTTTGCTTGACTCCAAAGGAGTTTATTAGGTCAGTAAACGCAAGTCCTAATGTATCATTTGCATTATCAACGTGAATATTAAAATCTCCCATGATTAGCGCCTTATCAACTGTAACTAGAAGGTCTGAGAGGAAATCTGCAAATTCTTTTAGGAATTCTGTATACGGCCCTGGTGGTCTATACACAGTAGCCAGAGCAAGAGATACATTAGATTTCTTTTGCATGTCTGACAGTGTAACATTTAGCAGAAGTATTTCAAAAGAGTTAAACCTGTATCCCGTTTTCTGGGTAACATTGAGAATATCACTATATATTGTTGCAACACCTCCTCCACGACCAGTCTGACGGGGCTCATGCTTATAACAGTAGTTCGGTGGAGTAGACTCATTTAGACCAAAATAATCATTTGGTTTTAGCCAGGTTTCAGTCAAGCAGAGTACATCAAAACTATTTTCTGTGATCATTTCATTTACAATAACTGCTTTGGGTGTGAGTGATCTAATATTTATGAGCCCAAACTTTAAAAATTGTTTTTGTTCATTTACTTTACATTTTTCTGGTTTAATTACGATAAGATTTTTTCTAGATCCTACATTATATTTTGACCTCACTATCCGGGGAACAGACACAGTCTTAATAGTTTTTACAGCACAAGTACTTTTATCATTTAAGCGGGTGGAACAAAACTCATCATAATAGCTATTAGAGAATTGTCTTACTAGTCACATGGAGCGAAGTGTCCTGGAGATGTTGTCAGAGAGCAGCTCCGCTCCGATTCTGCTGGGGTGTAATCCATCAGCGCGAAACAGCCTAGGGCGCTCCCAGAAAAGATTCCAGTTATTAACAAATAGCAGTTTCTGTTCTTTACACCATGACAACAACCATTCATTTAAAGCAAAAAGTCTACTGAACCTTTCGTGTCCTCGTCGATACGTGGGCAGTGGTCCTGACATGACGATCGTCGCCGCGGGCGTCGTGCTGCGAACCGTCTCGATCAGGCTGCTGAAGTCCCTCTTCAGCGTCTCCGTCTGCCGCAGCGTGGTGTCGTTAACCCCGGCGTGAAGCACGACCGCTCTGGGGCTCTCGTCGACCTTCAGGATCGCGGGTATCTGCGCAGAAACATCGAGAACACGAGCACGAGGCAAACAATGAGTGTGCACTTTACCTTCGGCTAACGTAGCACTTACGTGTCGGACGATGGAGTCTCCGATGATCACAGCGTCGCGTCCTGTCTCGCGGAGGGGAGCGAAGCGGTTCCGGATGGAGATGTCGAAGGCAGGAGGGGGAGAAGTCGTCGCCCGGGACCCGGCTCGCGTCCTCCGCTGTGGATGCACCCAGGGTCCGTGGTGTCCCGGCGTCGCAGTGAAGGACATCTGGGAAGATCGCGTCCTGGGTGCACCGGGCCTGTGCAGAGAAACACACGGAGTAGACGTGGTGGGACTGTTAACAGATCGCTGTATACTTACCCCGGACTTGTGAGCGTCGGCCCGGGATGATTCCAGCGCGGTTCTCCGCTCTCTCAGCTGGGCCTGCCTCACCTCCAGGTCGCGAATCTGCTTTCCCACGGCCTCGAGCTCGAGCTGCACAGAGTGGAGACATTCATCCGCCATTAAAGCAAGTAACAGTGAGTACAGCAGTGGTAATGTATGTGAATAGAGTATTAGCAATGTTAGCGCAGTTAGCTGCAACCACGCCGCTGATGCTAACGGGCTAAAAGCTAATAGCGGACCCGGGAGATCAAAATAAAACTAGTGATAGCGAGGCGCTCTGATTGTTTTTGTTGTAGAATACAATAGAGGATATATTCACACGTTATATAAACGGAAACGATGATGTATACAATTGTTTTTTGAGTTAAAAATAGTCAATGAAAAGAATATAGTGACGGAGCTCAAACGCAGTACAGCCGCCAACAACAAACAGGAAGTGACGTCAAACGCAGTGTCCAATGTCCAAGAATGTTTGAAAAATGTAACAGTAAATTTACTGTAAGGGTTGCTTCTCATCCAAGGGAGTGGGCTCACTCACAATTCTGCCCAAAAACACAGCCATGAATAAAGAATGGTACCAAAACACCCTCCAACAGCAACTTCTTCCAACAATCCAACAACAGTTTGGTGAAGAACAATGCATTTTCCAGCACGATAGAGCACCGTGCCATAAGACAAAAGTGATAACTAAGTGTCTCGGGGACCAGAATGTTGAAATTTTGGGTCCATGGCCTGGAAACTCCCCAGTTCTTAATCCCATTGAGAACTTGTGGTCAATCCTCAAGAGGCGGGTGGACAAACAAAAACCCACTAATTCTGACAAACTCCAAGAAGTGATTATGAAAGAATGGGTTGCTATCAGTCAGGATTTGGCCCAGAAGTTGATTGAGAGCATGCCCGGTCGAATTGCAGAGGTCCTGAAAAAAAAGGGCCAACACTGCAAATACTGACTCTTTGCATAAATGTCATGTAATTGTCGATAAAAGCCTTTGAAACGTATGAAAGTACATCACAGAAACAACTGAAACAAAGATCTAAAAGCAGTTTCGCAGCAAACCTTTTGAAAACTAATATTTATGTAATTCTCAAAACTTTTGGCCACGACTGTATATAATATAATGCAGTGTAAATTTAATCATTTTGAGTTATTGGCTTGCATTTTTCTATCTGTGGTTGAAACATAAAATTACAAGTTAAATGGTAGTTAAAGGGATAAACTGAAAATTTTGTCATTACTCAAAACTCAGTAAAACCTTTGTTCATCTTCTGAACACAAATTAGGATATGTTTATTAAATTTGACCCTCCAGTGAGGGTATTACCAAGGTCAATATACATAAAAAAGTAAGGAAATTGTTAACAGTCCATGTAACATCAATGGTTCAACCGTAATTTTACGAAGTTGCTGGTGTTGGCGCAGTGGATAAGGCACATGCCTTTGGTGTGAGAGACCCGGGTTTGAATCCACTGTGAGACACCAATGTGTCCCTGAGCAAGAAACTTAACCCCTAGTTGCTCCAGAGGCATGTGACCTCTGACATATATAGCAATTGTAAGTCGCTTTGGATAGTAGAAGTTACAAGAATAATTTTTGTGCACAATGAAAACAAAAATAATGACTTAATGCAAACATTTTTCTCCTCCGCCTCACCCTGGCACCATTTTGAAAAGTCTCATGTAGATCTTCTAACGTAGAACATGAGTAAGTGCCCTGCGAAGTGGACATCACAGGATATCTTGCCATGATTCCAGTATGAAAGAAGTGAATATGTTATATTCAAAGGGTATTAAAGTCCGCGAGACGTGACTTCTATGCAAACCTCATGATCATGGTTAAGGTACATGAAAGGAAAAATTAGGGAATGTCAGGCCCTTTAAAAGTAGTTTATATGACTTATTCCAAGTTTCTAGCTTTGTGTTATATTTAAGGTATAAAAAAAAAGTTGCTAGGTTAAGCGGTCGCATGACAAAAGAACCAAAGGCATGTTTGTCACACAAAGCTTTCAGAACATTCGGGCTACATCACAGAAATAGCTTACAATATGGATTTTAATAATTATGAAATATTGTTTATGATGCCTTTCTTGCCAAAATGACTATAACTGCTTATTTAAATTATTAATGCATTGATAAAATATTTTTGTAAAATGTAAACATTTATATTTTATGTAAAATATATATATTTTATTTTAAGTGGTGCTTCTTGTCCCCCATACAGGTCACTGTATGTTTGCATTAATGCAGTGCAGAATCATGACAACTTTTATTTTTGGGTGAAGTGTACAGATGTCCCATGAGCTGGGAGCCAGTGTGAGAGAGTTGCGGGTTCGCTCACAGACTGTCTTTTGACTCATTGGGCCACTGTTGCTACATCTTGCATTCACTGATCATGCACATGTGTTTTTATGCCTTGCCAACTTAAACATTTGGTTTTCTGTGATGTACTGAACATTATTGTTGTGAACACTGTTAACATTATCTGGCTGGCTGACACAGACCAAGTTTATATATATATATATATATATATATATATATATATACGGAAGGCAAAAGGGCCAACAAGTGCTAAGCATCTCTCGGGGAACTCCTTCAAGACTGTTGGAAGACCATTTCAAGTGACTACCACTAGAAGCTCATCAAGAGAATGCCAAGAGTGTGCAAAGCAGTAATCAAAGCAAAAGGTGGCTACTTTGAAGAACCTAGAATATGACATATTTTCAGTTGTTTCACACTTTTTTGTTATGTATATAATTCCATATATAATTCCAAATGTGTTAATTCATAGTTTTGATGCCTTCAGTGTGAATCTACAATTTTCATGAAAATAAAGAAAACTCTTTGAATGAGAAGGTGTGTCCAAACTTTTGGTCTGTACTGTGTGTATATATATATATATATATATATATATATATATATATATATATATATATATATATATATGTGTGTGTGTGTATGTATGTCTGTATGTATGTATGTAAATATATATATATATATATATATATATATATATATATATATATATATATATATATATATATATATATATATATATATATATATGTGTGTGTGTGTAATGGAAATCTCGCTGTACTGTTGATGGAATATTGAAGTCGTAGCCCAGCAACAATGTTTGTGACATTCTGTCAGTTTTAAAAGATTTTTTGTCTGATGCAAAAAAGCATAAATTTATTTTCTGTAGGTATTACTTCACTGTTGTCTTTGTAAAGAAAGAGCTCTAGATAACAATACCACCATAAAAGTCTTGAGCAGCTGTTTAGTGAATGCTTTTTCTGTTAAGTCTTGGAATTTGTGCGCGCGGGGGAGCAGGGTAAATAGCTATATTGTGGTATGTGGTTCTGTAGTGATATCCTGGCTAAAGGGATATGAACTGTGATAAAGAGTAACGCAACTTTATTTATATTTATATTTGCGAATGTACACTACAGCTACGGACAGTTACTACAGCTTAATCATTAAAAAATAAATAAATAAAAAATTTAATAAATTGTAAATATTATGTCTTTTGGGGAGTTAAATTTTTACAACCTGAACCAAACGCTCTTCTAATTAGGATTTTGCACATTTGTTTTCAGTAATTTTGCCTGCAACCGGTGATGGCACCCGGTCCTGTTTTTCTGCACTTCTGATTGTAATCCAACACTCAAGACCTCTTGATGAGCCTCTTGATTAGAGCAGAGAACTATACCCTTCGTTTGAGTGCCCGTGTGTCAGCGTTTTAGGCCGTCTGCTGGATATCTTGCCAATTGGTTGGACAGATCGGCGTTATGTTAACATTTTTGGAACATAGCTGGAAAAGCTTGTTGGTTCTCTTGCCTCTTTGCAGGATGACAGACTGCAAGATAATACTTTTTTGGAGAAACCTAATATCAAAATACCATAACCAAAAGATTGACTCTTCTCGAGTCAAGAACTGTTTCTGTCAGTCTTTTGTTCATTACCAAGCTCGGCTCGGTGTTCATCTTCAGTTCTCTCTCCACAGCAGTTCAGTCAGTGTACTGTTTGAGTACATGAATTACTTCGGGATATGTTTTGTTTTAACTCAGAGGGAGTGTCAGCCATATTAAAAAAGTTAACAGCTTAAGTCATTTGTGGATTAATGCGTATTGGAGACGTTTAAAATGATTCAGTTGGATTTTGGTGAACTGGTTCAAAAAGATACGGTTACATCGAATGATTCGTTCGCGAACCGGATATCACAAACTGCTTTGTTTTGAACTATCTCACAACAGACACGGAAGAGAAGACAATGATTAATAAAGTCATAGTTTTTGCTATTTTTGGACCAAAATTCTAACTGACCCTCTGATGTCACATGGACTACTTTGATGATGTTTTTCTTACCTTTCTGGACATGGACAGTATACCGTACACACAGTTTCGATGGAGGCCCTGAGAGCTCATGGACTAAATCTAAAATATCTTAAACAGTGTTCCAAAGATAAACGGAGGTCTCATGGGTTTGGAACGACATGAGGGTGAATTATTAATAACATAATTATTATTTTTTGATGAACTAACCCTTTAAACTGTTTCATTGCTTCACGAAAGCCTCGATCTGCCCACCACTACTAGAAACTGTAGTGAAACTGACTCTATGAAGTGCTACTGCTAGGAGAGTGATATACACAAACAATACTAGGCCTATACAGGAACACTGAATGGCTCGGTAAAGCAGCTAACATTAGAAGAGTGAAAAAAACACAGAATACTCGGCGACTTGAACAGGAACAGTGTGTGTTATAGTGTGTGTAATCAGGGAGGCAGGGTTTCATATTTTATTGAAGCAGCCTTGGGCGCCGCCATTGGCTAGAGGACCCCCACCTGCTGTTAGCATTCCATTGACTCCCATTCATTTTGGCATCACTTTGACAGCGAATAACTTTACACCAGGCGTTTAAAGACTCCATTTGTCAATTAATTATTTCTAAAGAAGCACAAAAATATATAAAAGGCTCCATTACCTCGTATCTTACATTATGGTCCCGTAGAAGCAGTTTTTGTAAAAAATGGGCTAACGATTGCGGCATAACCTGTGACTCTCTTGTCACACAGTAGAGAAATTACCGTATGGACAGGAGGAGAAGCTCACAGGCAATCTTTTACTGTCTATGAGGCTATCAGGGAGACGCAGAGGCATGAAGTCAAGGGAGATTATTAATCAGAATACTTACCAAAATTTGCTCCTGTTCACGCTCGCCTTGTCTGCAAGATTCGGTGGGTGACTTAGATTTCTCTTGGCACAGCGATTAGAAGAATTACAATTTTCAGAAAGGTTGCTCACGTGACATCTACCTCATCGAGCTCAGTTTGAGTCTGCGCAGTATGCTCGACCCCCCAGGAAGTGCGTACTTCTAATTGACTTCACTTGTCTCCGTTGAATCCAATGGGGTCGCTGTGTCCATTTCTTTTACTGTCTATGGGGCCGTTCACATATCACGCCTAAAAACGCTTAGAAAACGCTAGGCGCGCTGCTTTCTCCTTCTTTCCAAAGCACTCAGGCAGTTGCGCTCCTGAGGCGTCTACTGTTGCTAAGCAACCATGACCTGCTCTCTCCATGAAGACGCGGAAATTTCAGCAAAGGATAAATGGATTTGCAGCACTAAAAATCGCTTGCAGTAGCTCTGCTACTAAATTTATTTCAAAATGGCAATCCATATAGAGGTTTGATCAGCTGTTCCTTCAGAATGGCTGAGCTTATAAAATTGTTACGGGACAGGATGAAGCTGTTTGGTTAGTTCTTGTCACATGACCCGCGGTGCGCTTGCAGGATTCTGAAAAGATGTTTTTAAGTCGATGTGGTGCGGGCGCGCCTGAAAAACGCTCGTTTTTTCAGGCGCACCCTCACCACATCCATTATGAGCCTACATTGGAAATAACGAACTTGAGCGCACAAAAGACGCGATATGTGAACGGCCCCATGAGTGTAATAGCTTTCAGGTGTGCGTTGTGATTGGTTACAGCTGTGTGCAATCAGTGCAAAGGATGATGGGAAATCTAGTGTAGGGGGATGTGAAACAGTCTCTGTAGTGTGATAATGGTCTATGTGGTGGATAACGACCTCTGGTGGTGAACAAACGGAAGTTCGTAGACCGGGTTCATGACAGGCATGCATTCAAATTGTTTAATGCACAGCTAGCCATTGATTATCCCTTACATAAATAATTTTTTTAGAACATTATACCATTATACCATTATACATTATAATTAACATTCTTATAAAGTTTTCAGCTGGTAGTTTTAAGTTCCCAAAATGTTTTAATTATAATCTTTTTGGAAAATCATGCACTGACAATCCTATAAACCCCCACACCCAAAAAAGAGAGTAACATTTTTGTACATTCTTTAATAAAAAGAAAATACTTTAAATGAATAACATGAATATATTGGCATGTTCAAGAAACACAACAAACAGTTCTAAACTTATAACAGGACACAACACCTTTAAAAACTACAAAAATGGACACAAAATTGGAAACAACTAAACTAAACTACTCGGAAACTTCTCAAAAGAGTGTAAACTTTGGAATTCCAGTGTTTAATCACAGCCAGAACATTCAAATTAGGTCAACCCCCTCTATTAATAATAATAATAATAATAACAGTAATAGCCATATATTGTAAAACAATTGCACAGTAAAATAAATGAAAATTAATATTTCATGGATATGTTATTTTTGCTTTACATTACAGTAGGGAAATTAAAATACTTCTTTCCTAATTTCTACACTTGAAAGAGATATTTTGAATTTGGACTGCATTTAAACCGCAAACTGTCAGCAATTTATACTACACTTTTAAGATTTTATTTTGACTCAAACGGCAGTTGAGCTTTTATTTTGAAGAAAAACTCCAGCTTCAGTGCTGTCACAAACACGCCAGGTTCCACCTCCACACAATCATGGCGCATACCCTCACCTGAATACTAATCATCACCACCTGATCCGCATCACCTATCATCTACCATAGCACCTCAAAAGCCACACACACGCACCAGTCATTGTCCGGTCACGTACGCGACAAGATCATTCCCGCGCTAACTATTAGGACTAACTCCTCTTTACCTTCTCTCCAAGGATAACCTCCGAAGACTCTTCTTCCATCTTCTCTCCAAGGATTACCTCCAAGATCCTCCTAAAGCCCCACGGTGCGTGTGTGTGGTCCCCTCCTTCCCAGCACAGGAAACTCACTACGCGTGCAATAAACAAGTTCACTGCATCCCTTCACTGTCAATGGAGATGGCACAGAAAACATCTCAGTTACATATGTAACCCTTGTTCCCTGAAGAAGGGAATGTCGTGTCGGTGACCAACAAATTGGGATCTCGCTTCGATCTACTTCAAGTGTAAACTAAATAAGCCAATATACATTGGTATGCCATTATTTCATCCAGCTGCAACTGATCACAGTGTGAGCATTAAAAAGGCAGCAGGTGCAATGCATACCAGCTTTTCGCTGAGTAGTCGAGCCGGTGACCCGGCTGCTCAGCGGTGGTACAGCAGCCTTTTTGAGGCAGCAATGGTGACCATCACCTGGCACCAGGGAACGACTGCATCCAAAAAACGCACGGGTGAAACAGCATTTTAAAAAAGATGGTCCATCGTCTTTACAAAGACGCATCTGTGAAGCTCTTTTAGAGGAAATTGTTCTTTAGGGAAATGCTTTTTTAGTGCTGAGGTGCACAGGTAACTGACCACTTTTATCATGACAGGGGGTACTGCAGCCTGAGCGTGTTGAGCTCGTAGTCATTTGAAGAAACTAGATGGAGCAGAACAATGCTATTGCTTGGCCCCGATGCGAAAATCTGGTATGCATTGCACCTACTGCCTTTTTATGCTTATGCTTTGATCAGCTACAGGATTGAAACCCTCCTTTTCTTTAGTTCATAGTGTAATTAAGTAGTTTTGTATAGCTATATGCTGTACTAAATTCAATCAATCAATGTAATGATATGAGAAGTGCAATGAGATGAGAAATGTGTTCTGTTGTTTATTTTCTTTTGATAGGATATCACTATCACCAGGATATCACCATGTACCTTCTGGTTATTTGAAAAAAAAAATAAACTAGATTTTTTTTTTTGGGTAAAAAACAGATTGTACTTAATATTTGTTTCAAATGTGTGTGTGTCCCTTTCGTCCTCCATCTTCTGTACCTTTGCGAATCAATGAATGAAGTTTCAGTCGAATTGATTCTGATGATATGGAGCTCTGAGCTGTCTTACAGCCACTGACACTTCCCCTTTTGGTAGGTGAAAGTGCCACTGGTTTGTGCAGCTGCACAAATGTTAGGCCTCAGTGTCAAGAGTAAACAGAAGTTTACCCATAGTGTCAAGCGACACAATGCTTGTCACCTTAACACAGGGAACAGAGGTTACATTAGTAACTGGAGAGTTTTTGAACTGAGAAACCAAAATCTTTTGACATCTATGAGGTCATTATAATATAAAAAAGCATCAAAACTCAAAACTTTGTCGTTAGTCTGAAAACAGCTTATATTGAAAGCTAGTGTGCCAAAATCACAGCTTTTCTTTTTTTTTTTTTTTTTTCTAGACCCTGATGGGTCCCACTTTATATTAATTGTCCCTAATACCTGTGTAACTAGATGTGTACATATTATGTAACCAAAGAGTAAGTACACATTGGTGCATTGTATCTACAGCTCTAATGTTTGTGTAACTACACATATGTAACAACCCACTGAATGGTATGTGTAAGTACAAATATGTAACAAGACATTGGTAACAACACTTTTTGGTAATGAAAGTACAAATGTGTAATGAAAGTGTTACACTTCGTATTAGATTTATTATGTACTGTAATTACTCTGATGTTACACAGCAGTGGCCAGTAAGTTAGGCTTTACACAGAAATTGTGGTTGGTGTCCAGAATTTTACACTTTATATTAAGTGGACAGTTCCTGAGGAGTTACCATGTACAGTGAGTACACTGGTGTAACATTATAAAATGTTACACAAAAACAGACTGGATCTGGAGGCTACGGTGACCTCGAAATAAGAGAGAAACAGACTAATATTAGCGTAGATGCCATTCTTCTAATGATGTAGCAAGTACATCTGGTGTTATGGGAAGTGTTCCCGGTTCTGGTTTACCTAATTAATTCAGCCTAAAAATCTTTTAACGGATTTGGATATTAGAAGCACATTAGCGTGTTTATGTGTAAGCCAGGTTTAAGAGATGGGTCTTTAATCTAGATTTAAACTGCAAGAGTGTGTCTGCCCCCCGAACAATGTCATGGAAATCTTCACAGATACCATTTTTTCTATGCTGGATAAATCAGATGGTTTGAGATGCATATGGTTGCCTGTGATCATATTGTCAGAGAGTGGATCTGAGTAGTCACACCAAGTTCAGCTCTAGTGAGAAAAATCCTACACAACTGTATCTGAAAAACAGGAAAGAAAGAAAACTACAGTATAATAAAGTTTACATATGTGACTGCATTAGTGTAAATGTCATAAATGTAAAATTTCCCATCTGACCTGAACTCTCAAAGTATAAAACATTATTGCAGGCTTAATGTATTGAATTGAGGTAAGAGATGTGTCATTGTACTAAAGCCAAAACAAATATTAAAATATTACCTTAAAATAAAGTTATTTATATGTTTAAGTATTTTTATATGGAGTTTCTCATATATGGAGTTTCTCATATATATATGAATGTGTGTGTGTTAATGTGTGGTTATCCGTGGGATCCTTATCTGTATGTACTGTTAAGTCTGCTTAATTGTGAATTTGATCAAACTTCTATATTGTGTTAGATCAGGCTCTTTATACTTAACTCTTATACTTAACTCTTTTTTAGAACTCTTTATAGCTCTACATTTCGCATCTTTTATGAAAGGATTTATGAAATATTTATCGCACCATATCCAGAAAAAAAACAAACAATAAAAACAACAACAACATCAACTGGGAATTAGAAGAGAAAAGTATAGAATAACTGAGACTTTCAGGCCCTAAAACCAGTGGAATATACTTGCACATTATCAGTAATCTGATGCAACACTTTAGGATGATTGCGTAGCACAGACCACATCAACTTCTGTCAAGGCAACAGTCATCAAGGACAACTGTAAAGTAAACATTCTAGGATGATTAAGTCCTCCCACTTTTCCACACCTCACTTTTTTTTAGGGCTGCCCTCAACTTAAGCTTTTTCTGGTCAAGTAGTAGTAGTTCATTTTAAGCATTAGTCGACTAATTGCACGTTTGTTAATAAACCATTTAATCATTATAATGAGCCTTTATTTGGATACAAAGCCTATACAGTAAATGCTCAAGCACACATATAAGGCTTGCCACAGCAAACTGCAGAAAAAAAAACAATAAGGAGGCTGTATTACCATTTTAATAATAAATAATAAATGATGCATGCTTCATTTGGATTACATAATTGGAGAATATTTTTGTATTTGAATTGGTTCACTTGAAAGTAGACATTTTGCTCTCTATATATGTTCCCCTTTGAGGGAACATCGAACTGCGTCGAACGACACTTTGGGGGAAGCCCCTCAGCGTAGCGCCTCTGAAGTATGAATGAAACTAAGCCAATCTTGATTTGTGTTGCGTCATGACGTAATGTGTGACGGCATATGCGGAAGCTATAAAAAGGACGCCGGCACACAACAGAGACAGCTTTCTGTTCTTCAACAAGCGCTCTCTGTCTTGTTTGTCTTATTTGGTGTTGTATTGTCTAACATTCACAAGTATTACTTCACTTCACTTCACTTCACTTCGTATTATTATGGCAAGCACAAGCAGTTTCACGAGGAGTGTGCATTCCTGCCCACGTTATATCACGGGTGGGGACACACACCGTATGAGTGTGCATTGTTTGGGAGTGCAACATGCGCGGGCAGCCATCAAAGGGGCTGCTTGCGAGGATTGTGAGAGATTGCCAATCCGTGTGCTGTGCTCCCGTCTGGCCGTTTTCAGTGAGGATGGCCAGACTCGCAAGCCCCGTGGTGCGGGACCCATGTCCGCTGAGGCAGCGCGGCAACGCTCTTCATGGGGCTCGCAGATGGATCTGGCGGGGGATCTTGAGACTGCCGAGGCACGCTCTCGCGATTCATCCGCCAGTTCCGATGCTCTCTCACCTCACGTGGAAGCCCACCCCGCGGCTTCTACCGCACGAGTGGAGAGCCCGGTGCTTGAGCTGTCTGCTTCCGAGGAAGTAGACGTGCTCAGCATCGAAGGCGGGGATTTTGGGGATGACTCGCCACCCCGTGTCCCCCATAATGAGGAGCTGGTGGAGGTTGTCTCTCACTCAGTGGCCCGTCTTAATATCAGTTGGCCACATGAGAGGCAGGAAATGCTTATTAAAAGCAAGTTGGACGAGCGTTTCTTGCAACACAGAGAGCAACCTCGTCATCTGGGTTTACCGTTCTTTCCCGATTTACACAGCGAGAGAACGGTTATTGGATGATGCCTCGGGTGGAACAGCCGCTTGCCACCTATTTAGCCCCCGAGTCGGCATCATCCCTAAAAACCCCGGTGCTGCCCACTAAACCGTGCCGTGATACATCTGCGTTAGTGGGCAGGGCTTATATTGCAGTGGGTCGGGCTGGCACTAGTCTGCATACAATGGCAGTACTGCAAGCGTACCAGGCCGACCTTCTTAAAGATATTGATGAGGGCGAGGGTCCAACTCCGGAAATTATTGTGGAGTTGAGGAAGTCTGCAGATCTGTCTCTCCGAGTCACCAAGGAAACGGCCCGTGCTATTGGCCGTTCAATGGCAGCAATGGTGGTCCCGGAAAGACACTTATGGTTAAATCTGTCAGGCATCATGGAGAAAGACAGGGCTTTCCTCCTTGATGCCCCGATTTCACCTTCTGGCCTGTTCGGCGACTCAGTTAATGGCGTCGTCAACAGGTTTCAGGAGGCAAAGAAATAGTCTGCAGTCTTCAAACAATACCTCCCTCGCTGCTCGAGGCCTAAGAAGCCTGCCCCAAGCGGGCAGCTGCAGCCATCTGCCTACAGACAGGCGCAAGAAGAGAGCGTCACTTCTAGAGCCCCCCCACAGGCAGCCTGGGGGCATAGACGATGCTCTCAGCCTAAGCCTCAGCCTAAACCGGGCGACCTGAGGGCCGTCCTGCAGGTGAAGAAGGCTTCAACGAAGAGGTCCTTGCCAGCCTAGGCCCTCTGCGGGCGGCCCCACCCGTGGGGGTGTGATCGAGGTCGCCTCTTCCGTGGAGCCCACAGGAAATCGATGTTGACTGGTCGGTCTCCAGCAAACGCGCCCTGCACTGTCTGCCCCACAGGCTTGCGGCCAGGCACCATTCGCGTCCGCACATCAAGAATCGTTTTCGGTCGAACCCTGCCGGAAATCCGCTTCAGGGGGCCAAGAACGAATCCCGATTAATACCCGAAGCCAGCCTCGAGAGGCTGGTCCCCTTAGTAGAGTGTTTCGATGCATGGAAAAATCTCACAAATATTTCTCCTTGGGCTCTGCTCACCATTCAAAAGGGGTACAGACTACAGTTTGGTTCAACAGGGTGGTCTGGACTGTAGTCAACCCAGAGCAGAGTCAGGTATTGAAACAAGAAGTAAACTCTCTGCTGGTAAAGGAGGCTATAGAACCTATTCCTCCTCCAGACAGGGAGTCCAGCTTCTACAGTCGCTACTTCTTAGTTCCCAAGAAGGATGGGGGGCTGCGTCCAATAATAGATCTCAGGCACTTGAATCGGTCTCTGAGGAGATTCAGGTTCAAGATGCTCACTATTCCCATCATAGTGAACCAAATTCAATCCGAGGATTGGTTTGTCACGATAGTTCTGAAGGACGCATACTTCCACATTTCCATCCTTCCATCTCACAGGAAGTTCCTGAGGTTCGCCTTCGGGGGCGAGGCGTACCAATATTGGGTTCTTCCGTTCAGCCTAGCTCTCTCCCCTCGCACATTTACAAAATGTATGGATGCAGCTCTAGCCCCGCTGAGGCTTCAGGGTCTCAGGGTTCTGAATTATATCGACGACTGGCTGATTCTAGCCCAGTCACAAGAGCTGGCAGTTCGGCATCGAGATGTTGTCCTTGCCCACATCCAGAGCCTGGGGTTGAGACTCAACAGGAAAAAGAAGGTGTTGGCACCAGCCCAGAGAACCACGTTCCTGGGAGTGGTGTGGGATTCGGTCACGATGTGGGCACAATTGTCTCCTGCACGGATCAAATCCATCCTGGCCATGGTGACCAGGATAAAGCTAGGCCAGGCCGTCACTGTAAAACATTTCCAGAGAGTGTTAGGTCACATGGCAACAGCATCCAGTATCATTACATTCGGTCTCCTGCACATGAGGGCCTTGCAGTGGTGGTTGAAAACCAAGGGGTTCTCCCCGAGGGGAAACCCATTTCACATGATCAGGGTTACGCGCAGATGCCTTTGTTCCCTATCTATGTGGAAGAGAGCTTGGTTTCTGTCCCAAGGTCCCGTGATGGGAGCGCCATGTTGCCGGAAAGCCGTCTCGACAGACGCCTCCCTCACGGGCTGGGGCGCGGTCATGGACGGCCGCTGTACGAGAGGTCTATGGCAGGACCATCATTCCTCCTGGCATATAAACTGCCTGGAAATGTTGGCGGTGTTCCGAGCTATGAGGAGCTTCCTGCCGGATCTCAAGGGTCACCAAGTCCTTGTGAGGATGGACAATATGTCGGTGGTGGCCTATATAAACCATCAAGGGGGTCTGAAGTCTCGCCCTCTATGCAGACTGGTGCATCAGATCCTCTTGTGGTCCCAGGGGAAATTGTTGTCTCTCAGAGCAACATACATCCCAGGGAATCAGAATCAGGGAGCAGACATCCTGTCGAGGCAGGGGCTGAGGCCCGGGGAATGGAGACTCCATCCCGAGGTGGTGGAGTCAATATGTTCGGCCCAGTGGAAGTGGATCTATTCACGTCTCGAGAGACGACTCACTGTCCACTGTGGTTCTCCCTCACACATCCAGCCCCACTGGGGTTGGATGCCATGGTACAGACGTTGCCGAGGCTGCGTCTGTATGCCTTTCCCCCAATCGCTCTGCTCCCGGGAGTTCTAGAGAGGGTTCGTCGCAGCGGCATCAATCTATTATTGGTAGCCCCATTGTGGCCGGCCCGAGTATGGTTCTCAGACATAATATTACTCCTGGACGGCCCTCCATGGGAGCTTCCCATCAGGAGGGACCTGCTGACTCAGGCAGAGGGCTGAATACTTCACCCTAGGCCCGAACTATGGAAACTGTGTGTCTGGCCCCTGAGGGGACACAGTACAGAGAGGCCGGCCAGTCAGCAGGAGTAGTGGAGACGATACTCTAGCTCTCAGCTCTAGAGCTCCCTCCACGAGGTAATTGTACAGCCTAAAATGGAATGTTTTCACCGTTTGGTGTAGAGAGTGTGAGGTGGACCCAGTTAACTGCCCAGTGGCTTCAGCGCTGGAGTTCCTCCAAGATCGCTTCTCAGCTGGTCTTACCCCGTCCACTCTCAAGGTGTACGTGGCTGCCATTTCGGCTTTCCACGCTCCTCTGAGTGATGGGCCTCTGGGGAGACAGCCATTGGTCGTATGTTTCCTCCGTGAGGCTTGGAGGATAAGACCTGTGGCTCGTACCAGGGTTCCCACTTGGGACCTGGCGGTGGTTCTCGGAGGGTTGGTTGAGGCCTCCTTCGAACCGCTGGAGTCGGCTGAGGCCAAGACCTTTCCCTTAAGGTGGCTTTCTTGTTGGCCATTACTTCTCTGAGGAGGGTAGGAGATCTCAAGGCGCTCTCTATATCTGACGGGTGCCTGGAGTTTGCTCCAGGCGACATCAAAGCCATCCTACTTTCTAGGCCAGGCTATTTGCCCAAGGGGCCGTCTAATGTGCCATGGCATACGGTTCTGCCCACTTTTCATCCTCCACCTCAAGTGACGGTGGATGAGGAGAGACTTCACCTGCTCTGCCCTGTCAGAGCTCTCAAAATATATATCCAGAGGTCCTCCTCATGGCGGAAGTCAGACCAGTTGTTAGTCTGTTTCAGGTCACCCAAGAAGGGGCTTCCTGCTTCCAAACAGACCATTAGCAACTGGATTGTCCAAGCTATATCTATGGTCTACTAGGTGCGCAATTTGCCTTCACCTCTGGCCGTGAGGACTCATTCTACCAGAGGCATGGAGTCCTCTAGTGTCCTCCTCTCAGGGGCCCACATCCAGGAGGTCTGTGATGCAGCAGGATGGGCAACCCCTCACACTTTTATTAGATTTTACAGCCTGGACATTCCATCGACACCTGGCACCCTTGTGCTCTCGTCCTAAGTGTGCCTGTGCGCAGCTTCACACAAGGACAGGCAGGGCTCGTTGTGGCATAGTGGGTACTCGTTCCCCCAAAGTTTCGTTCGACGCAGTTCGATGGTCCCTCGAAGGGGAACGTCTCGGGTTACGACTGTAACCCTTGTTCCCCGAGAAAGGGAACGAGAACTGCGTCCCTTCGCCACACCTCCCCCTGCCTGGGAGAGCTTGCTTCATCACAGAAGCAGTCTCTGTTGTGTGCCAGTGGTCCTTTTTATAGCTTCCGCATATGCCGTCACACATAACGTCATGACGCAACACCAATCAAGATTGGATTCCTTTCATTCATACTTCAGAGGTGCTATGCTGAGGGGCTTCCCCCAAAGTGTCGTTCGACGCAGTTCTCATTCCCTTTCTCGGGGAACAAGGGTTACAGTCGTAACCCGAGATGTTTTCCTGTCTGTAAGGCAAGTATAAACAGAGTTTTGTGCTTAAGTTCACAGACTGAGACAGCAGAAAGTGCATCCTGTTTGCTTGCAAAAGTTAAACAAACTACAGCTAGTCCAAAATGCAGCAGAAAGAGTTCTTACTAGAACCAGGAAGTAGGGATGTCCCGATCAGGTTTTTTTGTCCTCGAGTCCGAGTCATTTGATTTTGAGTATCTGCCGATACCGAGTCCCGATCCGATACTTCTATAATACATAAAAAAAGAATAAAGAAGAGTGAAAAAACAGATCCAGGATCTTCAATAAATTACATTTTGAAATATATTCGAATATAAAACAGCTATTTTAAATAGGCTAGTAAAAATATTTCAAAATCTTACTGTTTTGCTGTACTTTGTATCAAATAAATGTCACGATCGGTGTTACAAAGAACCACGGGAGAGGGAACCAATTGCAGGTAAGTCTTTTATTAAAGGGTAATCCAAATAGAGTAAACAGTCCAGGCAGGGGTCGAGACCAAAACATCCATCCAAACATAAACAAGACACGAACACAAGGCAAGGGCAAGAGCTGACGGACATGAATTAAACAATCAACAAGGACTCCGTGACACATACACAGACAGACCGGGTATAAATACACAGAAGGTGAATGAGGGAACTGGAGACAGGTGGGGAATAATCAATTAACTCAACAAGGAGGAAGGTGACCAAATAAGGGAACAGACAGTTAATAAGGTGACAGACACCGTGGGAAAGGAGGACATCTAGTGGAAACCCAGGGACACAACCCAGACAATGTGACAGTACCCCCCCCTCTACGGAGCGGCTCCCAGACGCTCCACGACAGACACAAAACAGAGACCAGGAGGGAGGCGGACAGGTGGAGGCTCAGGGGGAGGGACGGAGGGCCAGAAAAGAAAAACATGAGGAACAGACACCAGAAGTGTGAACACCAAACAGGGAGACCAGGAGGGAGGAGGACTGGAGGAGGTTCAGGGGGAGGGATGGAGGGCCAGACTGACAGAGAGGAACAGGGACAGGAGTGAACACAAAAACAAAAAACAACATGAAGCCCCTCCAGGGCGGGGCAGAAGACCACCACGTCCGTGTGGTGGAGACTGGAGTCCCCCAGGGCGGAGCAGAGGACCACCACAACCGTGTGGTCAGGGCGGAAGCCCCCCAGGGCGGAGCAGAAGACCACCACAACCGTGTGGAAGAAGCCAGAGTCCTCCAGGGCGGAGCGGAAGACCCCCACAGCCGTGTGGTCAGGGCGGAAGGCCCCCAGGGCGGAGCAGAAGACCACCACAGCCATGTGGTCAGGACCAGAGCCCCCCAAGGCGGAGCAGACCTCCGTGCGGCTGGACCAACGGGACGACGAAACTCTGGTAATTCCCTGGTGTCCTTACTGGACTCCAGAAGATTGGTGCTTGCCTGACACTGCTCATGAAGATCATTGGTGACTTGCATTTGCTCATGAAGATCAGAGGTGACTTGCCTTTGTTCATGAAGATCAGAGGTGACTTGCCCCAGTCCCTGAAGATCAGCGGTGACTTTACTCAGTCCCTGAGGATCAGCGGTGACTAGCCCTGACTCTGGAGGATCAGCGGTGACTAGCCCTGACTCTGGAGGATCAGTGGTGACTAGCCCTGACTCTGGAGGATCAGCGGTGACTAGCCCTGACTCTGGAGGATCAGCGGTGACTAGCCCTGACTCTGGAAGATCAGCGGTGACTAGCCCTGACTCTGGAGGATCAGTGGTGACTAGCCCTGACTCTGGAGGATCAGCGGTGACTGGCACCTGACTCGACTCTGGAGGATCAGCGGTGACTGGCACCTGACTCGACTCTGGAGGATCAGCGGTGACTGGCACCTGACTCGACTCTGGAGGATCAGCGGTGACTGGCACCTGACTCGACTCTGGAGGATCAGCGGTGACTGGCACCTGACTCGACTCTGGAGGATCAGCGGTGACTGGCACCTGACTCGACTCTGGAGGATCAGCGGTGACTGGCACCTGACTCGACTCTGGAGGGTCCACTGGCACCTGACTCGACTCTGGAGGGTCCACTGGCACCTGACTCGACTCTGGAGGGTCAGCTGAGACTCTCATCCTGTGCAGCGGCGCTGGGCAAGCAGCCATCTTGGGCCATGACTCTGGACAGGCGGCCATCTTGTACTGTGGTGCTGGGCTGGCGGCCATCTGGGGTTGTGGTGCTGGACTGGCGGCCATCTTGTACTGTGGCGCTGGACCGGTGGCCAATTTGGGCATTGGCGCTGGGTTAGCGGCCATCTTGTGCTGTGGCGCTAGGCTGACGGCCATCTTGGGCTGTGGCGCTGAACCGGTGGCCAAAGTGGGCATTGGCGCTGGGCTGGCGGCCATCTTGTACTGTGACGCTGGACTGGTGGCCAATTTGGGCATTGGCGCTGGGTTGGCGGCCATCTTGGGCTGTGGCGCTGGAACGGTGGCCAATTTGGGCATTGGCGCTGGGTTAGCGGCCATCTTGTGCTGTGGCGCTTGGCTGGTAGCCATCCTGGGCAGTGATGCTGGAATGGCGGCCATCTTGGGTTGTGGCGCTTGGCTGGTAGCCATCCTGGGCAGTGGTGCTGGACTGGCGGCCATCTTGGGTTGTGGCGCTTGGCTGGTAGCCATCCTGGGCAGTGGTGCTGGACTGGCGGCCATCTTGGGTTGTGGCGCTTGGCTGGTTGCCATCCTGGGCAGTGGTGCTGGGCTGACGACCACCCCGCCGGAAGAGACAGAAGTGGCTGGGGCATCCCACCGAAGCCGATGCTGCAGGTAGCGCACGAATTCCCAGAATTCCAGTGTCTCTAACTGCGCCATCTCCTCCTGAGACACTGGATCATCCAGCCCGCCATTAAAATAGTCTTTAAGGGCTGCGTCATTGTATCCCATGCCCTCGGCCAGGGACCAGAACACCTGTGCCAGGGCACCCACCTCATTGCCCTCTTGGCGGAGGGCGATCAACTTCAGATACTTCGCCCTCCGCTCCGCCATCCTGGCTGGGGAGCGGGAAAAAGACATACCGCTGGTTCCTTGCATGACGGAGTCCTTCTGTCACGATCGGTGTTACAAAGAACCACGGGAGAGGGAACCAATTGCAGGTAAGTCTTTTATTAAAGGGTAATCCAAATAGAGTAAACAGTCCAGGCAGGGGTCGAGACCAAAACATCCATCCAAACATAAACAAGACACGAACACAAGGCAAGGGCAAGAGCTGACGGACATGAATTAAACAATCAACAAGGACTCCGTGACACATACACAGACAGACCGGGTATAAATACACAGAAGGTGAATGAGGGAACTGGAGACAGGTGGGGAATAATCAATTAACTCAACAAGGAGGAAGGTGACCAAATAAGGGAACAGACAGTTAATAAGGTGACAGACACCGTGGAAAAGGAGGACATCTAGTGGAAACCCAGGGACACAACCCAGACAATGTGACAATAAATGCAGGCTTGGTGAATAGAAGGGACTTCTTAAAAAAAAAAAACCTTAACAAGCTTACTGTTCAAAAACTTCTGACTGGTAGTATAGGCAACTTTATTTTTTCTCTAATTTCTAGCTTTTAATTGGCTTAGAAATCTATAAATGCTGGACAATAACAAATAATAATGATTTGTTTATATACTACAAACTCTGTTTATCACATAATAATGCAGAATAGTTGCTATACTGTAATAAGTACTATGTCAATCAGCACTGCATTGTTCATACTTTATTTATCACCTGCTGGAGATGACTTGAAGAACAATTTATTGTCGTGATCGTATATTAATGTCTTCGTGTTTGCATAATTTTCTGTTTTCCTGTGAGCACCACAGCATAGCTGGACGCTTTTGTCCATATTAGGAATATCCTGATATCAGCGCGAGAGCGCGTTCTGGCTTCGAGTATGAATGAAACACACACTGCATGAGAGTTTAGCGCTCTGTGATGTTCATCTCGCTGTATCCTGGGTCCGAATGAAATATCAGGTCATGCGCAAACTATCATGTCTCTTTGAGTTTGAATCTATATTTATTCACACCAGCTCTTGAAAACAAAGTGATTTCATGCCGCACGCGTCGCTGTTTCTGTGTGGAGTCAAAAGGGTCTAACTCTGTGCCACCGCATAACAAAAGATGTGTTAAAAATTAATGAGAATATATATATATCCGAGTCCTGATCGGGAGGTAACGTCCGATTCCGATCGAGTCTGAAACCACGCGATCGGGACCGATTTCCGATCACGTGATCGGATCTGGACATCCCTACCAGGAAGTATGACCATATTAGCCCGGTCCTGTCAACACTGCACTGGCTCCCTATCAAACATCGTATAGATTTTAAAATATTGCTTATTACTTATAAAGCCCTGAATGGTTTAGCACCTCATTATTTGAATGAGCTCCTTTTACATTATAATCCTCTACGTCCGCTACGTTCTCAAAACTCAAGCAATTTGATAATACCTAAAATATCAAAATCAACTGCGAACGGCAGATCCTTTTCCTATTTGTTCCTAAACTCTGGAATAACCTACCTAACATTGTTCGGGAGGCAGACACACTCTTTAAATCTAGATTAAATACCCATCTCTTTAACTTGGGTTACACATAACATACTAATATGCATTTAATATCCAAAGCTGTTAAAGGATTTTTAGGCTGCATTAATTAGGTAAACCGGAACCGGGAACACTCCCCATAACACCCGATGTACTTGCTACATCATTAGAAGAATGGCATCTACACTAATATTAGTCTGTTTCTCTCTTATTCCGAGGTCACTGTAGCCACCAAATCCAGTCTGTATCCAGATTAGAGGGTCACTGCAGTCACCCGGATCCAGTACATATCCAGACCAGATGGTGGATCAGCACCTAGAAAGGACCTCTACATCCCTGAAAGACAGCAGAGACCAGGACAACTAGAGCCCCAGATACAGATCCCCTGTAAAGACCTTGTCTCAGATGACCACCAGGACAAGACCACAGGAAACAGATGATTCTTCTGCACAATCTGACTTTGCTGCAGCCTGGAATTGAACTACTGGTTTCGTCTGGTCAGAGGAGAACTGGCGCCCCAACTGAGCCCCAAGGTTTTTTTCTCCATTCTGTCACCGATAGAGTTTTGGTTCCTTGCCGCTGTCACCTCTGACTTGCTTAGTTTGGGTCACTTCATCTACAGCAATATCGTTGACTTGATTGCAAATAAATGCACAGACACTATTTAAACTGAACAGAGATGACATCACTGAATTCAATGAAGAACTGCCTTTAACTGTCATTTTGCAATATTGACACACTGTTTTCCTAATGAATGTTGTTCAGTTGCTTTAACGCAATGCATTTTGTTTAAAGCGCTATATAAATAAAGGTGACTTAACTTGCATTATATTACAAAAGCGTAATGTTTTGTTGTTACTGTGAGTGCGGGGGCGGAATAAGCCATTCTGTTTAACAAATATGTCCACTGTAAAATCTTATTTTCATAATATGTTACCTGTGCAGTAATATTTATTGTCTATTTACATGAAAGAGCTGTCATTGGTTGTGATTTACCTTGGTTTCCCAGCCGGTTACCTGATAGAATCTCCTAACTGGATCTGCTTGCTGCTGCCTAAATTGGAAAAGTTGTTTATGGTCTTCTATCCAGTGCTGCCAGATCTCGCGAGACAAATAAGCAACCAGGCTTACAATTTACAATTCGTGGTGATGGATTTTAAACTGTGGGTACCAGTGACGCGCGGGTTAATGTATAAACAACTCGCACCCGACCAACATTTTCAACTAGCCCGCCCGCAACTCGGACCGCAAAAAAAAAGAAAAAGAAAATATTGTACCTGGCTTGCTTCCAGACTCGCATTTTTTAAAAGTAGTAAATGCATCTCCCCTTTATATTAATTTAATTACTTATAGCCTACAGCAGTGGTTTTCAACCTGTGGTATTGCAAGTTGGCCGCCAATTACTATTAAAAGAAATCATAATGTTGTTAATATATGTAAAAATGTCTAAGTCATAACATAATAACATAATTTCATATATATAATTAAACAACAAAAAAATAAATATTAAACAGTAACTGTTATTTTCTGTTCATTGCCATTCTAGGGCTGTGCAATAAATCGAAATCGGCATAAAATCGCAATTTGAGCGTGCACGATTTCTAAATAGCTTTATAGCATGATTTTCCGCGGCCCGACCTCCCACAGTATGCTATCTAATCCAATCAGAATGCAACGCACCTAGCACGAGAACAGAACAGACTGGGCATATGCCTACGTAACTCCAGGTTCACACACTGTCTGTGATGCGTCTTTTTTCCGAGCCCTTGTTAACTGATCAGAGCGTTCACACTGCACGCGGTAAAATAAAAATGTGCGAAAATAATTAATATCTAGCACATGAGCATAGAGAGAGTTGTGAGTGCACTGGACGCAGTTTGAGTGAGAGGAGACAGGTTTAATGCTGGTTTTGTGACAGAGCAAAGGAATCCGCATGCGAGCAGAGAGTTTCACGCTCATGCATTATTTTTATGTGCATTCACGTTACAATAATGCGCTCTTACTGCTGCTTCTGCACCTCATACACGTACTGTATATGCACTGCAGATGGAGTACGTGTGAACCTGTATAATATATAACAAATCTATTTCATCACCTGAGGCAACGCTACAATTAATGAGCTCTATGAACAATGCATGGCAAAATTGCAAAAAAAGGGATTTATTTATATTTTTGCCATAAACCTATAAATTTTGTTACACCTTTACTTAGTGATTTTTTTTTACTTATGTCTGTTCTAGAGACGTTACAACTCTTTGATAAGTTTAATTGGTTTTCTTTTGGAAATATGTTTCAAATTCATCCTGAATGCATTCATGACTTTAAAGCATATCTGTGTGTCAAAATCGAGATTAAAATCGATATCGCAAAATTGATCAAAGAAATCGCGATCGTTTTCTTTTTTTGGTCCATATCGCACAGCCCTAGTTCATCCAATAAATACAGTTAAACCATCTATCTTCTGAGTACTAAGTTATTAACCCAACAATAGCGGGGTCAGTAAAAATTTTTTGCAGTGGGCCGCACAAACATATGTGTTTGGTTGTGTGGGGGCGCGAGTTGAAAAAGATTGGGAACCACTGGCCTGGATAATAAGCGTTATGACCGCACACATAAGGCTTGTGACAAAGAACCGGTTAAAGTAATTATGAATGTGTCTAAATTAGCAAGAACAATTTGATTGTTTAGTAATAAACTGGTGTTCTCTTACGAGAGTTCTCTCGTACTGCGTCTTAGCTAAGACGCTACGGGAAAAGTCTGTTTTCACGAAATACTGAAGCAAAAAATTATCCTTAATTTTGAATTTTTGTAAAGCGCATTTGCAGCAGCACACAGCCATAGGCGAGACGGCTTGCTCGCTCATTGGCTGCTCTGCGGCAAGTGCACAGCCTATCAAGCGCAGGCTGATGCCATATCAGACCAATAAGGGCGCTTCGCACCCTTCACGCCACTTCCCGCCGAAACGGGTGTGGCCATACCTTATAAAAGGAGCTCGAAAAGGCTGACTCACCTGATTTTTCATCTCTTCAGCGAAGCTCACGCATCGCTGGATCACGGAGGAAGCAAGCGCCGTCTGAGAAGCATATCAGCGGGACGAGCCATTCTGAAGCTGCTGGCCTTCGCCGCCTTCCACTGCCGTTCCTGCTGCGCTGTCTGGCACCTATATCCTTTCAATTCTGTTATATCCAGCTGTTCTTTATGCGTGTGTGTGTGTTCGCCCTGCGACACACACTCGTAAAAGAGCTTGCGTCTTTTTTAAGATGCCTTCCTGCGGCTCGTCAGAGCCCCACTCAGCGAGGGAGACTGGTACGTCATCTGTGTCTCCTGCCTGGGTGAAGATCATGCAGCGCTCGCGCTCGTTGACGGCGGATGCCCTCACTGCGAGCTGTTGCCATGGTGACTCTGAGAACTCGCTTGGCCTTTTTCTCTGAGCCTGCATTCTCCACTGCGCTGAGGTGCCGTAAAAGCGCCGCTTCCAGAGGGCTGGGCGAGCTCCGAGGATCTCACGCCTTCTGCTCAGAAGCCCAGCAAACGAGCTGACATCGAGAAGGAGCCGAGGCGAGTGCTCACGCTGGCCGCGACGAGTCTCGGCCTCGAGTGGTCTGCACCGGCGCCTCTCCTCTCGTTCCCGGCTGGATGGTAGTTTCCTTTCGAATGAGCGTACTTCTCAAAGCCCGCCTCATTTCTTCCTGAGCTTCACGAAGAGGTGGCAAAGGCTTGGAACGCTCCATATTCAGCGCGAACTCGTTCGTCTGTCTCACTAGCATTCTCCACACTGGATGATGCTAAAAACAGGAAATACCAGTCACTTCCGCTGGTGGAACAGGCGATAGCGACGCACCTTTGTCCGCCCTCTGCTGGACGGCGGACGAAAGCGGTGTTGCCATCTGAAGCCTGCTGCATGACGTCAATTCTGCTCGCGCGAATCTTTTCTGCTGCTGAGCAGGCTGCGTCTGCACTTCACACGATAGCTGCTTCATCGAAGCGCCGGTGTACGAGTTCCGCTGTGGCCGAGCTCTCACCCAAGCGCGCCGCTGTTTCAGTTCCAGGAATTGTGACTGTCTCAGCATTTTCTGCAACGCACAAGCCTGCACGGTTGCCCGCTTGCCTGCACACAAAAGCCGTTATCACAACAGCTTCAGCAACGCAGCTCGAGACCCCCGTTCTCGCTCTACCGGCCGTCGCCCCGCGCCGGTAACAATATGTTCAATGCTGCTTGTAGCACCTTTTTGGAAGAACCAACCATGGTTCCCAGATTTGATGCGGTTAGCAGGCATCGCCTCGTGGCCAGTGCCATTGAGGAGGGACCTCCTCTCGCAGGCCAGGGGCTCGATTTGGCACCCTCAACCGGAGTTGTGGTCCCTCCATGTGTGGGCGCTCAACAGTTACCCGCTGATCTCTCAGTGGGAGTGCTAAATACCATCACTCAGGCTAGAGCTCCGTCGACACGACGGTTGTATGCCTCGAAGTGGTCAGTGTTCTCCAGCTGGTGCACAGCTCGGGGATGTTCACCCCTTAGTTGTGAGGTGACGGAGGTTATCTCCTTCCTACAGGAGCTGTTGGATAGCGTTTTCTGAAACAGCGCTCGGTCAGTCAATAGGAAGGAACGATTTGGTCATCCGCTTCCTTAGAGGAGCTAGGAGGCTGAATCCTCCCAGACCTCCGTCAGTCCCTATATGGGACCTCACGGCGGTTTTTGGAGGCCATGAAGGGTCCCCCTTTTAAGCCTATCCAATCGATTAGCCTCCAGCATCTGTCGTTCAGGACGGTATTCTTGTTGGCTCTCGCTTCAGTGAAGCGTGTGGGTGACCTGCACGCGCTCTCGGTGAGCCAGTCGTGCTTGGAGTTTGGGCCTAGTGACTCAAGGGTCATACTCAAGCCTAGGCGCGGTTATGTGCCAAAGTCCCTCAACACGCCGTTTCGGGCTCAGGTTATTGCCCTGTCTGCCCTGTCGGTGTCAGGAGAGGATGGAGACTTGAGTCTTCTTTGCCCTGTTAGGGTTTTTAAGAGCTTATGTGTCTCGCTCCGCTGTCTTTGGACAGACTGAGCAGCTGTTTGTCTCGTTCAGTGGATGTTCCAAGCGAATGGCTGTTTCGAGACAGACCCTATCCAGATGGATAGTTGACGCCATAGCGTTGGCTTACGCTTCCGTAAGGGGCGTCGCCTCGTCATGGGCGTGGTCTACTGGGATCTCCTTGCAGGATATATGTATGGCGGCAGGTTGGGCTTTGCCGTCTACATTTATCAGGTTCTATAACCTGGAGGTTCCCGCCTTGCAAGCAAGGCTGTTGTCGGTATTGCCGAATCAGGGCCCTGATGGGAATTCTGAGTTCGTGAGCGTTATGCGCTGCCGACTGTTATATGGGCAGTATTGCGTAAGACCCGCATTGCCACATTGGTCAGGCCTTGCCTCGACTGTGTGATGATTGTATTGCCGCATCTACGGGTGCCGCTAGATATGGGACGGAGGGCTCCCCCCCTCTCCTGTCCTGGGCTCTCTGTGAGTCCCTCGGGTGACTGTGCACTGTAAATCCTGGGCGTTGCTTCAGGTTTATTGGTGTGTGATCCCTGCGCGCACGGCGTTTTACATGGGGTGCCCATAGCGTCTTAGCTAAGACGCAGTACGAGAGAACTCTCGTAAGAGAAACGTAGTCGGTTACTAACGTAACCTCGGTTCTCTCTAGAAGAGGGAACGAGTACTGCGTTCACTGCCGTGCGTACGATTCACTCTGGTTCGCTTCGGCGATGAAATAAATCAGGTGAGTCAGCCTTTTCGAGCTCCTTTTATAAGGTTGGGCCACACCCGTTTCGGCGGGAAGTGGCGTGAAGGGCGTGAAGCGCCCTTATTGGTCTGATATGGCATCAGCCTGCGCTCGATAGGCTGTGCACTTGCCGCAGGGCGGCCAATGAGTGAGCAAACCGTCTCGCCTATGGCTGTTTGCTGCTGCAAATGCGCTTTACAAAAATTCAAAATTAAGGATAATTTTTTGCTTCAGTATTTCGTGAAAAGAGACTTTTCCCGTAGCGTCTTAGCTAAGTCGCAGTACTCGTTCCCTCTTCTAGAGAGAACCGAGGTTACGTTAGTAACCGAGTACGTTTTCTGTGTAGCTGCAAAGATGAAGTTGACGAAGTGGACTCGCCATGAACGTCAGAGAGAAATTTTCACATTTCATATGGATTACATAATCAGAGAGTAGCCTATTTATTTTGGTTCAAATATTTTAGTTTAAAAGTAGACATTTCAAGCTTTCTGTAATATATTGCCTATATTTAAACCCACCGACTAAAAGATTAAGACATTACCTGACCCAAATTATCAACCAAAGTTTCTACAGCTTTTTTCGTAGCTATTTCAGAATCTGGAAAAATTACTGGGGCTAACTTGTTACTGCAGTCGATAGAGCGATATGACTGTGTGTGATGTACGGCATGATAAATGCTCGTCACTTCTGCTGCCGAAACTTTGTCAGCCTGTAGGTCATTTGGTTAATTGAAAAACGATTGCACTGATTTGCATGTTTCTTGATGATATGCTTTTTTTCTGTGGTACTCAAATGCATGGCCGTAGCCAGCTATGAGGTCACCGAGTTTGGTTTATTGAAAAACGATTGCACTGATTTGCATGTTTCTTGATGATGTGCTTTCTTTCTGTGGTACTCACATGCATGGTCGTAGCCAGCTATGAGGTAAATTTTTTCATGTTCGAAAATAAAATTTGTTCTCTGATTGACTAATTTGCTTCTAAACTCCTCATTTGGGTTGGGAACCGAAAACCGGTTCTTATGCAGAACCCAATCTGTTTTGTGAAAAATACCGGAACCGTGCAAAATTCCTACGTTTCGGTTCCGAAAGCGGTTCTTATGCGATGTGTGTGCGAACTGCGGAGCGCTGGGAGTGTATCCTTTAATAGCGATGTCTCACCTCATGAATATTAATTACGTTGTCCGCCGCTTCCAGAAGCACAACCAATTAATGCATACACTCACTCAAACACACACTCACTCACACACAAACTCACAACGCTCACTCATACACAACGCTACTCATTTACTCCTTGCGTGAGATATTTTCTTGTTGACCAGCATGGCGAAGAGAAAGTCAAAAGTGTGGCTTCATTTCGAAAGGTTAAATGATGATGAAGCAAAATGTAACGCATGTGACAAGCTAATTACATGCAAAGCAGGCTGTACTAGCAATATGACTAAACATTTGCTACAGCGCCACGGAATCAACCTCAAAACATGCAATGTTTTCAACTGTTAAGGAAGACAACTGCACCTTGCATGTCCCCATCACCAGGTAGGAATTCATACATGGGTAAATGTATTATTTCAGTAGTAATAAAAAGTGTATATCATATCAATATTATTTATGTTTTTTTTTTTCAGATGTTAAACATAGTGCGCCAAGCGCGGGTAACCACGTAATGCGCCACACACCTGCTCGTGGAACGTCTGAGACTGTAACTCCGTTTACTTTATCGAGTAAAGGGAAAATGACCACAGAGATAATAAATGAGTGCCACAGGGCTGTTACACGGTTTATAGTGAAAGTGAAAACCAAATTTATAACTAGGTTTTATTCAGAGACAGAGAGGGAAAATGTATAAGACCGTTTCAGAGGTGTTCATTTGAACAGAATATTTAATTTCCATTTTTTTTCTTCATTTTAGGGAGATGACCAAGTGTCTTAACCCCAAATACCAACCAACCTCTAGGGACTGTTTAGCCAACCAGCTTATTCCTGCTTGGTATGACGCTGAAAGCAGAATGTAATTGATGCTCTCAAAAACATCCACAGTGCAGCAATAACAAGTGATGGATGAACCAGCATTACACAGGACCACTACATTACAGTCACACTACATTTTGTTAGTGAGGGGAAATGAAACAAACAGTCCTAAAAAGTAAGGCAGTCTATGACGTTCAGACAGGTCCTAATGCTGCCCAAGAAATAGAGACAATTTTGGAAGAGTTTGGAGTTAGGGAGAAAATAGTTGCAGTCACAGTGGACAATGCTGCAAACATGAATGTAGCTGTCAGTAGACTCCAGCTTAAAAAATGGCATGCTTTGCACATACACTGAACATTGCTGCACAGAAAATCTATTCAATTGACTCAGTTTCTCGATGGTGTGCACAAATCAGAAGTGTCATTGTATGGCTGAAGAGATCTTCAATGGCCAAGACTGTTTTGCAAGAGAAGCAACATCTCCTTAGTAAGTCATTTAATATTACTAAATAATGAGTTTTATTTTATTTTGTTTTATTATTATTTTATTTTATTAAGTTTTATTAATTGTTTTTCAGACCTGCCACAGCATACAGTAATCCGGGATGTCAGAACTCACTGGAATTCAATCTATCTAATGATAGACAGATTTCTTAAGCAATATCCTGCCATCCAAGCAGCTTCCATGGATACAAGGCTGAGAGGCTCAATGGAGAGGGACAGGTAGAAGAAATGAATGTGATACAGGATAACTGATAATGATCAATCTGATTAATTGTATAATGGACAATTTATTAGATGCAAGATTTAATGTTTACAAATTTCAGATTGGAACGGATCACTGACGAAGACCTCAAAAAGGCAGAGGAGTTTACAAAGCTCATGAGTGTAATGTACACTTCCACTCTATGTGTATCAAGTGACAGTAATCCAACCTGTGGCCAAGTCCTTTCTATCCTCCAGAAACTTGAAGAAACCTGCAAGTAGCTTATTTTTGAAGCGTGGATCCATCACTGTTGCCTCTTCAAGGAAGTGCCTGATGTCCTCATTCTTTAAGATAATAAATTCAAAACAAGTAATCTGTCAACGGTACTGAAGCACATTTGAACACTCTATTTGAATACCCTCCATGATAAGTAACGGTGCCATTGAAGATGCACCACACCTAGTAGTTCACACTTCACCATCACACTCCCTCCACTTAGTTTCACTCAGAATTGCCAATAGTATAATATTCTGCATTAATGCAAGTGATATATACAGACATGTTTGGTGTCATTTGAATTGTCTCAGGGCGACTGGTACAATGGTCTCACCCTTAGAAAATTAGATTAAAAAATAATACAGATCCTAAGAGTTAAGAGATATTTTGATTACTGTAATGGGAGTGTCCTTTTCCAGGGTCTTCCATGTAAATTACCTTCTGTTCCCATTGAGGTGTAAACTACCCTGGTCTAAGACTTGACCTAATTAAATTCCAATTGTTAGTTTCTGTCTTCCATCTCCGGGGGATGTTGGTTTTGGTCTGAGGTATTTAAAGGATTGCAGCAAAAGGATCGGGGCGATTCTGTAGCCAGAAAGCCCGTAGTGTTTGAATAACTCTACGCGCTGAAAGACCGAACACGTAGGAAACCTTCATCCAGCACCGGATACCTTCCTTGGGCCGAGTGCCTGGACCTTACAAAGTGGTGACCCCGACGTGATCTCCATACTTACGCGATTGACGTCTTCCCAGCGCGGATTTCAGTTTGATTCTCTCTGAGGATATGAGGTTTGAGCTTCTTCTTCCCAGTCTACAACTTTTCGCATCTTACATATAGACACACTTTTAGAACAGGTCGACAAACCCATTGTTACGGAGACCGTAGAAATCCGGTGGGGGGAGAAGCAACAGGGAAACATGGCTTTTCAGGGACAATACAGTGACAGTGTAGATCAGGAGATCATGGAAATTCAAGCATTACAAATAAAAGACACCCTTCTTCGTTTAAACGATAAAGGATTCAATCTTAAATGGAAAAACGACGAAATCATACCCTGGTTTTTGCCCGAGGGCAAAAAATTGGCATCTAAATCCAAATATATAAAAATACCGACTGCCATCATCTACCTTCTTCGTATAAATGACCTCGAGACAATAGCCGAAATCAAATGCACAATAGCAAGCATCAAAGAAATTGAAAAAGCACGCTCTGAAAAATTGCAAAAGCTAAGAGCACAGGTCGAGGCATTTACATTCGAAAGACAAGGTTGGGCAAGAAAGAGTGAGATGATGTCAAGAAAAATCCAAGAGCTTCAAAAGAAACTCCAAAATGGCAATAATTGTATATCAGCTCTTGAAGACTGCTGTGATAATGCAGGCCTCTCAGTGGCTGCAGTTAAGCAAGCAGCACTGGATAAAACCTTTGATTATGATAGAAGCAGCGATAGTGACGATGATGATGTTGCTGCATTAGAGAGTCAAACACAGAGAGAAACTCGTAACCGAGCTCCTGTTCAGAGACACAAAATCAGCAAAGTCCAATTAAAACCAGAGCAAAATCCAGCAAAAACCCCTCTAAATCAGTGAGAGTTGCTGTAATCAAAACTCAAAATGCAAACGATGAAATAACCATAATTAGCCACCCGTTAACACCCGTCAAAGCCCCACAATATTGCATCTGCACAGTGGTTAACAGAAGGGAATTATTCTAAAAGCAATGGGGCTGAAAAGCATGTCCACTTCTTGGAGGAGGTGACTTGCTGTGATGAATCTAGAACTTTAGGTTCAGAGGAAGCCTGTGCCAACTGCTCAAGATAGTGTGCCGATTTCAGTTCTTAAGGAGATGCAGCACCACAATGGCGCAGAGTCGTGGACCAGAGCGCATGGTGTAAAGAAAGCATTAGAGAGTCATGAAAATCCTCAAACTTCAGGAGAACACAGCAAACAAACCTGTTGCAAAGATAGCAGGTTTTGTTCTTCCTGTCAGAAAATAGGCCATACAGAGGAAAAATGCTGGTCGCTGGGAAGGTGTAGACCACCTTATTTTCTGAAACGTAGGTTATCATTTTCTAAAGGCAAAGATCAGGGGTTTACATGTAACAAGTCTTCATCAGGCAAAACTCTTAGTGAGTTGACTGCATTGTTCATGCAAGGCCTTCAGCTACTGACTTCACTTGCTAGTGGCTTAGCAGCTTAATAGCATTGAGTTTAATATGGAAACATCCAAATTTCAATAATCCTGTTTGCATTTTCAAATGTATAATTGTGCTAAACATTGTGTGCATAGAACACACATTTTAGTTGTTTGTGCTACTAAAAGTACACATAGATTAGTGGAGTTTATTCTTTAACCTGTTAGCCAGCACCCCCCATTATTGGACTCACAGCTGAAAGTGCTCTACCAAACTTATAATTGTAACAGTTTCCTACTTCAGTGTGTTACAAACATAGTTTTGGTGTCTTTGGAAAGAAGACACTTTGGGCTTTACTTTTTATCAACCAGATTTGATAATGCTCAAAAATATTAAAAGTTATAGACACTGAAGTGCCTTGAATTTTTTTTTACCACAATATATTATTATATATTAAATATATATATATTTTTTATATAAAAATACATGAAATGAGTCCTGGAGCAATCTAGAAAAGTAATGGGTTGAAAGCCACATGTCTCATGAATTTCTATTTAAAATCTTAATAAGATATCATGAAAAATGAGACTCCTGCAAATATTTTTCTGAGAATATGTCAAGACCCCCCAAATATAAAAAAATATATATTTCCCAAAAGTATTGAAGGCTTCTACAAACTATTTAGTCAGTAAACATATCACTGCATAGTTTTTTTCAATTATAAAACACTAGACAGAAACTTAGACATCATATAAATTATTTATTTGAGCACTAGAAAAATACAAAAAGAATAATTTGAGTAAGAAAAATAAGAATAATAAGAAAAATAAAAAAAGATTTAACTTTGTTTGCCAATTACAGAAAATCCTGAGATTGCTATAAATGCAGCATTTACAATGAATTACGATTCAAATAAGTGCTGATGGCCACTTATACAAATGGTAATAACACAAATGTGCCATAAAAGTAAATAATCCACTCTCTCTATTCACATAGACGCGTTCAATTTGATAGCCGTGATCATACAGTAATAGCGAGCTGATTTGGGCTGATTTGCACTCAAACAGATGGTAATCATGCAGATACATTCACATTCAACATAAAACACACTCTCACATATATAAAAACTGTTGAAAAAAATAAAACAAACAAAGAAAAAGGCGATCGCTATAAGTTCCGCCTCCATCATCCAAAGGAGCACCAAATTAAAATATACTATCTTTCGCCTATCTTTCATTCATTCTTTTTTCGGTGGATCGCCTCATTCTGTTTGTGACACTATACGCTGCAAAATCATGCCGTTTTTTTACTACCAAGACGCAGTGTCCGACCGTGAGTTATTCCATATCGGACGCAAACAGTTCTGTCGCTGAAGAACTGAAACATAAACAAAGGAATTATGATCCATATTACAACGTTATTGCTTCATTGGACTAAACGTGCTTCATGAGATGTCATTCAGTGGACCCTTACCTTTCTAACTAAACTGGGATTTACAGCTGTGGATGTGTTTATGACTCGTTATTACGACGGATCTGGTATGTACAGCATTTCTAATGTTCATGTTTGTATGTGTACTGCTTACACAAATGTAGCAAAAACAGTCTTTATAAGTTTTCCATTGAAAAACAGCGATCTGTCGTCGATGCTTGAGGCTTAGATCTTTATAATGATACATAGTTTGCCAGGATTAAATTTGTACCGTTTCATTTAATCTATTCATAAACACTGACATGTGCGAGTTGAAAGGGTTTCAGGACGAGGGCGTCGGGGTGCAGGCTAAGAGGTTAAATTCCAATTGTTAGTTTCTGTCTTCCATCTCCGGGGGATGTTGGTTTTGGTCTGAAGTATTTAAAGGATTGCAGCAAAAGGATCAGGGCGATTCTGTAGCCAGAAAGCCCGTAGTGTGGTGTGTCTCTTCACTTCATGGAGTTAATTGGTATTAAGTAAAGTCAGCGCTCTCATTGCACGTCTTCTAGAACCCAGAGCCGAGGACAACTGAATCATGGGTCGCCTTCAACACGTTCTTAAATCCAAGGTATCCAATTCAATCGTGCAGATAACAAACAGTTATTTCAACTATATTTAGTTTCAATAAAACTTCTGTCATGACAAACTTTGAGCCCTCAGCACTTCCGGCAACTCCACTCTCTGTCACACGTGACGTCACAGGAATTCTCCTCCACAGCATCAAACCGCAGCGCCCCCAAGCGGCAGCAAGACGTAATTCCATCTGCACTCATTCAACCTGATCTCTCTTCTCTACGCTCACATTTCGTTCATAAAACTCCACTCACAAACATCCTTTCATCCCAACATCCATTCATATACCCTTCTTTTCAGCTGATTACAGCAATACAGCTCACAGCTCAAAGACACGCAGGCTGGTCAAATTGAACAGTTAATAATTTAACTGTTCATCCCATGAACAGTTTTAATTAATTTAAATTTAATTTAATTTCTTTAGTCTTCGCTCATGCAGACCAGCCGGTCTCCCTTCAACCTCCAATTCTATTTAAATCTTCTTTTCATTCTCTACCTCCCAACCTCCCTCTCTCACTGCATCTTGCAACACACCCCACTCACAAACATCCTTTCATCCCAACATCCTTTTTCCACCCAAACTTCAGCTGTTTACAGGAATATGGCCCTGTGTTTCTAATTATCTCTAACAAATCTGACATCCACCGTGTCATAATGTTGTTACTTCTGCTCAAATAGCATTATTAAATCCGCAGCTATCACCACCATGGTGGTACCTCAGGTGGATGACCACACAGCTAACAACAGCACCACCACTACAGTGCCTCAGCGGTCGAGCCTGCAGTTAACAACGAACATACAGCTACAACAGCACCGCCACCAGCGCCTCAGGCGAAATGATCATACAGCTACAACAGCACCGCCACCAGCGCTTCAGGTGAAACGATCATACAGCTGCAACAGCACCGCCACCAGTGCCTCAGGCGAAATGATCATACAGCTACAACAGCAGCGCCACCAGCGACTCAGGCGAAACGATCATACAGCTACAACAGCAGCACCACCAGGGACTCAAGCGAAACGATCATACAGCTACAACAGCACCGCCAACAGTGCCTCAGGCGAAATGATCATACAGCTACAACAGCAGCGCCACCAGTGACTCAGGCGAAACGATCATACAGCTACAACAGCACCGCCACCAGCGCCTCAGGCGAAACGATCATACAGCTACAAAAGCACCGCCACCAGCGCCTCAGGCGAAACGATCATACAGCTACAACAGCACCGCCAGCAGCGCCTCAAGTGAAACAATCATTCAGCTACAACAGCACCACCACAGCAGAGCCTCAGGTGAAACGATCATTCAGCTACAGCAGCACCACTACAGCAGAGCCTCAGGCAAATGGTCAAACAGTTAACAACCGCACCACTAAGGCAGCGCCTCAGCGGAAGAGCCCTCAGCAAACCACACCACCACGGTGGCGCTTCAGGCGGACATCCCGCAGCTAACAACAGCACCACTGCAGCAGCACCTCAAGTGGACGAGCCTGCAGCTAACAACAGCACTGTTATCTTATTCAGGCTAGATCAGTCATTGTGAACGCACAGTCCTAAGTGCATGTCTAAGACTGCTGACTGTTTCTATAGCAACCGGGAAGCTTCTAACGGCAGCTGCAGTGACGCGTTGACTTACTTTTCGGCTCTTTCCTTCCTCTCTCCCTACCTTCCCTACCTCCTCCCCCTCCTATATCCTCTCATCCCAACATCCCTTCTTCCACCCTTCCTCTCTCCCTACCTTCCCCTACCTCCTCCCCCCTCCTATATCCTCTCATCCTCAACCCCCCCCACTCAAAGACATCCTTTCATCCCATCATCCTTTCTTCCACCCTTCCTTCAGCCACTGTCAAGGCTGCCTCTCGTCTACAGGCGCCTTCACACCTGTGCATTCCGTGAAGGTGCCACGCGAGAAACTCCTGCTCTCATAACCCTACGACACCAGCAGACTGACTTGCAAAGCACCTCCGCACTCCTATGAAGAACCTGACATGGTCAACAGGTCACTAGCAGAAGAGACTGTATTAAATCAACTTATCTTCTCTCCATGACACTCTCATTCCAACCATTAACCATATCACAACCACAGAAAACTCATTCACTTAGCAAACCACGGAGCTGGCCGACCAAAGCCGATACCACTAAATGCCAAGTCTTGCCTATCCATCATGAATCCGGTGAGGCTTCTGAGATGGTGCCGTTAATTCACCATCTCAGAGCCTCATTCATTTGCAGAAGCAGCCTAGGATGTTGGCCGTATTCTTAACCATGTCCTACAGAAAAACTGCTATTGCATAAAACGCAAAAATCTCTCTCTGCTTCGCCATTTACGTACAGGTCTTAACCAAGAGTATGTTGCGGTCCATTCGCTATTTTCTCTTTTTCGTGGCCACACTGGCCATGGCTGCTTAACCTGACCGAACAGCCTGCGCGCTCTCCAATTTGAGATTGTTGACAATGTTGAGCATGATGTTGAGGAGGCATTTGTGCACCAGTCAACATTTGATTGACGTACGACTCAGCCTATCGACTAACACTTTTATTGCCCTCCCCTGAACTATTGGACATAAGTTAACAGTACGCCTATGGACGTATCCGTGTATTTATATATCGTATAGATATAGAAAATATTGCTTATTACTTTATATAGCCCTGAATAATTTTGCACCTCAGTATTTAAATGAGCTCCTTTTACATTATAAGTCCTCTACGTCCGCTACGTTCTCAAAACTCAGGCAATATCATAATACCTAGAATATCAAAACCAACTGCGGGCGGCAGATCCCTTTCCTATTTGGCGCCTAAACTCTGGAATAACCTACCCTACCTAACATTGTTCGGGAGGCAGACACACTCTTGCAGTTTAAATCTAGATTAAAGACCCATCTCTTTAACCTGGTTTACACATTACATACTAATATGTTTTTAATATCCAAATCCGTTAATGGATTTTTAGGCTGCATTAATTAGGTAAACCGGAACCAAATATCATTAAAAATATTTTTGGATGACTCGTAACTGCGGGTAACTGCGGGTAACTGCGGATGACCGCAGACATCTGCTCATTTTCGATCAACCTGCGCATCACTGGTGGGTACAGATTGTCAATTTAAATCCATGTGGATAGATTGGTAAACTGTGCGCAGTTTTACAAAACTACACACATGGAACAGTTTAGTTATTTTTCAAATTTATTTAAAGTTTACATCACTCACTGATGATGTTTTCCTATACTATATAAATTACAAAAGTTTAATTGGCATCTTTATTTCAAACGACCCGGCTGACCGCGACCCGAATATCATTAAAAATATTTTTGGTTGACTCGTAACCGCGGGTAACCGCGGATGACCACAGGCATCCGCTCATTTTCGATCAACCCGCGCATCACTGGTGGGTACAGATTGTCAATTTACATCCATGTGGAGAGATTGGTAAACTGTGCGCAGTTTTACAAAACTGCACACATGGAACAGTTTATTTATTTTTCAAATTTATTTAAAGTTTACAACACTCACTGACGACATTTTCCTAACCAGAAAAAAACAAAAAACAAACTGATTGCCCTGCTCTGCCTCTGATTCTCTAGTACTCGTTGCCATCTGGGTCACAGCCAATTAGAAGCAGGAAGTGGGTGGGAAAAAACTCTGCTGTCTCCTGTGTGTATGTGAAAAATGGAGGGACAGAGAGAACAGGCTAGAACTCCAACGTTTAAATATCTGCTTGATAACTTATTATGGAGCTGGGAACAAGCCCCCAAAAAAGCGACTTTACACAAAAACAAGCCCAAAGTCGCGTATAATAAGCGGACTTGGCAACACTGCTTCTATTTTGTGTTACTGAAGTGAGAAGAAACACACAATCCATAAGAATAAATGATCAACTATGGACACACAAAAGTAAAATAATATATTGTACTTTTACCTCTTGAATGTAGTTACTTTTATGTACAGTACATTAAGCTAATCTTACATTCTCTTAGTAATAAACTCTGAAGTATTCAGAACAGCGATTAATTTTTTTAATGAAATTTATCATAAACATTTATTTATTTATTTAAAATGTATCATATTATAGCACATCATACGCCATGTGGCTATTTTGTGAATGGCTGGGATGTTACATTTAGATGTAGTTGCTCAAACCTGACCTTACGAGCTTTGGCCTTAGCAAACCTTGCAATCACATATTTCATATCCAGTGACTTCCTAATTTCCTGCTCGATGGAGATAACAGCAAGTACAAACAGCCTTTCCGGAGACATTGTTGAACTAAGGTATGCTTTGATTAGTTTCAGTGATAACAAGCTTCTCTCATTTAAAGCTACTATTACAGGAAGAGTGAGAAGTAGTCTTAAAGCTATACTCAAATTTGTATACAAGTCTAGTATATTCTTTTTATATAAATATACAGGTGCTTCTCAATAAATTAGAATGTCAAGGAAAAGTTCATTTATTTCAGTAATTCAACTCATTTGGGGTTGAATAAATTCAATGCACACAGACTGAAGCAGTTTAAGTCTTTGTTTCTTTTAATTGTGATAATTTTGTCTCACATTTAACAAAACCCCACCAGTTCACTAGCTCAACAAATTAGAATACGTCATAAAACCAATACTACTACTATTACTACTACTACTACTAATAATAATAATAAAAAAAAACATTTAGTGAATTGTTGGCCTTCTGGAAAGTATGTTAATTTACTGTACATGTACTCAATACTTGGTAGGGGCTTCTTTTGCTTTAATTACTGACTCAATTGGCATGGAGGTTATCAGTTTGTGGCACTACTGAGGTGGTATGGAAGCCCAGGTTTCTTTAACAGTGGCCTTCAGCTCATCTGAATTGCTTGGTCTCTTGTTTCTCATCTTTCTCTTGACAATAGACCATAGATAGCCCAGTTAAGCACACCAGCACCATGGTCATTTAACCAACTTTTGCTGCTTTTGGCAGTGCAGGCAGGTGCCAATTCCTGCTGAAAAATGAAATCAGCATCTTCAAAAAGCTGGTCAGCTGAAGGAAGCATGAAGTGCTCCAATATTTCTTGGTAAACGGGTACAGTGACTTTGGTTTTCAAAAAACACAATGGATTAACATCTGCAGATGACATAGCACCCCAAATCATCACAGACTGTGGAAACATAACACTGGACTTCAAGCAACCTGGGCTATGAGCTTCTCCACCCTTCCTCCAGACTCTAGGACCTTGGTTTGCAAATGAAATACAAAACATGCTATCATCTGAAAAAAGGACTTTGAACCAATGGCAACAGTCCATTTCTTCTTCTCCTTAGTTCAGGTAAGATGCCTCTGACATTGTCTGTGGTACAGGAGTGGCTTAATAAGAGGAATACGACGAATGTAGCCAAATATCCTTGACACGTCTGTGTGTAGTGGCTCTTGATGCCTTGACCCCGGCCTTAGTGCATTCCTTGTGAAGTTCTCTAAAATTCTTGAATATAGTTTGCTTGACAATCCTCATAAGGCTGCGGTTCTCTCGGTTGATTCTGCATATTTTTCTTCAACACTTTTTTGTTCCACTCAACTTTGTTAACATGCTTGTATACAGCAATCTGTGAATAGCCAGCTTATTGGCAATTAATTTTTGTGACTTACACTCCTTGTGAAGGGTGTCAATGATTGTCAGAGACCATTTTGAAGGCTCGGAAACCTTTGCAGGTGTTTTGAGTTGATTAGCTGATTGGCATGTCATCATATTCTAATTTGTTGAGATCATGAATAGGTGGGTTTTTGTTAAATGTGAGCCGAAATCATCACAATTAAAAGAACCACAGACTTAGACTACTTCAGTCTGTGTGCACTGAATTGATTAAATATATGAGCTTCACAATTTGAGTTGAATTACTGAAATAAATTAACTTCCTCGACATTCTAGTTTATTGAGAAGCACCTGTGTGTGTGTGTGTGTGTGTGTGTGTGTGTGTGTATGTGTGTGTGTATATATATATATATATATATATATATATATATATATATATATATACAGTCGTGCCCAAAAGTTTTGATAATTACATAAATATTGGAAATTGGAAAAGTTGCTGCTTAAGTTTTTATAATAGCAATTTGCATATACTCCAGAATGTTATGAAGAGTGATCAGATGAATTGCATAGTCCTTCTTTGCCATGAAAATTAACTTAATCCCAAAAAAACCTTTCCACTGCATTTCATTGCTGTCATTAAAGGACCTGCTGAGATCATTTCAGTAATCGTCTTGTTAACTCAGGTGAGAATGTTGACGAGCACAAGGCTGGAGATCATTATGTCAGGCTGATTGGGTTAGAATGGCAGACTTGACATGTTAAAAGGAGGGTGTAGGGGATTTTACAGTTAAAACCCAAGGACCAGATATGTCGCAATGAAGACCAGGAGTCAGAGATGAGTTAAATTAATAATAATAATTTTACTTGAAGAAAATAGTTAGCAATTTCATCAGCAGAAGTCAGCTTCAATACTCACCACGGAGTTCGTAGGCCGCCCCCGTACAACTCAAAATCAACCACAGTTATACCCTGACAGAGGATACTAATTGCATCAATACATAAGTCAACAAAATTCTGATTGGTTCCAAAACCTAGATAAACTCTCCAAAGACGTATATCTGATACGCTGGACACTGGCAGTTGATCGTTTGTCCTGGGACTGTCTGAGCTTCTCCCTGTACAGACAGATACTAACACACATACACTTAGAACTTGTGGACAGATACACAGTTACACACACATAATATGTGGACATTAATCTTGAGGAAAAGAAATACAGGGTAGAACAGGATTCTTTAATATCTCATAAGCGCACATAAGGTTACACATTTCACTCTTGCCATAACTTGATTAATAGTCAAACAAGAAATCATGTAATAATATAATTAATATCAGTATGAAGGATATGGGAACTCGGCATCCACTCCTTCAATGGTGATGCTTGAAATCATTGTTCTTCCATTGTTAACCATGGTGACCTGCAAAGAAACGCGTGCAGCCATCATTGCGTTGCATAAAAATGGCTTCACAGGCAAGGATATTGTGGCTACTAAGATTGAACCTAAATCAACAATTTATAGGATCATCAAGAACTTCAAGGAAAGAGGTTCAATTCTTGTTAAGAAGGCTTCAGGGCGTCCAAGAAAGTCCAGCAAGCGCCAGGATAGTCTCCTAAAGAGGATTCAGCTGCGGGATCGGAGTGCCACCAGTGCAGAGCTTGCTCAGGAATGGCAGCAGGCAGGTGTGAGCGCATCTGCACGCACAGTGAGGCGAAGACTTTTGGAAGATGGCCTGGTGTCAAGAAGGGAAGCAAAGAAGCCACTTCTCTCCAAAAAAAACATCAGGGACAGATTGATCTTCTGCAGAAAGTATAGTGAATGGACTGCTAAGGACTGGGGCAAAGTCATATTCTCCGATGAAGCCCCTTTCCGATTGTTTGGGGCATCTGGAAAAAGGCTTGTCCGGAGAAGAAAAGGTGAGCGCTACCATCAGTCCTGTGTCAGTAAAGCATCCTGACACCATTTATGTGTGGGGTTGCTTCTCATCCAAGGGAGTAGGCTCACTCACAATTCTGCCCAAAAACACAGCCATGAATAAAGAATGGTACCAAAACACCCTCCAACAGCAACTTCTTCCAACAATCCAACAACAGTTTGGTGAAGAACAATGCCAAGAGTGTGCAAAGCAGTAATCAAAGCAAAAGGTGGCTACTTTGAAGAACCTAGAATATGACATATTTTCAGTTGTTTCACACTTTTTTGTTATGTATATAATTCAAGTTTCAATTTAATTCAAGTTTATTTGTATAGCGCTTTTTACAATACAAATCGTTACAAAGCAACTTTACAGAAAATTATGTTTCTACAATATTTAGTAGTAGCTAGTAGTTTGTGCACGTTTGACAGGATTTTAGAAAAATAAAAATAATAATAATAATACAAGACGTAGTCAGCTAGATGATGAACTATCAATATTATTAATTAATAGTAATTATATGATGCAGTCACACATGTAGCAATAATTGTTAGTTCTGTTTGTTGATTCAAGGTTAGGATCATCTGGGGTCCTCTGAGGGTCAGCATCATCTCTTCTCAGGTGTTCTGGATCCAGACTGGAGCTTGTGTAAATCCTAGTTACCACGGGATGTAAACCCCATTGGCAAAACATAGAAACAAAATAGAGACATCATTAGCATAGCTGCTGATCCAACAAAGTGAAATTAGTTTAACCCAAGCTAAAGAATAAAAATGCAGATGCAACTACACTCACAATTTAAGAGATACATTATTCGAATGCTTGGCGAAAGAGATGCGTTTTTAATCTAGATTTAAACAGAGAGAGTGTGTCTGAACCCCGAACATTATCAGGAAGGCTATTCCAGAGTTTGGGAGCCAAATGTGAAAAAGCTCTACCTCCTTTAGTGGACTTTGCTATCCTAGGAACTACCAAAAGTCCAGCGTTTTAGGACCTTAGGGTGCGTGATGGGTTGTAGCGTGGTAGAAGGCTAGTTAGGTACGCAGGAGCTAAACCATTTAGGGCCTTATAGGTAAGTAATGATAATTTGTAACTGATACGGAACTTAATAGGTAGCCAGTGCAGAGACTGTAAAATTGGGGTAATATGATCATATTTTCTTGCCCTGGTAAGGACTCTAGCTGCTGCATTTTGTACTACCTGTAGCTTGTTTATTGACGAAGCAGGACAACCACCTAGAATTGCATTACAATAGTCCAGTCTAGAGGTCATGAAAGCATGAACTAGCTTTTCTGCATCAGAAACAGATAACATGTTTCGTAGCTTGGATAATTCCATATATAATTCCACGTTAATTCATAGTTTTGATGCCTCAGTGTGAATCTACAATGTTCATAGTCATGAAAATAAAGAAAACTCTTTGAATGAGATGAGATATATATATATATATATATATATATATATATATATATATATATATATATATATATATATATATATATATATATATATATATATATATAGTCCAGCATCTCAAATGGTGAAGAGAAATGCGTTGGAAAGGACCTAACTTCACCCTTTAACTCAAGCTTAAGGTCTTTTGCATCAATGTCATCCATTTTCAACTCTAATCTGTGGCAGCATTCATCCAGCTTCCCTTCATTCTTAGTATTTCTCATTATTTCAATAAAGTAGAGAAATCCATGAAGCTTGTAGAAGATTTTCATGTTGGAAATATGCCATCTGTTGTGACAAGATCAGTATACTGTATATTAGAGGTAGGAAAAAACTCTCTTTTGAAGAGCTCTTTTAATGTTGACTGAGCCTGCTGTTCCCTCATACTCAAACAGTTTTTTTTTTCTCTGACACTAACCCCCACCTCAGCCCAGCTCATCACCACTTCAAGCTTTTCTGCTGTCTCCCTAGCATCTGTTTTAGCTAAATTAAATCCATGATTGCGAAATTCCTGTAGAATTTTTTTCACTGCCCTGATTTCTTCCCTCACTGTCTCAAAATGAAACTTTGGGGTACTGCAGGATCTTTATTTATCTGGAACAACACATTGTACTCAATTGTACACAATGGTACTTACCACAAAAGGCCATCTCTGCAGCTCTTGGCAGATGCTTTCAGCTGTTGAAACGACATCTGCATCTGGTTTATCTGTGGCATAATCCTTTAGAGCAGTTAATGCCTTTACAATTTCAGGCAGTTGGTAACGAATAGCTTTAACATCTTCAACTCTACACTCCCACCTGGTGGCTGACAATGCCTTCAGTGTAAAATTCTTGACATGTTCTTTGAGAATTGTCCAGCGGTGAACTGAGGAGCTGAAAGGAGCTGCATGTTGCTCCCATTATCGTAACACTGGCCTCGATAGTTGTACAGATCCAATCCTAGTGTTTCTAGGTGGCCTAAAAATGTATGGCATCAGCTTTTTCCTGTTGTGTCAAATGCCTGAAGAAATCCAACATAGTGCTCATGGATGGAGACACCCTTTGATAACTCAAAATTAACAATTCTTAGCACCACTGACAGCTGCTAATTGTGACTGATGTCTGGAGTGCATCCATGATCATTGCATGGTATTTGGCTGTTTTTACTCTCTAAACAGTTGCACATTTTGACACAATGGAAATTAGTTTATTTTGAATATGTTTACTTAAAAAAGTGCCACTTAGCTCTTTTGCCTGAAATCTCCTCAAATACTCACACTTCACTGGATCAAACTGAGCCATTAATTGTACTTGTCCAAGAAAATTTCCATTACCAGACTCAAACAATCTGTCGGAGTGGCCACGGAAAGCAAGAGTGTGGTCTGCCAGATGGTTTACAAATGTAGTAAGTCTTCTTAAAGTCTCTTTCCAGTGGATGACTTCAAGAGCAATTCGATGGTTTATCTGATCTATAGCTGTTTGTTTGTAGTTTTTGTAAAATATTACGCCAAGTATCCATGGTTGTTATATGTTCAGCAGACCTCTTATGCTGTCTCAAGTGGGCTGCGAGATTTTTCCAGTTATTGAACCCATCCACACTTAGCTGAGTGTCATTTTCTTGATTACCAAACAGGCGGCAAAAAAAGCACATACAGTAACACAGTTTCTTTTTTTTTTTCACTATACATGATCCAGGACCTCTTTAACTTTTCTCCGTTCTTCTTTTGCAGGTAATAGTAGCTGTTTCTAAATCTTTGCCCTTCTTTCTTTTTTTTTTTTTTAATAAGTGAGAGAAAACGTTTTATTAATTTAAAAATTATTTCCTATCTGGTAACACTTTATTTTGATGGTTCCCCTATAGATAGTCTGCTGACTATAAGTTACGTTGCACATCCATATCTACATACTCTCATCAGGGGAGAATCTGTAGATAGTTTATTAAACATTATGTAGCAATCATTACATTGTCTATAACACGTAAGCATCTATTAAACATTTGGTCAGTAAAGTGTTATCTACACATTATAAATTTAGGTTGTAGATGTTCAACAGCATATTGGCAGACATACAACAAATCCTCAACAATTTCTCAGTACCTTTATATGAGTAAGTAAGAGCATTTTAGTAGTCAGCATGCAGCTGTTAACCAGTGTATCAAAAGACTTTTTTAAAGTACACATTCAGTTGTCTATGAGTAGCAACACAAGATCATTTCAAATGAAATGTAAACATATATATGGATATTTACTCCTGATCTTCTGCTTTTGCGAATATAAATTACATTTTTTATATTGTTGCATATAAATTACCTTTCAGTAGACAGTCATTTTTCTTTGAGGGACATTCATCTATTCATCATTTGTCACTTTGGGTGCATTAAAATGAAGTGAAAATCTAAGAAATGCTGTTGAATGACTCTTACTGGTCAACACCACAGACAGCATAGCTGCTAGTCATTGGAAGTTCAGCAGACAGTTAATAAACAGTTAGTACCAACACTGGAAAGAACAGCATTCTTAACATGTTCTTTGAGAATGGTCCAACGGTAAACTGAGGAGCTGAAAAGATTGTAAAGCCACTGTAACAGCCCAAAGAAGCTTAGGGACATCACAGAAGACACAGCTGCATCACCAGTAACAAGATTCAGTGTGTGTCTTCCACAAGCAACACATAAAGCAAAGCTTTTGGGTTAAATTCCAGGACTCTCTTTTGGACTCCCTGCTTTTTACCTTATATGATGCTCCCATTATCGTAAGACTAGCCTCGATTGTTGTACAGATCCAATCGGTGGCCTAAAAATGTATCGCATCAGCCTTTTCCTGTTGTGTCAAATGCCTGAAGAAATCCAACATAACTTTCAGTAGAGTTCAGTAAGTATTTGATTTAAGATGAAGAAAATAACAACACCACAGTATAAGCGCATTATCTGTGAAATGGAAAATAAATACCAGAGTATTTTTTTTTTCAATTTCTTTTATTCAAAAGTTTATTCAAATTAAATGGTGAAATGCATGGCCAAACATTTACCATTAATGGAAATAATGGTTAATATAAATATATATATATATATATATATATATATATATATATATATATATATATATGATTAAGCTAAAATATCCTAATTTTGCTTAAATTGTTCACAAAAAAAATCACTACTTTACATGAATTTCTTGTTTTATTATTTTGAAACATTCTCTGTAAACTGTAAATCTTTTTCAGTTAACCATTAGCTAGCAACGGCACACATGTATGAGGTAATTAAATGATCACTGCTTCAGCAACTACACAGTTACTGTCTTTATATGAATCAACACGCAGTATAACTGCTGTTTCTTGTCCTGGCACAGATTCTACTCTTCAGCACAATGGTAGTAACCCACAAAACAAAGGACAACAGAAACCCTTTCAATCCCAACAGAACATTTCAGTATTCTTTATCATTTACTGGTCAAATTTATAACTGAGACAAGATGATTAAAAAAAAAAAAAAAAAAAAAAAAAAAAAAAAGGGGGTATATACAGGGGTTAAAGCAAAAAATATCCTGAGCCTGAACTTTTTTCCGGGGGCGGGCGGGGCAGCATGCAATGACTGTGGCAACTTTAACATTTGAATGGACACGACAGCAAAGTTATTGCTTTCTTTATTCAAACTGATTTTCTTTTTCATGAATATATGATTGACCTGCAGAATGAAAGCTGTATCATGCACTTGGGAAATTTTGAGCTATATCATCGCTTTCGACACTAGGGGTGTAACAATACACTTAGCCAATGAGATGAGACAAAGTACAGATACTTGGTTCATTAGAACGTGACAATATTTTAATACTGTTTTTAAGAAGTTTTCAATAAAATATGTCTTTTTATAACAAAAAGTAAAACAATGCAGTTGTATTAAGAAATATTTTAACTAATCTAGGGCTGTAAATATTTTTTTTAGTAATCAATTAATCTACTGATTATTTTGACAACTTTTTTGAGTAACACAAACAGACCTAAGTGAAAACCAGGCTTAAGTATGACTATTTATATATAAACTAACAATGAGGCAATGATAATTGGCTCAAATAAATCATAAAAAACCAAGAAATTACAAGATTGTATTAAACAACACTGTTAAAATAGCCTACATAATGTAATATGCCCATATATATTATGAACATAACTTAAAGGGTTAGTTCAGCCAAATATTAAAATTATTCTCTCTTCACAGCAGTTCAGTTTGAGTACACTCTTCGAGTACATGAATTACTCCGGGATATTGGTTTGTTTGAACTCAGAAAGAGTGTCAGCCACATTAAAAAAGTTAACAGCTTATGTCATTTGTGGATTAATGCGTATTGGAGACGCGAACCGTTTAAAATGATTCAGTTCGATTTGGTGAACTGGTTCAAAAAGATCCGGTTACATCGAATGATTCGTTCGCGAACCGGATATCACAAAATGCTTTGTTTTGAACTCTCTCTCACAACAGACACGGAAGAGAAGGACATACTGAGTAAAGTCATAGTTTTTTCTATTTTTAAAAAAAATTCTAACTTACCCTCTGATGTCACATGGACTACTTTGATGATGTTTTTCTTACCTTTCTGGACATGGACAGTATACCGTTCACACAGCTTCAATGGAGGTACTGAGAGCTCTCGGACTAAATCTAAAATATCTTAAACTGTGTTCCAAAGATAAACGGAGGTCTTACGGGTTTGGAACAAAATAAGGGTAAGTTATTAATGACATAATTTTAATATTTGGCTGAACTAACCCTTTAAGTACATTATGTTTTAAAACAAATACCTGCAGAGGGCGCCAACGGCCTGGTGACGTTTCACTTTACAGCTTTATTAAACAATGTTTAAATCAATTAAATTTTTATATTTGGCCATGTGCAGAAACATTTAATTTAAAATCGCGATGTACAATACAATGGCATATTTAGACATAGGTTGCTGTATCTCCTGTGTTGGCAAAGGTTTATAAATGATTTACGTTACAAATCCAGTGAAATAATGCACAAGGTTTTTCCAGATGAACGTTAAGCAATTCAAATTCACAGTGTATACAGTGGAAGAGTTTAGCCCCTTTAACACATACAGTATTTACTGGTAAATTACTGGTAAAGTTACCATTAATAGATCATGTGTGAACAGGACCTTTTTAGAAATCCTAGTAAATATGTTTTGCCAATCATATCATTTTTATGGAGATTACATCATTACTCTGAGCTGTTTATAAAGCTTTGCTGCTTTATAATTAGCTTTTCTATGTAAATACATGCTAGATGGATATATTTGACCATTTCGCATTTCGCTTTACAGCTTTTTGTCGTGCTTCTCCATTCATCAGGGCTGCGACTCTGCAATTGAATACTATTATGCACGTCTCGTGTTTATAAAAGCAAAACATTCTGACTGCCTAGTAATGTTAGTTTTGTTGAGAGTGAAAGTTGCTCCCATTGGTAGGCGAACGCATGGACTCAAAAGTGATATCAATCAACAAGATTTTTTATTTTTTTTATGTAGGATTAAATGCTGCACACCGGAAATCCGGCACGGTGCCGGAGAACTTTAAGCCCTGTATATATATCATATATGCAATTACATATATAAATTGTCAAAACTATTATGACATTACATATTTCCATTTTCATGTAACAGCCAGTATTTGTATTTGTGTCTGTAACAATCACAACATTTTTCGTATCTGCATTCGGATACAACGTCGTACAGTACTTGATAAGACCGTTATGGCCATCTTATTTTTCATAGTTATCACTTAACAAGTATGCCGTGTTAAACTAAAAGAATTATTAATTACTAAAATAATATTTATCATGCAAGCAGAGAGATGTCATCACAAACGTTTAGTGATCATTTGAACACGGCTGGATCAATTCAATGCGCACATTTTCATTACGCAGAACTCTTTAAGCAAGTCTTAATGTTTAGTGAACTTCACTAAACAAATGTGCGTGTGGTGCGCAAGTCAGCAAAAGATAAAGTTGCAAACATGTAGGCCAAATAGAAAATGTATCCATATCTAAGTTGATTAAGTTGAGAACTGTTTTTTTAAAAGAGACTGACGCTGTTTGATTGGTGAGCGCTGTGCATAATCCATTCATTCGTATCATATCGTAGCCTAAGGTTTAAAGCATTGCCTTTTAAATATATACAATAGAACGTGTATGATGTATTATTATAGGTGATATTATTCTTGCCAAGCTCTGAAAGCTCTTTCTGAGAGATGCACGGAGAGACAACAGCAATGCTGTTTGATTTGCGCTCTTTTCACTCAAGTTTACATTGATTCACTTGCAAACTCTTTGTACGCATTATGGTTAATGCATGCTCGAGTAGTCAATTTTATATATATTTATACAGGGGTGCACATCATTTTTTCACCCTGGTTCTCATAAGATAACCTGGAGATTCGGTTTGGTCCTCACACTGCATATAGCGTGACCCATTAAATATAACTATAAAAAATGAATTAATAATAAGTATAATATTATTGCACTTTATTTAGTTAGTTTTAATTTAAATAAAATAATAGTAAATAAACTAAATAATAGTCTGTGATAATATTATTAAAAATAAAAAGGCAGTCCTAGTATTAAATATGAATACATTTATTTTAGAGTAAGCATAATCCCCAATTTTAAGTCACTTTGGATAAAAGAGTCTAGAAATAAATAAATAAAAGCATTTTCATCATATTCAAACTTAAAAAGCAGGCTTTTTTTTGCGGGTTTCCGGCAAGTAAGTATACGCGCTTCCGGATTTAGCGCTGCTGCTGAATAAAGAGCGTCAGTGGATGAATGTCACAGTTTTGCATTGTGCTTTGAAAACGGCATGGCATAGCCTAGATTTACACTTTCAGGTTGAAAATAAAACGTATATAGTACAGTTTGTGATCTAAAATGGTAATTGTGTATTAACAGCTGTCAACCATGTCGCTACGCAAATGCGCTGTCAGAACATATTTCTATAACGCATTTTTTATTTTGGTCGCACATGCGGACCTGCGGACCACTTATGGGCACCCCTGTATATATATATATATATATACTGTACACACACGCCCATCATGCATCTAGCCATCCAAGCAAGGCCGTGCACAGACATTTTGAGGGGCAGTGGCCCGAACCAAAAAAGAGCCATAAGGAAGGTGGGTTCTTGTTAATATGAATTATCCAGTTATTAAAAATGTACAGTTAAAAGAGAAGACAGCACACTCTGTAATAATTAACTTTATTGTAAATGTTTTCATTAGAGTGGGCTCTCCCTCACTGTCTGAGCCTGCTTCTGTCTCATCTTCAATGGAAGTAGGGGAGAGAGGGGTAAGTTGAGCAACTGGGTAAGTTGATCCACATCCTGCATCTTGGCAACTGTACAGTTTTAGTGTCATGTGACCATGCATTTTGGAACCATGCATCCAGACTGTGAAAAGGAGAAACAAATTGGGGGAATGGAAGGCACCGTGGCCGTAGCCAAGGTTTGAAAATTAGTGTGGTCTGTGTGGGAATTGTGCTATAATAACCCGACTCATAATATACACTAAACACTAAAAAGACAGATATGTAGATGTTTTTGAAAGATGATTTCTCTGTTTTGGAGGAATGAGCACTGTTAAATGATGATCATATTGCACCATTATTTTAGGCTAGGGGTATATAATTTTATCAGTTTTGTTTTTATTATTATTATTCAGCAATATATATAGGCCTATTACTGTTCTAGGTTACCAGTCACCCCCCATTTTTTGGCATGGAGACAGAAATGACATACCCAAAATAAAAAGGTTTCTGCTCATGATTCTTTCTGACTAGATACATAATAACATTTGTTCACAAAGCTGACACTTCAAAGTTTACTGCTCAGAAATCAGAATTACTCAGACTGCAGGGAACTACACTAACCTTTTCCACTGGTGGCACTTGCGCGACTAACTTTTTCAGTTACTGGCGCAAAACATGATTTGGTCGCACAATATTTTTAAAATAAGCCGCTCTGTATTGCATTCAGATGTGCTTTTTATTTTACTTGCCATCTTTTAAACCACATGCCTTCTTGTTTTATTTCTTACAGTACACACAGTGCATGGCTCCATCTTGGAACCTTAACCCAGGGCTGCAGCTGGGGTTAGAGGCGCCCTGATGCAGGTTGTGCAGTGGGCCCTGTTTGAAACGGTTTAATTTGTACTGTATGTTCGTTCTATTTATTTATTTGTGCTATTTACACAATGTTTACTTTTTTTAAGTTTGTAGGTGTCCAGAAAATAATTTAAAATAGCACTGCATAGTCTTCACTGTAAAATAAAATACACAGTCAAACCAAAATGTATTCAGACACCTTCAACATTTCTCACATTATCACAGTTTATTTGCTAAAGTTTAGAAAATGGTAATAAAATATGACAAGAACTCAAGAGTTAAACTGTGTCAGAACAAATTCATCTTGATAATGTCAGATATCTTTGATAGAAAGATATGTAATGGAATCAACCAAAACTTCAGACAACTGTCAGTATGACAATATTTACACAACTATCAATACTTTGTTGAACAGTTACCAAGCAAGCAATGCTTAATTTTGTTCAGTCTGTGGTGTGAAAAGGTTGCATTAGCAATTAAAGAAAGAAACACTTAAGCAAAACATGGTCAGGTCCCTAATTTGTATTATTATTATTTTTTTTTTTTTTAAATCAATTTCACTGGTAGTCTACAGTATGAAGAATTCTTGGGTACAATATTTCACAGTTCGCTGTATTTTGCTCTACTCACTTACATAAATGAACTAGTGTCCTGCACCCACCAGTAAAACAATATAATTAATTATATCTATATATCTATAGTTTAACTGTGGATAAATTCTTGTTAAAACTACAAAGTAAATCAGTCAAGAGCAGTGAGTGATTTACTTTCATTTTCATACATTAAAGACACAGTCAGCAGATTTAGTAAATTAGGTGTGGTCACTTTAAGAGACAGTGCATCCATTATAATGATACATGTCCAATTTCTTTCCAACTCTTTAATTTCACTTAAGACATAACCACAGACTTTTCGAACACACTTTCCAAAACAGGTATTTTGACATATTTAGTATGTAGGCCTATTTGTCGGTACAGAAGCAAGAAGACTTTGAGACGCGTCTCTGCATGCGCCCTGAACCCCAGAACACCGTGGTGCTGAATTAAGCTCTTTCACATCCTTTTCTGTTTGTTTAAACTGCGATTTGTATTTGATTATTCAGCTGCAGGAGGACACGAACGTCCTGAAGAAGAGCTCGGTTCAGTGTTGCTGTCCGTGAGACGCGGCTCTCTCTTGCGCACCGAACACAGCGCGCAAGTAACCAGCTACTCAGTTCAGCTTTCCCGCATCGCGGGGCTGAAGCCAACTTGATGTGTTGAATGCTCAGAGCACATTATAAAACGTATTTTTAAAATACACATTTCTGTTTTAATTAATGCTCATAGTAAATCATAGCATATTGCCTAAAACATAAGTTAGGTACAAAAATAATCAGTGATACATTTGCGACCTCATAAAAATTAGGGTCGTATTGTCATTTCAAAAGGTCGCATTTGCGACCATTTTGGTTGCAGTGTAGTTCCCTGGACTGTTATGATAATAGAGATATAATCAAACATATTTATCAAACATAAAAACAAAAATACAAATATTAAAAAAATTTTTTAAATGTATTTAAAAATGTGTTGATGTAGGATATGATTTTAGAAAAACCGTGAAGCTAAAGCCACAAGTCTTCCAAAGCTTCTATATATTTTCTAAGGCCATGTCATGTGTTTTTAGAGAAGGCTAATCTGATTGATTTATGGCACTTGTCATCTCTGTAAGATCTCACATGTAAACACTACTGTGTGCTTTGTCTGTGTTTTTGTCTCTGAAAACTCCACTATTCATGATTCTATTGGTCTCACCAAACGAGTCTTTCACAACTCCGCCAGGTATGAAACATTATCTGCATTATTCTTTTGCTTTTATTCCACCTTTATTAGTCTTTGTTGTGGTATTTCAAACTTTACAAAGCCACCAAGCTGCTATCTCACTTCAGTCTCAATATGCATTTAGCCCTTATTTATCAAAAGTCGTACTATAAAAATACAACAAAACATTTTCTTACGACCTTACGTGAATTATGACAGAAATGCATTATGAAGAAGAAATGCACCTGCTATTAGTAGCCTTAGAGCTAATGTTAGCATCGAGCTACATCAGACAATTTATGGAATTATTAGTACACTTTTACTCAAAACTCCCTTTAAACCCAGATCGAGTGTTTGTAATAACTTCCTTTTGCGATCACGGGTGGAATTTGGTCATTTACTGTTGTAAAAATATGCTATTTATAGCCTTTTACATCGCTTCACAAGTTAGCATTTCAGATGTACATTTTTCATTTTTTTTTATAAAAATGCCCCAGATCTCAAGAAAATCTCATACCAAGCTTTACCATTGTAATCGCGCGTTTATTATTCGGATATTTCGTGTGTAAAGAGGTGTATCAGTGTTGTTATGGGCAGATATGAACCAGGAAGTGTACAGGAAGCATGTGACATGATGTGGCGGTGTCCGGTTATGACACTGTCTGACACAGCATGAGCACACCGCACTGCAGACACACACAGATCGCTGGGAGAGGCTATTTATCATCAGATCGCGTAAATCAGTGGAAAATGAATAGAAATGACGATTCTGTCTGAAGAGATATGAAGTAAACATAAGTAAATATATCCATATATCTCCGCGGATATGCATCTTTGGTCTATAAATCATTATTGACACTGTTCAGTTCAGTTAAGTATTGACACTGATGTGACTGAATATGAATGAGTGGTGAATTTCTATTCAAAATGTACGGAAGCGTATTGCATTCACTTGAGAAAAAAAATCTACTCTGTTTTTCTGAATTAACGAGTTAATTATCTCAGAATTCAAGATTCTGTTCAGACGAAAAGAACATTCTGATCTGCTTGACATTGCTGTGTTTCTCCAGTATCATTTGAACCGATATGGTATGCTTCACGGATATAAGATGATGCATCTGAAATGCATTCAGGCTGGCTACGTGGTGACACAAGAGACAATCGGAATTGTTGAAAATACTGGATCCCCATGGAGTGCAACTGAGGTGACGGAAACGTCTTCGGCGACGTTTGTATCATAATCCAGGCCCGAACTTTTTATGGCATGTTGATTCATATGATAAACTCAAACCATATGGGATCTGCATCAATGGTGCAATTGACAGGTTTTCACGACTGATGATATGGCTACATACATACTCTACAAGTAGTGATCCCAAGGTCATTGCTGGATACTTTATTGATGCGGTGTCATCAAGGAATGAGACTGCCACCTGAATTCGCTCAGACTTCGGGACAGAGAATTGTTACATGGAACAGATGCAGATGTTCTTGAGACATGATCATACGGACTATTCGAGAAATTGCTATTTGTATGGCTCAAGCAATCATAACCAACGGATAGAGCATTGGTGGGGATTTAAATAAAGTAAAAATAAATTTAAATAAAGTGCAACACAAACATTTTTGCAGCTGTAATATTAATCCTGTTATATGGATGTTGCACAAACTGCTATCTAATATCAACTTAAAAACATAATAGTAAAACACTGACAAGGAAAATTTACCGTTCTGTGAGTAGCCTACTTTTGTTCATATCATTCTGGTACTTTTATGTACATTTTGGTGAAAAAAATTGTTTCCCTGCATTAGTGGGACACAGTATATGAGAGAGGGATGACTTATCTGAACCTGATCATATAACACAAATCTTAACATACAGAGATTTAGGCTGCATCTGAAAACTTAGGCAGTTGACTTGCTGCCTTGCTGTCTAATCAGGCAATGACTTTGCAGGCAACGTTTTTGCATGAAGGCACCTCATGAAACTGATTTCAGACAGGCTTCTGAGGAAGCGTAATGGTTTAATGATCTACAGCAAAATATAGAGAGCTTTGGTGAAATCTACGTTTATATTTCATTACTGCAATATTAATTTCTCCTAGAAATGGCATAAAAAGTGAAAAACGTTGATCAAAAACATACATTTACACACAAACTGACCACCGACCGCAACTTTCAGACGCCATCTTTATTTTTTGGCTTAACTCTCACGGAATGGAACGCACAGGATTGTGGAATATCAAAGGCAGCGAAGGATACATCTATGCTGCCTTCAAAAATCGGCCAGATGAAGGCATCTCAGGAGACAGGAAGTGAAGCTAACTTTGATTTTGGACGTGCCTTGATGCCTTCCTACCTTGGAATGCGTCCTCCGAAGGCAGCATTTTTCAGTTTTCAGATGCAGCCTTATTGATTTCAAATATAGAATTTAACATGCTTGAAACTGAGAAATGGCTCTACTGTACCATACTGGACCATAAGCATTTATTTTGCCTGCAGGTGGTATTGTGGATTAATTTTCTTACTTTCCCACTCTTTTCGCCCATCCAGAAATGCTGAGTCTCCAGGTGGACGTCCAGTGATGATGTACACCCTACCCCAACTTTTTGGTGGTAGGGAGTACTTTAAAGAGGCTTCCCAGCAAAAGATACAGGCTTGTAGGGAGGAATGTCGCAAGAGAGGACCATATCCCTGTGATAATACAGTGTTTGACATTTGTTGCCTTGCCATGGCAGAAAACAGTCTTCATCCACCAACCTCTCCAGAGGAAGCCATTGATCTTTACATGTTCTTACGTGCTTACATACGTACCCAAATTTAATAAGTTGTTCTACTGGATCAAATGACTGAATGTGAGCACCTACTGATAGCCAAAAAAAAACAAAAAAACAACAGAATTGTAGTTTGGACGGAAAAGGTTATATACCATGACATTCACTGTAACTGTTTGACATAAGTACTATGTTTAAGCAATCAATAATAGACAACTCTTTCATAATTGACATCTCCCAACTGAGCTCAATACCATCTCTTTTTATTCATCATTATGTAAAAAGTACATCTCAACCACAAAACTGAGAACAATCCTGTACCCGCAAGTGAAAATTATCACGTTGCCATTATCAAAAATGGCACATTTGTCCTTATGGTGGATCTATTTCGTATCACCAGATGTGGTCTCACACACTTTGGGCTCATAGTAAACAGGGCAACCTACATGATGTTTGGATGACCTTTAAATCAAACATATTATTAAGTTGGCTTGAGAAAGCCAACTTACTGAAATCCTATTTAAACTTATTAAGTTGGCTTGAGAAAGCCAACTTACTGAAATCCTATTTAAACTTATTATTATTAGTGGTGCTTGCCGGAGGCAAGGCATCACTATTATTATCTCACATACTTATTAGTGGTGCTTGCCGGAGGCAAGGCATCACTATTATTATCTCACATACTTATTAGTGGTGCTTGCCGGAGGCAAGGCATCACTATTATTATCTCACATACTTATTATTAGTGGTGCTTGCCGGAGGCAAGGCATCACTATTACTATCTCACATACTTATTATTATTAGTGGTGCTTGCCGGAGGCAAGGCATCACTATTATTATCTCACATACTTATTATTAGTGGTGCTTGCCGGAGGCAAGGCATCACTATTATTATCTCACATACTTCTTCTTCTTCTTCTTCTTCTAGATCCACTAGTCCCGCAGTTTTTGTCAGACCAACGAAACAGGCGTCAAATCGTGCGGCCTATACGGGAATGGTGTGCTATGACTTTTATAAGCGATCGGGCGTACGATGTTCGTCCGGCGGGCGAAAAATCGGGCGACAAATCCCATAGACAATGCATTGCGGCCAACTTTGACGTATCGTATCTCCGAGAGAGAATTTTGCAGAAACACATGAATCACCACATTTGGAGAGGCTATCAGGCTGTGCGAGAACATACCCCGCATTGGGGTATAAGTTGTACCCCTGGGGTGCAAGAGCCCCCCAAATTTGCCCCTAATACAAAGTATAGGGAGGGCTACTATGGGAAATTACATAGGGATTTTGTATTGAACATAACTCAGGATCACAGTGTCATAGAGACAAGGGGGTGGGCTCATTTGAATCAGGCAACCAATCAGTCTCTCAGGATCACTGTGAATCTATCAAGCCACGCCCTAGCAACCATATAGAGCGCCATAGCAACAAGCTCCATAGACTTCCATTGAAAAAGATAAAATTAATAACTTTGGATAGAAGTGTCATAGAAACATGAGGGTGGGCTCGTTTGACTCGGGGCAGCAAATGGCCAATCACGAATCACCTTCAACACTTCATAGCCACGCCCTAGCAACCAAGAGCTACCTAGCGACCCAAAGCATAGAGAGATATCTTCAAATCTGAATATCATAAAGGCATGGGGGTTGGTTTATATCATCCATACTAGCAAGCAGACTTCGGAGTATCATCATTGGCAGCTGCCAGGCCACTCCCTAGCAACCAAACACAGTACCCTAGCAACCGTTTTGCAAGATCTATATCTTCACATCAGTACATCGTAGAGGCATGGGGGTTGGTTTATATTGGCAAGCAGCCTTTGGAGTATCATCATTGGCAGCTGCTAGGCCACTCCATAGCAACCAAATAGAGTTGCCTAGCAACCAATTCGTAAGTCTTATATCTTTTCAACAGAAAATCGTATTGACATGGCGGTAGGCTCGTTTGACTCATGCTAGTAAACAGGAAATCCAGCATGCTAGTCATGCTAGAAGTTAATAGCTACATGCTAATATCGATTATCAAAGTGCTCAAATGGGCTAAGAACTCTATATTAACTACATAGTTACCATCTGTGTCAACTACCAACCACCAAGTAACATCATAACAACCACCCCGGTTACCATAGCAACTGCCTAGCAACCACCCAGGTTACCATAGCAACCGCCTAGCAACCACCAAGAGCACCCTAGCAACACCTTAGCAACCACCAAAATTGTCCTAGCAACTGCCTAGCAACCGCCTAGCAACCACCCAGGTTACCCTAGCAACCACATAGCAACACCCTAGCAACCACCCCGATTACCCTAGCAACCACCCTGGGTACCTTAGCAACGGCCATAGCAACCATCATGGGGACCCTAGCAACCGCCCTAGCAACCACCCCGGGTACCCTAGCAACCACATAGCAACACCCTAGCAACCACCCCGACTACCTTAGCAACCACACTGGGACCCTAGCAACCGCATGGGGGTTGGTTTATATGTCGAGCAGCCTTTGGTGTATCATCATTGGCAGCTGCAAGGCCACTCCCTAGCAACCAACCAGAGTACCCTAGCAACCATTTTTCAAGACCTATATCTCTGCATCAGAACATTGTACAGACATGGGGGTTGGTTTATATTGGCAAGCAGCCTTTGGAGTATCATCATTGGCAGCTGCCAAGCCACTCCCTAGCAACCAAACAGATTACCCTAGCAACCGTTTTGCATGACCTATATCTCTGCATCAGGACATCGTACAGACATGGCGGTTGGATTTTTTGACTCATGGTACCAAACTGGACTTCCAACATGCTAGTCATGCTAGCAGTGATTCAAACCTTTTCTATCTATCTATCTATCTATCTATCTATCTATCTATCTATCTATCTATCTATCTATCTATCTATCTATCTATCTATCTTCAAACCTTTTCTATCTATCTATCTATCTATCTATCTATCTATCTATCTTCAAACCTTTCTTTCTATCTATCTATCTATCTATCTATCTATCTATCTATCTATCTATCTATCTATCTATCTATCTATCTATCTATCTTCAAACCTTTTCTATCCATCTATCTATCTATCTATCTATCTATCTATCTATCTATCTATCTATCTATCTATCTATCTATCTATCTTCAAACCTTTTCTATCTATCTATCTTCAAACCTTTTCTATCCATCTATCTATCTATCTATCTATCTATCTATCTATCTATCTATCTATCTATCTATCTATCTATCTATCTATCTATCTATCTTCAAACCTTTTCTATCTATCTATCTTCAAACATTTTCTATCTATCTATCTATCTATCTATCTATCTATCTATCTATCTATCTATGCTACAATCAGTAAATCATACTTGAACATGGTAAATCATGTAATACTATAGTAAATCATGCTAAACTATGGTAAATCATGGTAAACTATGGTAAATCATGCTAGAATCAGTAAATCATACTTGAACATGGTAAATCATGGTATACTATAGTAAATCATGGTAAACTATGGTAAATCGTGGTAAATCAGGGTAAACTATGGTAAATCATGCTAGAATCAGTAAATCATACTTGAACATGGTAAATCATGGTATACTATAGTAAATCATGGTAAACTATGGTAAATCGTGGTAAATCAAGGTAAACTATGGTAAATCATGGTAAACTATGGTAAATCATGCTAGAATCAGTAAATCATACTTGAACAGGGTAAATCATGGTATACTATAGTAAATCATGGTAAACTATGGTAAATCGTGGTAAATAATGGTAAACTATGGTAAATCATGGTAAACTATGGTAAATCATGCTAGAATCAGTAAATCATACTTGAACATGGTAAATCATGGTATACTATAGTAAATCATGGTAAACTATGGTAAATCGTGGTAAATAATGGTAAACTATGGTAAATCATGGTATACTATAGTAAATCATGGTAAACTATGGTAAATCGTGGTAAATCATGGTAAACTATGGTAAATCATGGTAAACTATGGTAAATCATGCTAGAATCAGTAAAAATCATACTTGAACATGGTAAATCATGGTATACTATAGTAAATCATGGTAAACTATGGTAAATCGTGGTAAATCATGGTAAACTATGGTAAATCATGGTAAACTATGGTAAATCATGCTAGAATCAGTAAATCATACTTGAACATGGTAAATCATGGTATACTATAGTAAATCATGGTAAACTATGGTAAATCGTGGTAAATCATGGTAAACTATGCTAAATCATGCTAGAATCAGTAAATCATACTTGAACATGGTAAATCGTGGTATACTATAGTAAATCATGGTAAAGTATGGTAAAACAGGGTAAATCAGGGTAAACTATGGTAAATCATGGTAATCTATGATAAATAATGCTAGAATCAGTAAATCATACTTGAACATGGTAAATCATGGTATACTATAGTAAATCATGGTAAACTATAGTAAACCGTGGTAAATCATAGTAAACTAAGTAAATCATGCTAGAATCAATAAATCATACTTGAACATGGTAAATCATGGTATACTATAGTAAATCATGGTAAACTATGGTAAATCGTGGTAAGTCAAGGTAAACTATGGTAAATCATGGTAAACTATGGTAAATCATGCTAGAATCAGTAAATCTTACTTGAACATGGTAAATCATGGTATACTATAGTAAATCATGGTAAACTATGGTAAATCATGGTAAATAATGGTAAACTATGGTAAATCATGGTAAACTATGGTAAATCATGCTAGAATCAGTAAAAAAAATACTTGAACATGGTAAATCATGGTATACTATAGTAAATCATGGTAAACTATAGTAAACCGTGGTAAATCATAGTAAACTATGGTAAATCATGCTAGAATCAATAAATCATACTTGAACATGGTAAATCATGGTATACTATAGTAAATCATGGTAAACTATGGTAAATCGTGGTAAATCAAGGTAAACTATGGTAAATCATGGTAAACTATGGTAAATCATGCTAGAATCAGTAAATCATACTTGAACATGGTAAATCATGGTATACTATAGTAAATCATGGTAAACTATGGTAAATCGTGGTAAATAATGGTAAACTATGGTAAATCATGGTAAACTATGGTAAATCATGCTAGAATCAGTAAAAAAAATACTTGAACATGGTAAATCATGGTATACTATAGTAAATCATGGTAAACTATGGTAAATCGTGGTAAATCATGGTAAACTATGGTCAACTATGGTAAATCATGCTAGAATCAGTAAATCATTCTTGAACATGGTAAATCATGGTATACTATAGTAAATCATGTTAAACTATGGTAAGTCGTTGTAAATCATGGTAAACTATGCTAAATCATGCTAGAATCAGTAAATCATACTTGATCTTGGTAAATCGTGGTATACTATAGTAAATCATGGTAAACTATGGTCAATCGTGGTAAATCATGGTAAACTATGGTAAATCATGGTAATCTATGATAAATCATGCTAGAATCAGTAAATTATACTTGAACATGGTAAATCAGGGTATACTATAGTAAAACATGGTAAATCGTGGTAAATCATGGATTAACTTTGGTAAATCGTGGCAAATCATGGTAAACCATGCTAGCAACATGGTAAAAAAAAATTCTAGCATCATGCTAACAACATAATAATCATGCTAGCATGGTAAACTATGGTAAATCATGGTAAACTATGGTAAATCGTGGTAAATTATGGTAAATCATGGTAAACTATGGTAAAACTATGGTAAATCGTGGTAAATCATGGTAAACTATGCTAAATCATGCTAGAATCAGTAAATCATACTTGATCTTGGTAAATCGTGGTATACCATAGTAAATCATGGTAAACTATGGTCAATCGTGGTAAATCATGGTAAACTATGGTAAATCCTGGTAATCTATGATAAATCATGCTAGAATCAGTAAATATACTTGAACATGGTAAATCAGGGTATACTATAGTAAAACATGGTAAATCGTGGTAAATCATGGTAAACTTTGGTAAATCGTGGCAAATCATGGTAAACCATGCTAGCAACATGGTAAAAAAAATTCTAGCATCATGCTAACAACATAATAATCATGCTAGCATGGTAAACTATGGTAAATCGTGGTAAATTATGGTAAATCATGGTAAACTAAGGTAAAACATGGTAAACTATGGTAAATCATGGTAAACTATGGTAAATCATGCTAGAATCATAGTAAATCATACTTGAACATGGTCAATCATGGTATACTATAGTAAATAATGGTAAATTATGGTAAATCATGGTAAATCATGGTAAACTATGGCAAATCGTGGTATACTATAGTAAATCATGGTAAACTATAGTAAATCATGCTAGAATCAATAAATCATACTTGAACATGGTAAATCATGGGATACTATAGTAAATCATGGTAAACTATGGTAAATCGTGGTAAATCATGGTAAACTTTGGTAAATCATGGTAAACCATGCTAGCAACATGGTAAAAATAATTCTAGCATCATGCTAGCAACATGCTAATCATTGTAGCAACTTGCTAGTCGCATGCTAGTCATGCTAGAAACAAGCTAGTAACATGCTAATCATGCTAAAATCATGCTAGCAACATGCTAGTCGCATGCCAGTCATGCTAGAAACATGCTAGCAACATGCTAATCATAGTATAAACATGCTAGCAACATGCTAGTCGAATGCTAGTCATGCTAGAAACAGGCTAACAATATGGTAATCATGCTAGAAACATGCTAGCAAAATGCTAATCATACTAAAATCAAACTAGCAACTTGTTAGTCGCATGTTAGTCATGCTAGAAACAAGCTAACAACATGCTAATCATAGTAAAATCATGCTAGCAACATGCTATTCGCATGCTAGTCATGCTTGAAACATGATAGCAACATGCTAATCATGCTAGCAACATGCTAGTCGCATGCTAATCATGATAGAAACATGTTAACAACATGGTAGTCGCATGCTAGAAACATGCTAGCAACATGCTAATCAGCTAGAAACATGCTAGTCACATGCTAATCATGCTAGAAACATGTTAGTAACATGTTAATCATGCTAAAATCATGTTAGTGGCATGCTAATCATGCTAGAAACATGGCAGCGACATGCTAGCAACATGATATACATGCTAGCGACATGCAAGCAACATGCTAATGCTAAAATCATGCTAGCAACATGCTAGTCGCATGCTAGTCATGCTAGAAACATGCTAGCAACATACTAATCATGCTAAAATCATGCTAGCAACATGCTAATCATGCTAGCAACATGCTAGCAACATGCTTATCATGCTAGAGCCATGCTAGCAACATGCTAATCATGCTTAAATCATGCTAGCAACATGCTAGTCGCATGCTAGTCATGCTAGAAACATCCTAGCAATATGTTAATCATGTTAGAAACATGCTAGTCGCATGCTATTAATGTTAGAAACTTGCTAATCATGCTAGTCATGCTAGAAACATGCTAGCAACATACTAATCATGCTAAAATCATGCTAGCAACATGCTAATCATGCTAGCAACATGCTAGCAAAACATTCTTATCATGCTAGAGCCATGCTAGCAACATGCTAATCATGCCTAAATCATGCTAGTCGCATGCTAGTCATGCTAGAAACATCCTAGCAATATGTTAATCATGTTAGAAACATGCTAGTCGCATGCTATTAATGTTAGAAACTTGCTAATCATGCTAGAAACATGCTAGCAACATGTTAATGGCATGCTAATCATGCTAGAAACATGGCAGCAACATGCTAGCAACATGATAATCATGCTAGAGACATGCTAGTGACATAATAGCAACATGCTAATCATGCTAAAATCATGCTAACAACATGCTAGTCGCATGCTAGTCATGCTAGAAAAATGCTAACAACATGTTAATCATGCTAAAATCATGCTAGCAACATGCTAGTCGCATGCTAGTCATGCTAGAAACATCCTAGCAACATGCTAATTATGTTACCAACATGCTAGTCGCATGCTAGTAATGCTAGAGACATGCTAATCATGCTAGAAACATGTTAGCAACATGCTAATCATGGTAAAATCATAATAGCAACATCCTAGTCGCATGATAATCATGTTAGAAACATGCTAATAACATGCTAATCATGCTAGCAACATGCTAGTCATGCTAGCAACATTTTAATCATGCTAGAAACATGCTAGCGACATGTTAGCAACATGCTAAGCATACTAGAAACATGCTAGTCGCATGCTAGAAACATGCTAGCAACATGCTAATCATGCTAAAATCATGCTAGCAACATGGTAGTCACATGCTAGAAACATGCTAATCATGTTAAAATAATGCTAGCAACATGATAGTCGCATGCTAGCCATGCTAGAAACATGCTAGTCATGCTAACAACATGCTAGCAGCATGTTAATTATGCTATAAACATGGCAGCGACATGTTAGTCATGCTAGAAACATGGTAGCGACATGCTAGTAACTTGCTAATCATGCTAGAAACATGTTAGGCGCATGCATTCTTTCTATCAAACTAATCTATCTGTCATTCTTTCTTTTGAACTGATCTATATCATTCTTTCTAACTAATCTATCTGTAATTCTTTCTAACTAATATATCTTTCTTTCAACTAATCTATCAATCTAACTTTAAACTATAAACGTCTAACTTCTTTAAACTTCTTCAAACTTTCTGGTCAGGCTTTCTCAAGCCAACTTAAAGTTTGTCTCAACAAACTTTTTTTTCTAGTTCTTCTTTTTTTTCTTCTTCTTCTTATTTTTCTGACCGCAAAAATTTTGGACAATAACTCCTCCTAGACCGTTCAAGCTACATACTCCAAACTCGGGGCAGACCTTCATACTGTTCTGACTCGGTGTGCTATATCATTTCAGACTGGTTTGAGTTACGGTTTTCTTAAAAATAATATTAAAAATCATAAAAATGCCCATAGACTTTCATTGAAAGGATGCTCAGATGACCCAAGCTCCAAATCCCATTAGACTCAATCAAGCTTTGATGCTAATCAAATTGAAACTCATTCAAACTCATCTAATCTAATCTATCTATCTATCTATCTATCTATCTATCTATCTATCTATCTATCTATCTATCTATCTATCTATCTATCTATCTATCTATCTATCTATCTATCTATCTATCTATCTTCAAACCTTTTCTATCTATCTATCTATCTATCTATCTATCTATCTATCTATCTATCTATCTATCTATCTATCTATCTTCAAACCTTTTCTATCTATCTATCTATCTATCTATCTATCTATCTATCTATCTATCTATCTATCTATCTATCTATCTATCTATCTTCAAACCTTTTCTATCTATCTATCTATCTATCTATCTATCTTCAAACCTTTTCTATCTATCTATCTATCTATCTATCTATCTATCTATCTATCTATCTATCTATCTATCTATCTATCTATCTATCTATCTTCAATCTATCTATCTATCTATCTATCTATCTATCTATCTATCTATCTATCTATCTATCTATCTATCATCTATCTTCAAACCTTTTCTATTTATGTCTATCTATCTATCTATCTATCTATCTATCTATCTATCTATCTATCTATCTATCTATCTATCTATCTTCAAACCTTTTCTATCTATCTATCTATCTATCTATCTATCTATCTATCTATCTATCTATCTATCTATCTATCTATCTATCTATCTATCTTCAAACCTTTTCTATCTATCTATCTATCTATCTATCTATCTATCTATCTATCTATCTATCTATCTATCTATCTATCTATCTATCTATCTATCTATCTATCTTCAAACCTTTTCTATCTATCTATCTATCTTCAAATCTATCTATCTATCTATCTATCTATCTATCTATCTATCTATCTATCTATCTATCTATCTATCTATCTATCTATCTATCTATCTATCTTCAAACCTTTTCTATTTATGTCTATCTATCTATCTATCTATCTATCTATCTATCTATCTATCTATCTATCTATCTATCTATCTATCTATATATCTATCTATCTATCTTCAAACCTTTTCTATCTATCTATCTATCTATCTATCTATCTATCTATCTATCTATCTATCTATCTATCTTCAAACCTTTTCTATCTATCTATCTATCTATCTATCTATCTATCTATCTATCTATCTATCTATCTATCTATCTATCTATCTATCTATCTATCTATCTATCTATCTTCAAACCTTTTCTATTTATGTCTATCTATCTATCTATCTATCTATCTATCTATCTATCTATCTATCTATCTATCTATCTTCAAACCTTTTCTATCTATCTATCTATCTATCTATCTATCTATCTATCTATCTATCTATCTATCTATCTATCTTCAAACCTTTTCTATCTATCTATCTATCTATCTATCTATCTATCTATCTATCTATCTATCTATCTATATATCTATCTATCTATCTATCTATCTATCTTCAAACCTTTTCTATTTATGTCTATCTATCTATCTATCTATCTATCTATCTATCTATCTATCTATCTATCTATCTATCTATCTATCTATCTTCAAACCTTTTCTATATATCTATCTTCAAACATTTTCTATCTATCTATCTATCTATCTATCTATCTATCTATCTATCTATCTATCTATCTATCTATCTATCTATCTATCTATCTATCTTCAAAACCTTTTCTATATATCTATCTTCAAACATTTTCTATCTATCTATCTATCTATCTATCTATCTATCTATGCTACAATCAGTAAATCATACTTGAACATGGTAAATCATGGAATACTATAGTAAATCATGGTAAACTATGGTAAATCATGGTAAACTATGGTAAATCATGCTAGAATCAATGAATCATACTTGAACATGGTAAATCATGGTATACTATAGTAAATCATGGTAAACTATGGTAAATCGTGGTAAATAATGGTAAACTATGGTAAATCATGGTAAACTATGGTAAATCATGCTAGAATCAGTAAATCATACTTGAACATGGTTAATCATGGTATACTATAGTAAATCATGGTAAACTATGGTAAATCGTGGTAAATCATGGTAAACTATGGTAAATCATGGTAAACTATGGTAAATCATGCTAGAATCAGTAAAAATCATACTTGAACATGGTAAATCATGGTATACTACAGTAAATCATGGTAAACTATGGTAAATCGTGGTAAACTATGATAAATCATGGTAAACTATGGTAAATCATGCTAGAATCAGTAAATCATACTTGAACATGGTAAATCATGGTATACTATAGTAAATCATGGTAAACTATGGTAAATCGTGGTAAATCATGGTAAACTATGGTCAACTATGGTAAATCATGCTAGAATCAGTAAATCATACTTGAACATGGTAAATCATGGTATACTATAGTAAATCATGTTAAACTATGGTAAATCGTGGTAAATCATGTTAAACTATGCTAAATCATGCTAGAATCAGTAAATCATACTTGATCTTGGTAAATCGTGGTATACTATAGTAAATCATGGTAAACTATGGTCAATCGTGGTAAATCATGGTAAACTATGATAAATCATGGTAATCTATGATAAATCATGCTAGAATCAGTAAATTATACTTGAACATGGTAAATCAGGGTATACTATAGTAAAACATGGTAAATCGTGGTAAATCATGGTAAACTTTGGTAATCGTGGCAAATCATGGTAAACCATGCTAGCAACATGGTAAAAAAAAATTCTAGCATCATGCTAACAACATAATAATCATGCTAGCATTGTAAATTATGGTAAATCATGGTAAACTAAGGTAAAACGTGGTAAACTATGGTAAATCATGGTAAACTATGGTAAATCATGCTAGAATCATAGTAAATCATACTTGAACATGGTAAATCATGGTATACTATGGTATATAATGGTAAATTATGGTAAAGCATGGTAAACTATGGCAAATCGTGGTATACTATAGTAAATCATGGTAAACTATAGTAAACCGTGGTAAATCATAGTAAACTATGGTAAATCATGCTAGAATCAATAAATCATACTTGAACATGGTAAATCATGGGATACTATAGTAAATCATGGTAAACTATGGTAAATCGTGGTAAATCATGGTAAACTTTGGTAAATCATGGTAAACCATGCTAGCAACATGGTAAATATAATTCTAGCATCATGCTAGCAACATGCTAATCATTCTAGCAACTTGCTAGTCGCATGCTAGTCATGCTAGAAACAAGCTAGTAACATGCTAATCATGCTAAAATCATGCTAGCAACATGCTAGCAACATGCTAGTCGCATGCTAGTCATGCTAGAAACATGCTAGCAACATGCTAATCATAGTATAAACATGCTAGCAACATGCTAGTCGAATGCTAGTCATGCTAGAAACAGGCTAACAATATGTTAATTATGCTAGAAACATGCTAGCAACATGCTAATCATACTAAAATCAAACTAGCAACTTGTTAGTCGCATGTTGGTCATGCTAGAAACAAGCTAACAACATGCTAATCATAGTAAAATCATGCTAGCAACATGCTAGTCGCATGCTAGTCATGCTAGAAACATGATAGCAACATGCTAATCATGCTAGCAACATGCTAGTCGCATGCTAATCATGATAGAAACATGTTAACAACATGGTAGTCGCATGCTAGAAACATGCTAGCAACATGCTAATCAGCTAGAAACATGCTAGTCACATGCTAATCATGCTAGAAACATGTTAGTAACATGTTAATCATGCTAAAATCATGTTAGTGGCATGCTAATCATGCTAGAAACATGGCAGCGACATGCTAGCAACATGATAATCATGCTAGCGACATGCAAGCAACATGCTAATGCTAAAATCATGCTAGCAA